>NC_133769.1:69145303-69234022 GCF_003597395.2 Chelonoidis abingdonii | reverse complement strand
ACCAAACCCCCTGGATCTTAAAACAAGGGGAAATAAACCATTCCCCTTCCCCTTTCCCTCCCAGATTTTCCCCTCCCTGGGTTACCCGGAGAGATACTGTAATTCAGACTCCTTGAATCTTAAAAAAGAGAGAGGAAATTCACCTTACCCCGCCTCCTCCTTTCCCCCACCAATCCCTGGTGAGTTCAGACCCAGTCCCCTTGGGTCTTACACAAGGACAAAGTCAATCAGGTTCTTAAAAAGAAAAGCTTTTAATTAAAGAAAGAAAAAAAGTAAAAATTATCTCTGTAAAATCAAGATGGAAAAATGTTTACAGGGTCTCAGCTTTACTTAAACCAGAGGGACTCCCCCTCCCAGCCTAAATATAAGTTACAGCAAACAGAGGTGAAATATCCTTCCAGCAAATTACACATTTGCAAATAAAGAAAACAAACATAAATCTAAATCCGCTTTCTATCTGTTACTTACTATCTTGAACCTGAGAGACTGTTTCAGTAAGATTGGAGAAATCTGGTTGCATGTCTGGCTTCCCTTAATCCCAAGAGAGAACAAAGAACAGAACAAAAAGCACAAAACAAAGACTTCCCTCCACCAAGATTTGAAAGTATTTTGTCTCCCAATTGGTCCTCTGGTCAGGTGTCAGCCAGGTTCACTGAGTTTGTTAACCCTTTACAGGTAAAAGAGACATTAACCGTTAACTATCTGTTTATGACAAGGCCTCTACCAGGTACTAGATGCTGTACAACAATTGTTAAAGAATAGTCCCTGCCTTGATGAGCTTGTTAGTTTACGCTGTTCCCAGTCAAGAACTCCATAATACCTTGACGCTGTGCACTCAAAGTATTATTTGGTCCCATGTGCACATGGCTGAATGCTGAGTCCTGTTATCTGGACTGTGTGCTCCGCACCAGGATTTCACCTTGGAATAAAAGTAGCACCTTTGCAGGAGATGATGTTTCCAGGCTTGAGACTTGCTGTAGTAGAAAGTTTGTCTTGTGTTTTGAAAGAGTGGATGTGCTTTAAAAGTTTAGTTACTTCATATTTTGGGTTTCTCCCTTGTGGAACCTGCCTGTGAACTTTTAACATAAACGGTTTCATTAATAACTTTTGTATGGAACAGAAGTGGATGTGTCAAAGCTATGTAAAGTTTATTTTAAAAATTTCATTTTAAAGTTTTGCATCTTATAGCAAATAATGATTTTCTAGATTTTAGGCTGAGTAATAACGGGTCAAGCCCCAGCTACATCAAAGACTAAATTTTGACTATGAACCACCATGAGAGCTATGCTTCCCTGGGACAATGCAGAGCACAAAGATGTGAGAGATGAGGAGAAGACATTCTCTGGCAAGGGGATCCAGCTGTGAAACAGTCTTCCAGAGGTGATCCAGTGAGTCCAGAGTCTGCCCATCTTTAAGAAATGTTGCAAAACCTTCCTCTTTGCAAAAGCCTTCCATCATAAATGGTTCTGACAATCTAAACATCACTTTTATTTCCAACTCCCCTTCTCTCTTTCTCCTAACAAACATCCTACCCCAAGCAGAGTTTGACAAAAAGGGATATGTGCTGGAAACTCCATGAAGTCCACCAGGGACTTCACTAGTGCTATAGATTTTACACAGAAGGCACTGAGATAGTATAATTTATTGGTGGGCATGTGGCGGAGGGCTTCTGAGAACTTGACTAGAGTGAGAGGCAGCCCTAGCCAGTCTTGGTCGCCTGCGCTGACCATCAGGAGTCCGTCTCAGAGCACTTTGCAAGTGCTATGATGGTGGGCAGCAGTATAAAACCCTCAGATAGATAGATTTGCATGCTGTTACTATCTCTTTTCTTTCTTATCAAGAATCATCAGATTCTGCTATTCTTCCTCACATTTAGTTACTTATTCTGAGGGTAGTTCCACTGACTTCAGTGGGACTACTTGTATGGTAAGGTATTATTGCTAATTGCGAGTAAGGGTGGCATATACTGGGCTTAAATAGATCTGGCTGAACGATACTAGCCAAATGCAAATTTTGGTGAATTCTGGTTTGTTTTTTATTGTGTCGGGGAGGGGTTTTTTGAGGGGAGTGGGAGGAGAGGAGAGTGGGGGAGATTGTATACTGAAATATTCCCAAAGCCTTTTTGTTTGCAAAGCAGTTTGGTATTAAGTGAATATCACCCATGGTTGGCTCAGAGTATTTGGTATTAGAACTCACGGACTGATCAGCCAAGTATTTAAAGTATGGAATAAACTTATTTGATTTCTTCAGACAAATCATGCAGACCAGTTTTGAAAATTCACACATGTAAAATGGCTCTAATATGGTAAAACAGAAGCTCTACTAGTCACAACAATATTTGCTGATCGAATATCTGATCGCAATCCACTTTGAAGAAGTCAGATTTAGGGATAAATGTGTATGTGCATCAGAGTGGTCCATTATATGTGGTCTGCTTTTGTTTTAAAAAAATTGGCAAGCTTAAAAAAAGATTGGAAAAAGCAGGCCCACAGATCCACTAGGTAAGGCAGAAGGGTGACCAGATAGCAACTGTAAAAAATCGAGACGGGGTGGGAAGTAATAGGTGCCTATATAAGAAAAAGCCTCCAAAATCGGGACATCTGGTCACCCAATAAGGCAGTGTTTTCTGTTAGTATGTACCTTTATTTTTGCTGTAGTGCAATCCTTCGTATGGAATAGCAACAGATTAGTAATGTTTCAATATATTATCCTTTTTAAAAGTAAGTATAGGCTTCCTGTTTTTCTTTGACATTTATAATTTTGACATGCTGCTAATTAGAACAGACACCTACTAGGTCCATTTATTTACATGTACAAGACAAGGTTTGTCTCTATCCATTAGCTTATTTTACACAGAGTAATGGGTGCTTTGGTTGTGGGTAGTTCCAGGGTTCGCTAGGCAGAATATTAATTTCAGCAAATCTATTTTTCCCTTTAACTCTCCTCTGTCAATGAAAAATAAGATGGTAGCTTTGAATAGTGGCAGAGTATCTTACTTCACTTCCTAAATCTGATCACATTTTGGCAGCCAATTTAAATTTGATAATCAAGGGCCTAATCCTGCAATTTCCTCCCATGAGGAAAGGTGGCAAGACCGGTACCCAACAACAACAACAAAAGCTATTGCTATAGATAATACATTATAGCTAACTTTTATTTTTATGACTCATTTCTTATCCCTGTTTACCTCAGAGAAACTTTGTTATAGTTATTCCAGTGTCTCCAGATGTCTCACCAACAATTCATTACTGTATTTTATTTTGCAAGTTGATGCTCCTACTTTACTTGGTGTTGAAATATTTTGCCTGTTTTTGAGAAAGCTGTTTTCTTTTGTTTTCCTGTCGCTTAGTAGGAGGTGTGTGTGTGTGTGTGTGTGTGTGTGAGAAAACTGTCTAGCTTGAAGACTGGAATATTATACAAAAATACTTCTGTACATTTTTAATTTGGGCTTTGAAGACAAAATACAGTTCTGAAGTTTATTTAAAAAAAAACTGCTATATTATGCTATACGGAGGGTAGACTTGTAAAAAAAAGTTTTTCATTTGACACTTAAAATTTCTTTTCCCTTTCACCTCTTAAAGGTAGAGACCTGTGGGTTCTTGTTCTGGGAAGGTTTCCAACCCAACATACCATTGGCATACCAGAATTCAAGTATATTGCTAATATGCATGGGGATGAGGTACGTCTACAATTTCAATTTTTTGCAATGTAATTTATAGCAAAACATTTACCAGGGATCTTAAAAGGAATTTTGCTTGTGCTCATATTACTAATTATCAGGGTTTACTGTACCCCTCCAGTTTCTCCCAAATTCTAAAAGGTGACCTACAAAGGACTTGAAATGGGTTTATGCTCTTTGTGCCTGTTTGAAAAAGCCTGAAATGTTTACATTTTATTTGTTTTTCTTCAATCTAAGAAATCTCAAGTCTGATCTTTCCTGGGTTTGGTGGAGGATCTCTGGAAGGTCTCAGGTGTTTGTGTGAGCTCTTAAGTTAATTGAAGGAATGTCTATTAATTTTTAACAAGACAACTTCCTTTCTCCAAAATTTTTCAACAAAACTTCCAAAAAAGCTTTTAAACAGTCAGACTAAAAATCTTTCCCTTTTAATAACACAACTTTCCCTCCCTTGGATCTGTGATACTGCCATTTTCATTAGTTCACCTGTCTTTTTCCACCCCAGAAAAGACCTGAATTTCTAATGTAAATAAGCATTTATTTTTTGAGGAAAAACAAATCATTTAGGCTTCCTTCATATATCCAAAAGAGAACAAGCATTCTCTTTTCTCCATTACAGATCACCTCTAAGGTCTACTAGAGAGAAAGCACATTAAACATTCAATGTATCGTATATGGACCTCATGCAGAATGTCCACAGAAGCTAAATGTAAGGTTGCAGAGTTCAGTACTTTACACAGAGCACATTAGACTTCCTCTTGCGTCAGTTGATACTGTTTGAGATGCCAGGCATGGAGTAAACTTTACATGTCCCCTTTCTGGATAATGCCCCGAGACTCTAGCATAACTTGAAATGAGTCTCAAATGTAAGAGCCTTTCTAGAAAAGTACTACAGCCTTATCAGTAATATTAGATACAACCCAATGAGTCCAAAAATGAGTGAAAATTGCCTTATCTAGTGCCAGCTGGCTTACTTTTGAAGACAGACTCTGCGTTGGTACCCATCACTAAAATGCCTCACCTAACGTGGCTGAGAACAGTTTATGAATACAAAACAGAAACTTTCAGACATCAGGGCATTGTAGAAAGAATGTCGTTATTGAAGATACATTGGCTACTACTCATGCATCCGACGAAGTGGATATTCACCTACGAAAGCTCATGCTCCAATACGTCTGTTAGTCTATAAGGTGCCACAGGACTCTGCTGCTTTGGCTACTACTGTAATCCCATTGTACAATATCCACTGTACCTGTGAGCACAGATTTCATTTTTTCACTTTTCTGATTTCTCCTTTCTTCAAATATTTCATCTATATCTTACTCAAGTCCCTTTTTTTAAAACAAAAGCTATAGCTACATTTAATAGGCATGTAAAAGATGCCTTAAATTTTACCTCAAAACTGTCTACATCTGGGTGATGTAGACTCCCAATCTGAGAGGGAGTTCTTGGCAATAATTCTGTAGGATAGCAGCAAAATTCCATACTATATGTTCTTGAAATCTAGAAAGAAATATAGATTATATAGCAGAAGCTTTCTACTCCTAAAGAATAGCACAAACTATGCTAGAACAATATTGTGGATTAATTTATTGTAGCACCAGGTGACCTCATCACGGACCAGGCCCCATCATACTAGGTGCCATACAAACAGAGAACAAAAACAGTCAATGCCCCCAAACGCTTACAGAGGTAATTACAAAACTGACCTATGACAAATGTCCCCTAATTAAACTAGTTTCTTGCATTGTTTGTTAGAATGCACAGACTTTGTTCTTTGGGCCCTGGGTAGCTAAGCTCAATGCATTGCTCAGAATCTCACTATGTGCATTTGACTGAGCAGACAGAGATAAAGGGTGACACTATGACAGGCTTGTTTGTGGGGGAGTAGTCCTTGACCTGCACAGTTCATTAGCTCAGTTGCCCATCAGCTCCTTCTAACAACCATTTTCAATCAAATCCTCAAGACGCTGTAACAGCACTGTGGTGCATATGTAAAAAACAATTGGGAAGCTGGGAGAGATCCTGGAAACAGGGCTATTCCTGCTTTCCAGGAACACATGGTCACCTTTAGGTCCATGTTCTGTGTATGGAATTAACATGTGTAAAGTTGACATTTAGTTTTCCTCTCTGGCCATAAACAGATTTTATAGTACAGGAAGCTAAGTCCTATATAGCAAAACATGAGGGACTTTGAATGTTCATTCACATAATCTAAAATTCTGCTGAGCTGGTCCCCTGGTGCGGTATTCAACCTCCCCTTTAACGTATAAAGCCAATAAGTGTTGTGTTACGTGTACAGCATGCATTGACTTGATTTATTTAGGATAGCAACTATTACAATGAAGCTGTATGTTCATCATTTGCCCGCTGTATAGCATACCTGGTATGTATTGTATATCCCCCTGAGGAGCCAATTGTCAACAACAAAGAGTTTTAGAAAGACAGTGTTCAGACAGGTAAAGCTAAAATTGGACCTACTTATTTTGTTTGGAATGTTGGGTATTACAGTGGAGACCCTGCTTATAAGAATGATCTGTGATGTGTTTAATTTGCGTGCAGTCCATGCATATCTGCAGCTGGAAGAAAAACACAACATGCTGTGGTTTTGGAAGGTTGCCAACAGAGAAGTTGACGTCTTAATGTTGTGGCCTCTGTTTTGGAAAGCAGATAGATTTGTTTGTTTTTCAGAATCAGGACATTAAAGTTATTTTTAGAATAGGTTAAATTATTTTAATAGAGTCATAACCAAGTCATGTTAATAGTTTGTTTTATACTCTCCACTCTGGTGTGTCTAGATACCAGAACAAATTTTCGTTCTATTTGGCATAGCTCCATGTCCCTGGGCCTGAATGGAGCTCAAATGAACAATGTTAAAGTTATTGTTTTTTATCACTATCAGCTCAGGTCAGATTAGAACTGATCAGAACATTTTTGATTAAATGAAGTTCTGACAAAATATACTGTTTCAAAGCCAAAAGGTTGTGTGGAAACTGGTCTGTTTCTATGAAGTTTTCATCAGGAAGTTAAGTAAGAGACTCATTCTCTGGTTGGTGATAGGGTATTGGCCTGGGATGTGGGAGGCCCAGATTCAAGGCCCTGCTTTGCCTGATCCAGAGTGATCTGGAATGAAAAGTGCTTTGAAAAGCAGGGACTGGAACACAAGTCTCTCCCACCTTTGAAAAGATTTGTTTTTGTTGCAATGCAGAATAAAAACAAATTTTGAAACCTCAACCATTGCTGTGCAGTGGAATTGCTGTTCTCCAGCCAGCTCTAATGATGTAAGCCCCATTTGCACAACTGAACTAGAGATCCCAGTTACACCGCGGTATGCAGCTTCCCCCATAGTTTCATTAAAACTTCTAAGTGTTACCTACTTGGACATTTCTATCCCATTCACCAGTTAATCTGAACAGCTGGCTCTCCTAACTTTGTTACAGCTATCAAGTTGTCTGGGCCTCAGGAGAAAGCTCCCCCTGCCCTATTATCTTATTACAACTCACAATAGTTTTTCATTTAATTACGTCTATCTTATCTTTTTTCTGTTGCAAGAAACTGGGCCAAGGATCAGTGTTGAACTAGCCTAAGTGAAAGAATGTATCTATAATGTTGGCTTCTTGTGACATCACAAAAGTTTAACCTCCTAGTAATGAAAAGAATTATTATTAAAGAAAGGCTTCTCGATAGGAGGTGGATAATCTGGTGGATAAGTGGGTTGCATTTTGGTTGTTTGTGTTCAAATATCAAGTATTACTGCGATAAAAGACCTGCCAAAGCAAACCTTTCCATCTAGCTGCCTCTGCAGTTCCTGTGTTTTGTGTCCCAAGATTTTCTTTTAGACAAGAGTCTTCTTTATATATTTGGATGTTTCCCATGGATTTTAAGAAGTCTCCTAACTCTAGACAATAGAAATGAGTGAAAACCACATCTAGATCTTCAAAATTCCCAGGAAGAGTCTGGCTAAAGGTGACCTGCTGAGCACCAGGAAAAAACAAAACCCTAAGAAACTGCTTCAAGGAACCGTCTGAAAACCGACTAGCAGATTGTCTCTGCTGTGCACCATGGCATGAAAAAAAGAAAAAAGTGGAAGATGCTGAGAAAAGAGCTTGCAAAGGATGTGTTTGATTATAGAGTGGACTGTTCTCTTTTCTGCTAGATTCCTATCTTTCAACTCTAGCCTAAGTTAAATAACTTGGATGTGATGTATTTTGCCAATAAGCAGCGTAACACACAATGTTTATACTGTAACTAAAAAACAAGGTCAGTAGCACTATGATTGTTTTTGTCTTTGGAAATCTCTGAAGTCCATTCACCAGAACATGACATTTTTTAAAAAGGCAGAGATTAACATTCTTCCACAACTTACATAGTGCTTTAAACCAATCTCAAGTTACTTCCCCACTCCTTTCCTCCTCTCACCCCAGCTCCCCTATTCTTCTTCTAAACCGTCTCTTAAGATAACTGGAGACTGTGTGGGATAGAACAGGTCTACTTGGTAACACCTAGTGCACCTACTAGCTCTGAAACAGGCTTTGACATTTTGTTTAGTGGCAAAAGGGAGAAAGACACCACATGCTCATGATATTCAGTAGTTCTCCTGTTTTGTTACAAGTGCCAAATATCAACAGGTTGGCATAGATACAGCTGGGTACCATCCAATAAGGAAATGTATTTGTACAAATACAAGTTTTAAACCGGCTCTGGCTTATTCAAGTATAAACTCAGCAAACAAAGTGGGGTATGCCTGGACCATTTAGTGCTTGGTATTGTAGTTCAGGGTAACTGCACGTGTATTCCTCCTCTGTGGTACACCAAGCACATCCACTCTAGGTTCCTGGTTCTTCAGCCATTACCTCTATTGAGTGAAGACACAAGTCTCTCTCCTTCCGGACTGGGTTTTTTTCCCCCGCAGACAGCGCAGGTCCCTGCGTACACTGATATTCCCAGCAAGCCAAACTGCCTAAACAGGCTAAAGTCTGCACTTTATTTTCTCCGTAAAGGCTAAGGTAGCGTCATTGCCAGCAGTTATGAGTACCACACAGCTCTCTGTAAGCAAGCACATTTATTCTTAAGGTAAAAGCACTACAGAGAAAACAAATCATAAACGTTTCTAGATGCAGGCTAAAAGCTTACCAGAAATCACCCATCAGTCTTGTTGGCTGTTTCTTTGTCTGTCGGTCTTTGGAGAATCCTGTTTGAATTAGTTACTCTTTAGCCATATTCTTCAGCCAAGGGGGAAATTCTTGTTTGGCTAACATTAGGAAGTCCACCAGGTCCTGGGCAATACTCTTATCTCCCTCAGAGAAATATGAAGTTACCACAGCCTGGGGTCCTCCTTTCTGTAGGTAGCCCGTATGTTGCACATAACCCTCCATATTCAGGAGTGGCAGGTTTGTATAATTTTTGGTGATGCCCAGAATAGGTCCAAGTCCTGCCCCCCCCCCCCGCCTAAGGCTCTGGGAGGGAGTTTGGGTGTGGGCTCTGGGTTGGGGCAGGTGGTTGGGGTGCTGGAGCAGGTGTGGGCTCTGGGCTGGGCCAGGGGATTGGGGTGCAAGAGGAGGTGCGGGGGGCAGGCTCTGGGAGAAAGTTTGGGTGCAGTGCTTACTGCACCCCCCTCTGGCAGCAGCTGCAGACGGTGGGGCCAGACGGGTCTCCACGCACCGCTGCTCGGGCCACTGCAGCTCCCACTGGCCGCAGTTGGCAAAATCGGCACTTGGGGCAGGGGCAGTGCATGGAGACATCCCCTCCCCACCCCCGCCTCCAGGGGCTGCAGAGACCTGCTGGCTGCTCCTGGAAGCGGAGTGGACGGGCAGGAAGCCACCTTAGCTCTGCTGCACTGCCAGTAGTGGTGGTGGGAGCCCTGAGCCCTTTTAAATTTCCCAAGGGTGGCAGGCCAGAAGGGACACTCTGGGGGAGGCATGTGGGGGCAGCATGTAGGGCCAGGGGAGAGACCTGGCCCCAAACCTTGGTGGAACCAGTCCACCGTGCTCTCATATTGGTGGAGCACGGGCACCACAGGCCCATACAACTTGTTGCTCTGTCCATATTCAGTGGCATGTCATAATTTACCACATGCGAGGCATTCAGATCAACAAAGCTGGGATTTCCCAAGAAATAAACTCTTTTACTGTGGCCTCCAGATTTGGAGAGGAGTCCTTCTGGATGCATCTGCATGTACATCCTTCAGAGTTAAAGATCTCTCTATCCAGGTTCAGATCCCTTCCAGGTTTTCCAAAGACCAGGGACTGTATTGTTTTGCCCACTGCTTTCAATACCTGGCTTAGCAACATCCGCTTTTGTTCTTTCCATACTCACACTATTGTGTGGACAACATTCAGCATGTTAGGACCATTTTTAGCTTCCTTTTTCCTCTGAGAAGAGCTCTTATTTTTAGTATAGTTCTTTGATTTTCTGGTTTTGGCCTTGCTCTGCTGCCTCATCAAGATCCTAGGGTTTTAGAGCCATAGTCTGGCAGCTCTCTGCTTCAGCAGGCAGGTATATGTCCTTGTCCAAATCATCTTTCTTCTGCAGTGGCCTTGGTCCACACAACTCCAGCTCTTTCTCCTTAGCCGAGTTGGACTTTGATCCTGGCTGGACCTTGAGCAGGTTCTGGAGCTTAGTAAGCTCCTTTTGCAGCAGAAAGCACTACTGTTCCCCTGCCTCCTTCCCCACTGTGGGGCAGGTCAGCTCTTACTCCTGTTCTACTGCTTGCCCTACGATCCTGTCCAATAAAGAGCAGATATCTTTCAGCTTCTGCCAGTATTGCATGACCTGTGTCCGTAGTTCCAGGATTTCAGCCTGGTTCCGATCAGCAGTAGCAGCTTTCTCTTCTAGCTCACCCCAGTCCCTTATTGTAGAGGTTTGCTCTGTAGATGAGGGGGCTACTGCCATTATTGCCGCCTCTGTTGTGCATGTGATCTTAGTGTTCATGCCACAGAACACCCGCTTCTTTATTAGACTGCTACCTGTCCTTTTGGTGGGTCTTTCTCCATGTCTAGCTCATCAGCCAACATACTGGTATCCACATAAGCCTCCTGGTACTCTCTTTCTGTGCTCACCGTCTTATCATGTGTTTCCAGACATGCCTCTGTGCATCGAATCTGCACATCTACAGAGGCGGGAACCATTTCTTTGGTCTTAGTCTCTAGATCAGGTATGGGCAATAATTTTCGCAGGGGGCCCACTCCACGAATTTTGGTAAGTTGTCACAGACTGCACATTTCTTATGAATGAAATTACCTCACCATCTATTGTAAAAAGACCCCCATTATGTTGTTTACACAAAGTAATTAAACTTAATAACAATTAACTGAATATGTGATTATCCAAAACTTATCTTAGAAGGCAATTTATATTGCAAACTGTTTTGTGAACACTTGTAAAATTTGTAATAACACTAAGCTTTTACTTACAACTTATGTTCATTATTAAAATTAAATGTAAAAGAAGAAATTAAACTCAGTGTGAAAAAGAGTGTCTCTGGGCATTAACAAGGGAGGTTAAGTCAGATGTCATTTCTGTTGTTGCAATGCAGAGCACTGCTGCAAGGTGGTCATCATTGATCCAAGATCAGTTCTTTGATTTATTGAATTTCATCACAGAAAATGTCTGCTCGCAGACGCAAATTGATCCAAACAGTATAAGCATCTTTTGGCATGAGCCTTGATCTTCAGAAAGTTCTGTTCATTGAGAGATGTGTAAAACCTCGGAAGTGACACTAGTCTGAGTTGCTCCGCAAGCAATGGATCGCACTGCAAGTCAATAAGCTCAAGTTGGAGGTCACTTGGAGTGTTGTCCACAGACCATATCACATGTGAAAGGGGAGGAGATCAAAACCACGTCATTTTCTATCATTCTGAAATCCTCAAAGTGGCAAGAAAATTCAGCATGCATAGCAATAATGAATTATTTCCAGGTTCTGGTCAGATATTGTAATCTGTTGCAAAGTGGGGAAGTGTGTGAACTGCTTGTTTCTCCTTCGAGTGCTTGCTCATATCAGTTCCAATTAGGTGTGCGCGCGCCACGTGCACGTTCATTGGATTTTTACCCTAGCAACAATCGGTGGGTCAGCTGGGTCGCCCCCTGGAGTGGCGCCATTATGGTGCTGGATATATACCCCTGCCAACCCAACGACCCTTCAGTTCCTTCTTACCGCCCATGACAGTCGTTGGAACTGTGGAGCATGGCTTTGCTGATCTCCACGTCCCTAGCTACTTGTAGTTCTTTGCTGTTTATTGTGTGTATAGTTCGAGTTCTTGTAGTTATAGTTAGTATTAGTTATTGTATTTATAGTTAGTGTATATAGTTTAAGGGGGGATCGGAGATTAGCCCCTTTCCTCCACCCCAGTAAGGGCCCATGCCCAAGGCACCGGGATTCAAACCGTGCTCGGCATGCCAAAAGCCGATACCAATAGGGGATCCCCATGACTCCTGCCTCAAGTGCCTAGGGGAATCCCACCTTACCGATAAGTGCCGCATTTGCAAGTTGTTTAAACCAAAGACAAAGAAGGAGTGGGACTTCCAATTGAAACAGCTCCTCATGGAGTCAGCACTTAGTCCTGCAGTGTCTGTACCAAGCACCCAACAGACTGCTTCTATAAGGAGCGCCCCTTCGGCCCCGGATCACTCCGGTACTGAGAAGGTGCCCCGGCACCGACATCTGTTCGGCACCGCTCCCTGTCTCCGAGACCCAGGGAGCAACATAGCATTCCAGCTGCTTCAGCTCCACAGAAGGAGCGCTCTTCAAAGATGGGTTCGTCTGGCACCGTCATCTGCCACGGCACCGTCGACTGTGGCACTGCCGATTGCGGCTCTGCCGAGCGCGGCACCATCGATTCCGGTCCCACAAGGGCCGTTGAGTCCAGTGCCTGACAGCTCCCTGGCTCATGCTGTGGTTGAGCTTGTCCTCTCTTTTACACCAGAGACCTTCTCCACGGTAAGAGAGCTCATCACCATGACGGAGCCGACACAGTCTCAACCCCCGGCACCCCAGTGCGGGTCATACAATCCATCGGGAAACTGGCCTGAGTAAGGCCACCTTCCGCTGGTCCAACAGAGAGACGTCGTTCAAGATCACGGTCTAACAGACGCTCTCAATCACGCTGTTCCCGTTCCCGGCACCGCTTGCAGTCTCAGCACTGCTCTCCATCGCGGTACCGGTCGCACTTGCGGCACCGTTCGACATCTCGTTCGCCACGGGCACAGATGAGGCTCTGATACCATCTGCAGACACCCAGTTTCCACCGGACACAGATGACGTTCCTCAAGTACAGGAGCCTTCACAGGACCCCCTGGTCCCAGGCCTCTCCTCCTCGCCTGACGAGGCGGTGGTGGGAACATCCTCCTCAGGCCCTCCAGATCTCAGGGTCCATCAAGACCTTTTGAGACGAGTGGCTCAGAATATGGACTTACAGGTGGAGGAGGTCCCTGAAATAGAGGACCCTGTCGTGGACATCCTATCGGCTGATGCACCTAGTAGAGTGGCACTTCCGTTTATCCGCACCATACAGGCTAATGCGGACACCATTTGGCAATCCCCAGCCTCGATTCCACCTACAGCAAGGGGAGTAGAGAGAAAATATATGGTCCCCTCAAAGGGGTATGAATATCTCTACATTCACCCACCTCCTTGCTCTTTAGTGGTGCAATCGGTGAACGAGAGGGAGTCGTCATGGCCAGCAAGCCCCGGCTCTCAGTCACAGAGGCTAGATGCATGGACCTCCTAGGCCGCAAATATACTCGGCAGGGCCTCAACTTAGGGTGCCAAACCACAAGTCCTCCAGTAAGATATAACTTTAACACGTGGGTGTCCTGGGGAATTTACAGAGCTTCTTCCCAGAGTTCCGTCAAAATTTATGGCCACATGAGGAAGGTAAAAAGGTAGCAAGAACCTCCCTCCAAGCCTTTCTGGATGCAGCGGATTCCACAGCCAGAACTCTGGCGTCAGGAGTGACAACGAGGCGTACTCCTGGCTCCAGTTGATCAGGCCTTCCCCTGAATTACAAAAACGGTTCAGATTTGCCCTTCGAAGGCCAGGGCCTGTTCCAGATAAGACTGACCCCAGACTGCAAGTTCTGAAGGACAATTGCGTTATAATGCGCTCGCTGGGTATGCACACGCAAGTGACCAATGCAGACCTTCCACACCGACTTTACGCCCGCCTAGGCCACGTCAGGACTTTAGCAGAAGACGTGGTAGAGATATCATCGGAGACAGTCTGGCCCTCAAGGAGGTCAAAATCAGGCGCCCCCTAAACCACCAGCGGGCCCAAGCAGAACTTTTGATGGATCCCGAGGGCGGCCCACCAGTTGCTCTAGCCAGATCCTTCTCCTCCCTTTTTCAACCACCTCTTCCCAATTCTTCCCTGCCTGGTCCCAGCTAACTTCAGATCGTTGGGTCCTGCGCACGGTGGAAGTGGGATACCACCTCCTGTTTGTTTCAACCCCACCTTCCCAACCTCCCTCCCCGTTCCTCTTCAGGGACCCCTCTCATGAGCAATTCCTCTTACAAGAGGTCCAGTCGCGCCTAGCTAGTGGAGCCATACAGGAGGTGCCAAAAGACATGAGATGCAAGGGGTTTTATTCCCGCTACTTCCTAATCCCCAAGGCAAAGGGAGGTCTACGACCGATCCTAGACCTGTGAAAACTCAACCAGTTCATGATAAAGCTGAAGTTCCACATGATAACCCTGGTGACCATTATCCCGTCCCTGGATCTGGGAGACCGATATGCTGCCCTCGATATGAAGGACGCATATTTCCACATTGCAGTTTACCCACCACACAGACGGTACCTCCGTTTTGTGGTCAACCATCAACACTTTCAGTTCACTGTACTTCCGTCTGGCCTTTCTACGGCTCTGCGTGTGTTCACAAAATGCATGGCTGTAGTCGCCGCCTCCCTCTGGCATCATCGGGTACACGTCTACCCATATCTCGACGATTGGCTCATTCAAGGGACTTCCCAGTTACAAGTGTCGCAGCACCTATGCATCATCAAAGACCTCTTCAGGAGCCTAGGCCTGAAGATCAACACAGAGATGTCTACTCTTGACACCCACACACAGAATAGACTTCATCGGAGCGGTTCTGGACTCCAATCTGGCCAGAGCCTGCCTCCCGCAGTCGTCTTTTCAAGCAATGGCTTCAATTATTCGAGGTCTTCAAACCTTCCCGACAACGTCGATGCGCACTTGCCTCAGCCTAATAGATCACATGGCCTCCTACACCTTCGTGACCAAGCACGCGAGGCTACGCCTCCATCCCTTTCAAACCTGGCTTGCTTCAATATACCAACCACACAGAGACAGCCTGGACTCAGTGCTCACTATTCCCTGGAAGGTTCTGGGCTCCCTAACCTGGCAGCTAAACCCCACTCTAGTCTGTGCAGGGATGCCATTCCACCCCCCGCAACCCTTGATGGCCTAACCATGGACGCGTCATCTCTGGGTTGCGGTGCCCACCTCGAGGGCCTTCGCACTCAAGGCCTCTGGTTGCCTCAAGAGCTGGCCTTACACATCAATGTGCGGGAGCTGAGGGCGGTCCGTCTAGCATGCCAGGTGTGGAGACCATCTCCAAGGCCGTTGTGTATCAGTGTTCATGGACAACACAACGGCCATGTTTTACATAAACAAGCCGGGCGAAGCACGCTCCTCCCTCCTTTGTCAAGAAGCCTTCCACCTCTGGGACTTCTGCATAGCCCACTCGATCGATTTGGTAGCGTCTTTTCTCCCAGGAATCCAGAACACTCTGGCGGATCACCTCAGCAGATGCTTCCTGTCTCACAAGTGGTCGATTCGTCCGCATGTCATCCATTCTGTTTTCCGGAGGTGGGGGTTTCCCCACATAGACCTCTTTGTCTCCTGAGAGAACAGGAAATGCCAGATGTTCTGCTCCTTCCAGGGATGCTCCCCGGGCTCCCTCTCAGATGCATTCCTGATCCCGTGGAAGAGGCACCTACTCTATGCCTTCCCACCGTTTATGCTCGTCCACAGAGTCCTACTCAAGCTCCGCAGGGACAGCGCCCACCTGATCCTGATTGCTTCAGCGTGGCCGAGGCAGCACTGGTACACCATGTTGTTCAACCTCTCAGTGGCACAACCCGATTCCCTGCCACCTGGCCAACTCCATAACACAGGACTTTGGCAGGCTTCACCATCTGGACTGCAGTCCTTACATCTCACAGCATGGTTGCTGCATGGTTGAGCCAGTCTGAGTTCGTTGCTCTGCCTCGTCAACAGGTGCTCTTGGGCAGTAGGAAGCCTTCCACTAGATGACATATCTGGCAAGTGGAAGCATTCTCGCTGCTGGTGCGCTCAGCGTAACTCAGTCCCAGGCAGTGTCCCGTCCTGACGTCCTCGACTACCTCTGGTCCCTGAAAGAACAGGGCCTAGCGGTCTCTTCCATAAAAGTGCATCTGGCAGCCATCTCCGCCTTCCATTCAGGGGAAAATGGCTGATCAATCTTCTCTCACCCCGTAGTTTCAAGGTTCCTCAAGGGATTGGAACGTTTGTACCTTCAAGTCAGACGCCCGACCTCTACCTGGGATCTCAGCCTGGTGCTAGCCAAGCTTATGAGTGCTCCTTTCGAACCACTGGCCACCTGCTCGCTGCTGTACCTTTCCTGGAAGACAGCCTTCCTCGTCGCTATTACTTCAGCAAGATGAGTATCTGAGTTTCGGGCCTTGACAGCGGACCCCCTGTATACGGTATTCCATAAGGACAAGGTACAGCTGCGACCACACCTCTCCTTCCTCCCTAAGGTGGTGTCCGCCTTTCATGTCAATCAAGACATCTTCCTCCCAGTCTTTTTCCCGAAGCCGCACCCATTGCATCCGGAACAACAGCTGCACACCCATAAGGGATATATATCCGGCGTCATAACGGTGCCACTCCAGGGGGCGACCCAGCCAACCCACCTAGTGTTGCTAGGGTAAAAATCTTCCGACAAACGTGCACGTGGTGTGCGCACACCTAATTGGAATGAATATGAGCAACATATCTCGAAGAACAACCGTTACAAACGTGAGTACCTGTCTTTTCCAATCTGATAGGAAAAGGAGCAACTTTGTCATGAAAGACTTGACAAGAGAATACATGTCATGAACAAAAATCTCCCTCCCTTAAAGTTTCAGGTTCAGTTTGTTCATGTCACCCATAACATCAATGGCAAATGTGAAATCAGAGAGCCAGTTCACATCGTTCAGTTGAGGGAAATCCACATCTTGGCCTTTTGTTTTCAAAAACAAATCAATCTCTGCTCTCAGACCCCACATTCTTTTCAGAACTTCCCCCAACCTAAGCCATCTAACATTTATATGGAACTGAACATCCCTGAGCTCTGACTCAGACTCTTCTAGCAGAGATACATATTGCCTGTGGTTCAATGCTCATGCTCCAATAAAGTTGATCAATTTTGTAACTGTATCCATGACCTTGCTTAATTTCAGAACATTTTTACCGAGGACCTCTTGGTGAATAATACAATGTAGAAAAATTATTTTCTGCTCTGGGTTTGTTTCTGTCACTTGGTCTAGTATTCTTTTCAACAATTCAACATTTTTGCCTGTCAGATTAGGGCTTCCATCAGTGGTCACACTCACCAGTTTCTTCCACTCCAATCCCAATTTTGAGACACTGTTATTTACTGCCTTCAGTAGATCTTTTCCAGTGGTCATATTTTTCATTGACTGCATCGATGCCAGTTGTTCTGTGAGTCCAAAATTTGCAGTAATACGTTGAATGAAAATCAACAACTGGGCTGTGTCTTTAATGTGATAACTTCTGTTGAGTGCTAGTGTGAAGTATGAGAAATCATTTACCTTGGTTTTTCAACTGTTGGTCCAGGTTCTCACAGTTTTCTTCTATACGTCTCACCACTGTTCACCTTGACAATGAAATGTCTTCGAAGTGCTTTTTCTTGTCTGGGCACAATATCACAGCAGAGTCAACCAAACATTCCTTGATAAATTCTCCCTCGGAGAATGGTTTGCTGTTTTTGGAGATTGTGTGCAATCATGTAGCTCATTCTTCTAATTCCATCTTGTGCTGTGGACAGCTTTGTGAAAAACTTTACTCTTTTGCATTCGAGTAACCATCTAATGCGCTTTTCTTTCTCTTCGGCAGACATGTTCTTATATGTAGATACATGTTTGCTCTCGAAATGCCAGTTTTAAGTTGTAGTCTTTGAATAGTGCCACACTTTCTTTGCAGTGTAAGCACACAGCTTTCCCTGCCATATCAGTAAAAAAGTATTTTGAAGTCCACTCGTTGTTAAATACTCAGCATTCAGCATCTACTTTCCTCTTCTTCGATAAACTTATTTTTAAATTCTACTCCTACACTGCAGAGCCATGTAATAAAATAATTTGCACAAAAACTGAGGGCTATTAAGTACTGTTGATTTTGTGGAATAGGGGGTAGGGGAATGTGACAAAGTGCATTTACTTTCTTCTCTTTTTTGGTTTTGATCCTGCTATGAGCTCTGTGAGCAGAGGTGAAAGGAAGCCAGTCTGGTACAGTGTACCACTGAGAAAGTGGGCACCGGTACACAGTGGTCTGTACTGGCAGGGCCACTGATGGGATGTGGGAGGGCAAAAGGGGCATCTGGCCCTTTAAATCACCACCTGAGCCCTGCGCCGGGTGGCACTAAAGGGCTGGCTGGGGGAGTCTGGCCCCAGCCCTGCCCCTTCTACCCGAGGCCCCGTCTCTTCCGGGATCCCAGAGCCACCCGCCCCCCACCTTGCCCAGGACCCCGGCCGCCCTGCAACATAACCCCATTAAGTTACTTTCACCCCTGTCCGTGAGAATGGAGGTCTGCACCAAAACAAAGCCCTATTGACTTATTTTGGGCATTCCCCCTAAGGAGTTTGTTGCAAGGTCAGGGCCTTAGTTATTACTAATTTCTGGATTCATAAAACAGAGTGTTTTGTTTATATACCAGACAAGGAAGATAATTACCAACAATTTAAGACAAACCGGCAAACTCATCAGTGACTATTACTGGGGTCCTCTATGTTTTTAAAGAGATTAAGTTTAAAAGAAATGAATTTTCTTTTTAAGAAGAAATCCTCTCTTGTGGGACTAGTTAAGTTAGGTATTTTGATGCCTAGCAATACATGAACTGCTGCAAAGATCACATCATATTTCAAGAATCCTGTAATGAATAGTTCTAAATCCCATGTAAAATGCTGGTTAGGAACTAGCCCAAACCAGAATACTTTATTCCGTAGAAGTTTGTGACTAAATAAGAAGTGTAGCAGTTATTGTAAATTGTTATGTTGACAGTTTTACAAATGCTGATGTATGACATAAGTCTGTACACCACTACTGGAAGCCACAGTTGTGGTGGTGATTTTACTGTGCCCATAATGTGCGAGTGGCAGTGCTGAAAGCCGACAAGTGATGTGTGGAAGCTATGTATCCATATGGGTGAGCAGTGTTCTGTGGTAGAATAAACAGGGCCCAGTGCAAAGCTGCTGACAGAATTAACAGGCCCCTGGGCAAGGGCATTATGCACCTGCCCCAGAAAGGTCCAAGGCATTGTGGGATCAGTGCAGAAATCCACAGGCACACCAGTGGTTGAATAGTGTGTTGTGTGTAGATATGGTGCACAGTATGGACCCAAACAAGATGGCTAGTAAGAAGATATTGCCCCATGCAACAGTGCAATTCCCTAGTACAGACAACCCTGCATTGATAGGATGATTTTAATATTTTAACATGCTAACAATGCATAGTTCTAAGATGGGTCTCAAACAAACAATCCCTATCTGTATACTACTTAAACATCATTGTAGCTGGCACAGTTCAGTTCCCACTACATAAGAAACTGCAGTCAATCTGAATTTAAAATCACTTGTTAAAAGTGGCCGCTCCACATTCATTTCTTTCTCTTCTATTAAATTACATTTAATTTTCTAGAGGCCAAGAATTGTAACAAAATAATGTTGACCACAGTGCATTTGTTTTATGATTATAGTTTTGTGTCATGTCTATATCATACAATATTACCTTTGTCAGATCAAATAAGCACCGTGTTGAGCGGTTTCCTTTCTTCACAGTGGACTTGAAAAATAAAAACTGTTCTTCTCAATACAGACAGTTGGCAGGGAGCTGCTGCTCCATTTGATAGACTTCCTGGTGACCAATGATAAGAGTGATCCAGTTGTTACAAGGCTAATCAATAGCACGCGGATTCATATCATGCCATCAATGAACCCGGATGGATTTGAAGCTACGACAACGCATGATTGTTATTACTCAGAAGGAAGGTAAGGATATGTGTTTTTTCAGGGTAGGGTAGGGGCAGAGGAGACAGTAAATAGGGAGGTTGTCATCTGTTTTGCTAACATTTATAGATAGTCAAGCAGCTGGGTCATACTTGGTGGATAGAACAGCCTAGGAGCTACACTTCGGATATATTTTGGGCCACAGTCTTTAGAAGAGCACAGGGCTTTGCTTTGAAGAAATGGGGCACAGGGCTTTGCTTTGAAGAAAGCTGCCAGACACTGGGTGTGCGAGAGAGAAAGCGTGTGCATGCATGTGCCCTTGAAGATCTAGGGGTACGAGGAGGAGAGAGGGAATACCAGCTCTGAACTAGAGAGGAATGATCATCGGTTTTAAGTGGTTTTAACCTTGGATTATTCTGGATTCTGACTCAAAGTACATCTTCTTGGGATTCCCAAGATGCCAAAAGATAAAAACAGTCACAAGGACTTAACTTCAACTGAGAATCTCAAATTTTCAGAATCAGGGGCAGGCGGAATGCCCTCTGCCTCCAACCCTTCTTTGAGATGAGGTGGAAGATTGAAAACTTAAAATGAATCTGTTTGCTGGGGGTGGGGGAAGACATAAATGAATACAGTGTTTAACAATACAAATGCCAAACTGGGCAAAGCCTCCACTCCTCACCTGCCCCACCAAGAAAGAAAATTTAAGAATTCACATTAAAACCAGACGTTTTATGCACTACAAAAGCACACGTTATTCCACCCCGTCCCTGCAGTAGAACACTTATGGTGTCTCAGTTGATTTCTACTCTGGGCAATTTTAGGCAAAGATGGAACAGACAGCTATAGAGAGCTCTGCATCGGTGGGGAGGTGCTGTGTAGTGCTTCCTCTAAAGCAGTGATGGCTGTATTCTTACAGCACATCTCCACTGAGAATTTTTTGTCAATTGTCTGACGGTTGGTCTAGCTCCAATGTTGCTAGCATAGACTGCCTGCAGCATTTTTACATTTGTACATTGTCCATATTGCTTTTATCCAGTTAAGACAGGGTAAAAATATTAGCATCCATGTTCACAATAGCTGCAGTGGTACTAGACCATTGGCAGGAGAACTGTCAAGTTCCCAATGAAGACAAAGCCCTAGGCCCCATCTAACAAAAGGCAGAATTACAAAGCAGTATTTAAAAGCAGTCTCAGTAATGTGGGTGAGGTTGTGCAAATGGACCTGGCTTCAAGGGATATTGCACTAATGGCAGCTGGCTCTGTGTGGGCAAAGTATTTGATGCCAAAGAAAACATAAACGTTGTGCCACTTTTGCAAACCCCTATATGCTCTAGTGTTATTGCTGGTGACCCTGCAGAGACTAAAAAGGGCAGACAATTTTAAAAAGCCAGAGAAAAAGAGACAGAATGGAAAAGTATAAGGAAGAGAAATGCTAAGTGGCAGAGAACAAATTAACAAAATTGGGAAGGTAGAGAAGAACAAAGTGCTCAATCCTGCAACTCATATTCATGCAAGTAGTTGTGCTGATTGTACCAGGACTACTTGTGTAACTAAGAATTGGGTTCTCTTGGGTCTTTTGCTGTGGCTGTCATAGCCACTTTGGCAACCTAGGAGATTTGGCGCCTTATTGAACTAGAGTAAGCCCTGCTTTTGGATAAGGTAGATATTTATTCCTGAAACAAGTGGGCTAAGAATCTTTAAATGGAGGGTGGGTCTTTTTTTTCCATTGAGTGAAGCATCCAAAGGATTAATGCTAAGCTAATGAGACTTTTAAAAATTAACACCCAAAGCTCAATATTAATCAGATGGGTAGACTGTCCTCCTAGTGGAGAAAAGAAAGGCAGAAATAAGCACTTGAACACAGGTTGGAATTTCAAACACCGTCAGAGGAAAAAATGCTTTGAATATAAATAAAGTTTTTGTAGCCACATGCTTGGGATGACTGCATTATGACTGGCAGTCATGTGTGAGTCATGGTTTCTTTCTAAACAAGTAGAAGACACACCCTTTTATTTCATACACTCCCTTATTTGGTGTTGGAGAAAAACTTAGTTCTCGCTTTTTTGTTTGGGTGCAGCAAAATCAAATACTTTATTATTTCTCCAGCAATTGCAATAGAGGGAGGGAGTGCCCTAGGACACAGAGTCGCCCCAGTCCCGGACAGGTCTCTCAACAGGTAAACAATTACAGCAATTTATACCTTTGTTAACAGACAAACAGCAAAAACAAGACAATAATAAGCAAACAGCTGCATTTTGTTTACACGGCTATCTGCTATCTATTTTCTTACTTCTAGAAGACGCCAGTCTACATATTTGGTTATTAGTGCAAGGTCGTGACAACTTTTCACACAGTTCTTTTCCACTCGCCTCACACCATCCTCGCTTCTACAAGTCTCGCGTCATTCTGGTTACAACTGGTCTAACTCTTGTTAACTGCTAGCCTAACTCTTGCTAACAAATTGACATGCATTAAGATCCCCTACAAATCCCTGTCAATTCTTTCCCTACTTCCACATTGGCTTATGCAATGTTACATTTTACTATGTTTTGTGTGATGTTTCAAGCATCACTCCCAATATTTCCACTTGGAAATATATTAATTACTCTACAGTAATCTGCCCATTGTGGGCAGAGGCTAGTAGCATACACAATGCAGAATAAAGTCACTATTTCATGATTTGTGAAAACACAGTTTGTGATCCTCATTCTTTCCATGTACCGTTCCAGTAACTCTGTTCCCAATAGTCACTAACACAGATCCAAAGCATTGTGAATCTACTCAGATTCAACAGATTAACAAATATAGAACTGTATTTTCTCTTTCACAGGTTCAATAAGAATGGGGAAGATCTGAATAGGAATTTCCCTGATGTTTTCAACAGTAACAATGTCACAATCCAGCCAGAGACTCAAGCAGTGATAAACTGGATACAAAATGAGACATTTGTTCTTTCAGCTAACTTGCATGGTGGAGCACTGGTTGCTAGTTATACATTTGATAACGGTAACCCAGGTAAGCTAATATCTGTGTTTCTTATTTGGGTCCAGTTTTTTCTGCCTGCTTCAGTATGAGCAAAACAAAATGCCTGATGTGTTGAAGAGAAGCACTAGACTTACACGAGCTCACTGATACACTGATAGTACAGTTTCACTGGATCACACAAACTGATGTTTAGGTTTGGGGGCTTCATATTTTTTATGTAAGACAATATTTTGTGTGTTTTAACAATAACTTGGCTTTTACCATGGCCATCTCTATTATACAGCTACTGGCTCTTTACAAGGCTATAGCAGATCACGAGATGATGATGTTTTCGTACACCTTGCAAAAACCTACTCTTCCAACCATGCCAGCATGTACAAAGGGAATGAATGTGGGAATAAACCAGTCTTTCCATATGGCATTACAAATGGGTATGCCTGGTACCAACTGCAAGGTAAAAATTTCAGTGTTTTCCAATTTTCTCTGATCTCCACTGCTTTTATTTGATTCTCCAACATGTACTTGCTAAAACACGCCTTTGCATTCCTTGACAGCAAAAGTTCTGTGACTTGTCCATGCTAGAGTTTAACTCAAGTGAGCTGATTGTTAATTAACTTGAGCTATCCATTGTGTTTGCACATACTAATCTGGGCACTTCAGGACCCAAGCTTTTGTGGAGCATCCAGCATGTACCAGTATGTCAGCTAACCCAAGTTAATGGGTCAGCTTCCACTGGCTGGGTCTTCAGCTCCTCCCTGCCCTTAAGCCAGGCTCTTTTACTGCTCCATCAGCCAGCATAGCACCTGTCACAGTTCAGGGCAATTGCACCTGTACTCCCCCTCTGTGGTCCAGCAAGGGCACCTGCTCTCTGGCTTCCATCTCCCCTGGCTGTCACCTCTCTTGGGTGCATCTCTCTCCCTTCTGACCAAGATATCTCCAGGCTGAACAGTTCTCTGCCTTAGAATCATAGGGTTGAAAGGGACCTCAGGAGGTCATCTAGTCCAGTCCCCTGTTCAAAGCAGGACCAATCCCCAGACAGATTTTTGCCCCAGATCCCTAAATGGCCCCCTCAAGGATTGAACTCACAACCCTGGGTTTAGCAGGCCAATGTTCAAACCACTGAGCTATCCCTCCCATGTTGTTATCATCAGTAAAAGACAGGCACTCAGAGCAAGCTTCTCTTGGCCTCTCTTCAGAGACTAACAGGGATCAGTAACAATTGTAAGTTAACCACCTAGCACTTCCTATTTTATTATTAAGATAAAAGCACTACAGAGAAAACATCAAAAACAATAAAAGAACCTACACACATACTAATTAATTAACTAGAGTTCACCTCAACCCTACCATGAGCTCTGGCAGGAGCAATCCTTCAGAACCCCACCCAAGGGATTTCCTGACGGTTTCAAGTTCATCACAGCTTCAGCTCAGAACAAGCACACTCATGACTCGCTTAGGCCACCCCTTATACAGTTCAGGGATCTTTGATCTGGAGTTTCCAGGAGCAGGTAATTAGCAGACACTTGGTTTCTCTGCCAAGGGCATAAGTTCAAAGGGATGGATTCCAATGGGTCATTTGCATTCCCCTTACTCCCAGGTATTTCCTAGGAAATCCACTTTACATGCATTGTTCCAAAAGGTCCTTTGAAGTTCCTCATATTGCATTAATTGCGTCTTCTGGCTAACAAAGTTCCATACAATTCCACAATAGTACATAAACGTGCATTTTTAATACAGTGGCCCCAAAGGTATTATACTTAATGCAGTAAAGTTTCTTTATGAAATTAAGTTTGTCCAAAACATTGTCAATCTGTCACATCTCTTCAGAGCTCCTCCTTAACCAGCTGGCACAGCTATCTGTCTATTGACAAGCTGCCACAAAGGTTTCCCCTCGCCTTCTGCTGTCAGGCCAGCTTTTCCCCATTCAAAAAACACCACAAGTCCATCTCCTTCATTTGCACGTGCTCCGTCACCCCCACCCCTACAATACACAAATTGAGAGGGAAGAGGTTAATTTTTATGCATTAACATAGATGCACATACATATATGATGAACTCTGTGCCAAATTATTATCTTTGCTATGCTTGTATAAATCAAGTGTAACTCCAGTTATCAGTACAGTTCATCTGGTGTAGCTGAGATAAAAAAATCTCTCTCCTTTTGTTTAAAAATGAAAGAACCAGTTTCACATTTACATAACGTCTTCATGTCTAATCACTGAAACAAATTCACCCCTATTTATATCCATGTGTAAATAACCAGATATACACACCTGAATAACCACATTCTGTGTACTAGAATCACTACAAAAAGTGACACTACACGTGTTTAGTAAACTATTTTCAACTACTCAACCAGTCTTCTCCCAAGCTTGTCAAAGCCTACATTCCTCCCAGAGTTCTCCATACTGCAAATGCCAAATCCAGGTTTTTAAAACCAAAGTACTACAGCAGGGTGGATACAAATCATTATATTAAAATATATATAATGGAATTTTATTTAAATTAAATACCTTTTTATTTTTAAAAATAAACACACAAAATTAAATTTGAAATTATGACAACCTATGTTTAGTCCAAACTTACTATAACCTATTTAAAGCATTTAAATAAAAAATATATTCAAACCTGTTTACTACCAAAGTTTTAAAGGAAGTCAAACCACTGAAGTGGTGGAAGCCATTGGCTTAGCACCTGGAACCAGAGATTGTTGTAGTGCTAGTCCAGCAGTAATCTCTTCTGAAGTTGTAGAGAATATTTTCTTCATTTCAGTTTATTCATGTAGTTCAGTTCATTAGCTAGTTAATTCAAAGTTAAGAAATCAATTAGGAGTTGAAAAAACATGGAAGCTTGTTTTCCTCTTCCAATCTATGAATAAAAATTCAGTGTGAGAGAGTGAGATCTACTAATTCTAAAATCTTGAAGGACATAGTGACTAGAAACAATCATTTCAGTTCATGAACTACAGATAATACTTTCTTTGTTTAATAAATCAGTTTTAAATGCAGAACATGCTTTGATAAAAATACATATTTTCTTTTGTGTCCAGCACATTTACAGTAAGTTTTATTTAACTAATAAAAAACATCTAAATGCTGTTTGTGAATTTCTAATTTAATTCCAGTTTCCATCCAAATAATTTGACACACACAAAAAATAAAAATAAATCTAGTAAATAAGATATCATTTGTCATTTTCTAGCATAATAAAATGTGTAAAAACTAAAATACTGAATAAATGTATTTTAAGCTAAATCATTGCTTAGATAAATACGTGTAAGATATAGTGTATCCTCCCTGTTTAAATCAATTCACTTTGGTCCTCAGCATGCCAAAAAAACCCACACCTGAACAATTTTCTTATTGTAAAAAAAAAAAAAAAAAAAATCACATTTTCCCCACATTCATAATTCAAATGACTAAAAGGATTTTGAGGCACAACTGAGCATGACAAACTTAGTGCCAGAATATAATTTTGTGTCTCCCTTATAGATACAAGTAGTTGACGAGAAGTTTTGAATCAAAGGGTCCCCTTTCTCAACCATTATTATAGCCTCATTCTAGTAATTCCACTGCACTTTGGGGTGGTGGTTTTTTTTAAGTAAGCAGGTTTTCCACGGGGGATCATAAATCTAACTGACTATGGGATTAAAAAACAATTGTACTTCCCAATTTGTGGTAATTTGTCTAACTGAATTGCCCTTGCATCATGGAAATGAAGGAAATGCTTCAAGAAGGCTAGAGTTTAGAAAAAGTTGCAAGTCTCCTAGTCCATTTCTAGCTCTTACTCAGTGGCTCTTGCTGTAATAATCAAAGAATTTTTTTTCTTAGGTGGGATGCAGGATTACAACTACATCTGGGGACAATGTTTTGAAATTACATTGGAGTTGTCATGCTGTAAATATCCACCAGCAAGTCAACTTCAGGCCTTCTGGAATGACAACAAAGCTGCTTTGATTGAATACATTAAACAAGTTCATCTCGGTGGGTAGGCTTTTGTATTTTGAATTTCATCTGCTCAACTTCCAATACAGTGTGTAGGGTCAGCTGCAGTAACAACATGGACATGGACATGTAACAGGCTCTCCAGCAACAGGCTAGAACCAAAAGAACTACTTCTATAAGGAACTTTGCCTTTCAATATGAAATCCGTTTTTTCTTGATTCTTGCTGAATTAAGAGACGGATGTAGCAGAGAGCTGTGTGCGCCATCCTCATTTTAGAAACAATCTTGTGAGCATGATGGTGGCTAAGGGAGGATAGTGAGACAGAGAATGTTGCCCAGAAGCAACTGTGACATCTGGAATATTAGATTGTGAATGCATTCGTTCATAGATGGTTCTGAAGAAAAATGCAAACATTTTTTAAAAAACTGAGTGATGTAGGTGAGCCCCATTTAACCTGAGATTGGGGTTTGAGAAAAGAGAGAATCTCCAAACTAAGTGTATGCGAACAGACCCATTTACAGTCAAAGCTGTGTTATCTGGCACTTTACCAAACAGAAAGCTCTAGAAACTGGCATTTCTGATACCTCCAAGTTCAAATCTTCAGTAGGGATGCCAGGCTCCCTACCTGGCTCTGCATGGCTCCCCAGAAGCAGCGACATGTCCCTGCTGCTCCTAGGCAGAGGATTGGCTATGGGGTCTCTGTGTGCTGTCCCTGCCTCACCCCAAGCACTGGCTCCGCAGCTCCCATTGGCCAGGAAACATGGCCAATGGGAGCAGCGGAGGCAGTGCCTGCACCCAGAGCCACCTGGTCGTGCCTCCGCCTAGGAGCAGCAAGGACATGTCACCACTTGCAGGGAGCTGCCCGAGGTGAGCACCACCAGGATCTGACACTCAAAAACCCCTCCCACGCCCCAACCCCCTGCCCCGAGCCTCATCCACAGCCAAACTCCCTCCTAGAGCCCGTGTCCCACAACCTCTCCTGCACCCAAACTCCCTTCCTCCATTGGTAAGTATAACTCAGTTAACCGGAATTTTTGACTAACCAGCACCCCCCATTCCCTCAACATGTTGGATAACAAAGCTTTTACTGTATCTAGCTTAATCCAAGTTGGATAGATATGGTCACAGTAGTGACACATAGCAGTCAAAACACATACATCCAGCTTTCACGCCTATTGGGGCAGTGAGCAATGACTAGCATTGATTAAAATAGAAATCTGTGGAAAGATGCAGCCATTCTAAGAGACATTTATGAAAAAGCTTTTTTAAATGAGGACTGACAAAACATATCATTTGTGTCAAATGGGAAAAGGATGGGGCTTACTCTTTGTGGGTTTGCTTCATTTAGGTTCCTGGAGCTATTAAGAGCAGAATTAATCTGCCTTCCTCATTCCTGACAGCCATCCAGGTTTCAACGTATCGATTAAAACTTCGTAAGCCAGTGACCACACAGAGGGCCCATTTTTGCAGCTGTTCTCTGCACAGATCTTCCCATTGATCTCTATGATGCTCCTATATGCAGAGCAGCTACAGAACTGAAGTCACCTAAAATAGAGACTTGTGTTCAACCAGTCTCTGGGAAGTGGACACCAGTGGGCAGTGTTCAGAACAGGGTCCTCTGAGGAGTCAGACAAATATCCCAGCCTCTGCCTGCATCCTCCAGGCTCAGGAGGCAAAAGGAGTTAGAGAGATGCTGGGATCTAAAATCTACAGGGGGTCCAGCTCTGATGGAGACATGTGCGGAGAGGGGCATACAGCCAATACTGGGCATAGGAGATCAGAATCTATAGTAGCTAGGCACAGGGAGAGAACACACACACACAGGTGAAGGAGCACGGCTCAAGTACTTCTCCCACTCCTCTATGGCTTTACCGAGGTGTCAGAACTAGGAGCCAGTTAGAAGCAGCTGGCAACTGGTATTGCCAAAACTCATTAGTAAGGTTAAGAAGTTCTCATGGTTGTTTTTAGTAAAAGCCGCGGACAGGTCACAAGCAGTAAACAAAAATTCACAGAAGTCCAAGACCAGTCTGTTAACTTTTACTAAAAATAATTTGCAGGGGAGAGGCTGATGGGGGATGATGACATCCGAGCCCTGCTGGGAGGGGGGAAAAGGGGTTCAGCAGCCACTGCCATGACGGCAGCTCCGTGTCCCCCACCACTCACAGTGGCTGGGAGCTCCAGGTTCCCCCACTGTCCAAGCCAACTCAAGGCTCTGGGTCCCCACTGGCTGACAGCTTCAGCTCCTGTACCCCATGGCTGAAGCAGAAAATGTCATAGAGATCTCTGAAAGTCATGGAATCCATGACTTCCGTGACCTCCGTAACAATCTTATCCTTATTCGTTAGTCATGCCCCATCTCCTCCCTTCCCCCCCCCCACAAATCCCAAGATATTAGCTTAAATGCAGTAAGATTTAAAAAAAATAATAATTTGGGTTGTCTTTCTTTGCCTTCTGGTTTCTAAGCAATTGGGATGTACTGAGGTCACGTTTTCAAGCTTTTCTCCACAACCATGTGGGCTGCAATCTTACTTTTCATTTAAAAACAAAACAAAATATGAACTTGGAAGCTGTGTCTCTAAGACAGACATGAAGTATTGCAAGATTTGATAACATTGCAACAGACTTCAGCCTTATGATATTAGCCCTTGAGGAAACTGTCCACCTATGCTCCTGATATGCTCCCTAGTGTGAAGGGGAGAGAGAGGAACATTTGCCCTGCTTGCCCAGCAAGGACTGAACATAAGGTGACCAGACAGCAAGCGTGAAAAATCAGGACAGGGGGTGGGGGGTAATAGGCTTCTGTATAAGAAAAAGCCTCAAATATTGGGACTGTCCCTATAAAATCGGGACATCTGGTCACCCTACCTGAGCAGAAGCCTTCATCACTCAAGGAGTATTGCCTCATGTCACCACAATGGAACTCTCCCAGCCTCTCCCTCAGCCGGGAATAGGACAGATATCACAGAACTCACCCTCATTAAACTTCTTTCTAAACCTACGAACTGTGATTTAGTATGAGTTTTCTGCACAATGTGGTGCACCTAAAAGTAATGCCCACACGTCAAAGGATGAGGCGATCCTGGGTAATTTACAGTGGGCTGTGTGGGATTAGAGATGGCAGTTTGTATTGGGATGTTCAGTAATTAAAGCCAGTTACAGGGTTTCACTTCAGAGAAAAGCAGCATGGGGAAGAAGGAATTAAATTTTTTTTTTAAGTGAAATGTAGCAACTCTGCCCCCATGTGGGCAAAGGCTGGCAGTGCTAGAAGGCAGCAACTTTTAAATGGAAGAGGTCAGAAGCGAGCAGTGATTTAACAGAGACCAACCCACAGCACACACACGAGACATTTCCCTGTGCAACAGTTTATTTCAAGTTTTCATATGGGGGTTAATGCATAGGCATACAGTGCTTAAATAGGGTCCTGCTCATATGGGCCCTGATTCCATATCCTGGAAGGAAACCATAGGTGCACATTTCTAGTTAGCATACTTATGTATTTTATAGCGTATTACGGAATTAGCGTGTTTGTAAAATTTGTTATAAAGAAAACCTGAGGGCAGGGAATTGTCAGGATTCTCAGGCAGAAATACACCCTACTCTTTAAACTTGTCATAGATCCGTAGCGCCCCAGTCATGGTCCAAGACCCCATTGTGGTAGGCATTGTATAAACACAAAAAAACTGTTCCTGCCCCAAAGAGCTTGCACTCTAAGACTATAGCTACACTGTGACCTAGGAGTGCGAGTCCCTGCTCATGTACACATACACATGTAACCCTTCTGCCCTTCTGAGTTGGCAGCAACAAGGGCCAGGTTCAGTATCCAGGGGTTCCGTTTCAATAACCAATGCCATACCAGCTCAAGCCCCCACCCAGTGACCTGGGAAAATCTTACACCCACCCCTAGGTGCCTCAAAGAGGCAATGCTTCCCCTCTCGCAAGCACAGAGTCTCGGTGTAGCAGAAAAGGTTTAATTACATGAAATAAACAACAAGCACTGAAATTTGGAGATACTATCCTCCCTAGAGTTCTCGTAGACCAAACCGTGTTAGCAAAAGACCTAACCTCCAAGGTAAATTGGCTGTGTCTTTTCCCCTGGGCTCTTGAGTCCTAGCAACCCCTTTCTAGTCACCCACAAAGTCCCCACAAGGTCCAAAAGTTCTCTGTCCTGGTCATTTGCTTATGCCTCATATTTTCTGAGTCTATTCTTGCTAGAGGGTCCCTCCCTTCCCAGTCCTGGGTAGGTTTATTAAGGGGAGCAGCGCTTGAGCTGTGGTCCGGGGCCAACTGCCCTGCCTCTCCGTGGGTTCTGCTTCCGCCTTCTCCACGAACTGCCCTGCTTTACCAGCCGCTCCACTCTGCTCCTCCAGCCATCCTCACAAACTGCTCTGCTCCGCCAGCTGCTCTGCTCCACCAGCTGCCCCATGAGCTGCTCTGGTTGTCCCTGCAAACTGCTCAGCTCCGCTCGCTCTGTGGGCTGCTCTGCCAGCCGCTCTGCTCCACCAGATGTCCCATGATCCGCTCCAGCCGTCTGCACAAACTGCTCCACTCCACCAGCTGCTCTGTTCCACAGTATAGCTTCAGGCTCCCCCACTAGTTAGCACAGTACTCAGTGCTCTCAGCTCAGTAATTTCAGCTCTTTAACAATCTCAGCTCATAGTAGGGGAGCCCCAGTGCTAGTGCACCATTAGCCTAAAGTGAGTTCAACTCAGTAACCTGTATATAGAGTTTTAAGAGACTAAAAAATCAATTCTGACATCCCACAGTGGAGAGAAGAGGAGGTGGAACTGGTGCTTTTTGGCTTCACAAGGCAGCTGCACCACCAGGCACAGATATCTGTCCCCAGCCTCTCTCAATTCACTGGGTTTTGGAACCCATGTCCCTTGTCTAGCAAGTACCACCCAACTGAGGTTGAATCATTTCTGTCACAAAACAGTCCCACAGCTCGGCAACCTGGGATGGGGTAGGCGTACCTATGCAAATACACTCTCTGAAATTCTTTCCACCAGATGTCAGGGTAGTGCTCATCCTGACTCTGCTTACACACAGATGAAAGCTAGTGTGAGTATGTGTACACAGGCCCGCTGGGAATCACTCCCCTTGCTCATAGTATAGACATAGTCAAAGTCATTGTTTCTCAATGACCGGTCTATGGACCGGCACCAATCCCTGAGATCACCCTAATATGGCTTAGGAAGACAGCAAGTCACTCCCTGGTATCAAAAAGATTGAGAAGCACAGGCCTAAATAATTTTATCTTTCTGAATAGTTTTAAAATAAGTTAGATGCCTACAGATATTTTGCTTTCAAGGAAAAATATAAGCAGTGTAGTAGATGGCCAAAATGGGTTTCCTTCCCTTACATAATGTATCAGTGGCACATGAGGGGAAGCCCACAGGGTTCTACAGTGTCGGAGTATTTTATAGGCAAGAATACCTTGCAGCAACTAGCAATCTCAGCATAAGTAAGTGCTTATTTTGGATTTGTTATTCTGCCAAAGTTTATATGCAAAATCATATGCCCAAAAAAACTCCGTGTAGATGTGCCTTTAGATGCTAATAAAGCATTGCAGGCTAGGACTTGTAATATCAGTTGGAACTGGAAAAGGTTCAGAAAAGGGCAACAAAAATTATTAGGGGTATGGAACGGCTTCCATAAGAGGAGAGATTAATAGGACTGGGACTTTTCATCTTGGAAAAAGAGATGACTGGGGGGGACATGGTAAAGGTCTATAAAATCATGACTGGTGTGGAGAAAGTAAATGAGTAAAGAACGCAAGAACTAGTGGGGCACCAAATGAAATTAATAGGGAGCAGGTTTAAAACAAACAAAAGGAAGTATTTCTTCACACAGTGCACAGTCAACCTGTGGAACTCTATACCAGACTATAACAGGATTCAAAAAAGAACTAGATAAATTCATGGAGGATAAGTCCATCAGTGGCTATTAGCCAGGATGGGCAGGAATGGTGTCACTAGCCTCTGTTTACTAGAAGCTGGGAATGAGCGACACTTGATGATTACCTGTTCTGTTCATTCCCCCTGAGGCACCTGTCCCCTGTCGGAAGACAGGATACTGGGCTAGATGGCCCTTTGGTCTGACCCAGTAGGGCTGTTCTTATGTTCTATCCACTGGCCATACTTTCCCTATTAAAGGTGAAAGGGCCTGAAATTTGCTAATTGAATGCTGCAGCCATTCTTATTATGGTCCCTCAGCTGAGTAAAAGTTTGGATGGCCCTACTTTATACTGCATCTCTGTCTGAAATGGGACTCTACATACATAATTACAACTGGTATAACTGTTCTGGGGACCAGAAGGAGGGAAGCATCAAAGCAGTTGAAAGTCTTTGGGTAAAGAAAAAAGGGAAAAAATGGGCATGACGTCATAGAGCGCCAAATCAAGATGAGGAGGTATTTCTAGAGCAAACAACAGAAATACACAAAACACAAGATGGAGTAGTAATGGGGGACTAACTTCCCAGATATCTGTTGGAAAATTAATACAGCAAACCACAAAATTTACAGTAAGTTCTTGGAATGTACTGGGGACAACTTTTTGTTTCAGAAAGTGGAGGAAGTAACCAGGGGATAGCCATTTTAGACTGACCAACAGGGAAGAATTGGTTGTAAATCTGAAGAGGGAAGGCCATTTGGGTGAAAGTGATCATGAGATGACAGATTTCACAATTCTAAGGCAAGGAAGGACTGAAAGCAGCAGAATAAGGAGAACGGACTTCAAAAAAGCAGACTTCAAAAACTGGTAGGTAAAGTCCCATAGGAAGAAAATCTAAGGGAGAAAGGGGAGTTCAGGACAGCTGGTAGTTTTTCAAGAACACAATATTAAATGCCCAACTGCAAACTATCTCCATGTGAAGGACAGATAAGAACAGTAAGAGTCCAATATGGCTTTATCAGAAGCTCTTTAATGACCTGAAAATCAAAAAGGAATCCTGCAAAAGTGGAGACATGGATGAACTGCTAAAGGGGAGTACAACAGAATAGCATGCGTATATAGGGAGAAAATCAGAAAAGCTCAGGTACAGAATGAATTACACCTAGTAAGCAACATAAAAGACAATAAGAAGAGGTTCTTTAAATACAGCAGGAGCAAGAGAAAGACAAAGGAAAGTGTAGCTCCTCTACTTAGTGAGGAAGGCCCGCTAATAACTGATGACATCAGGAAGACTGTTTAATGACTATTATGCTTCATTCAGTCTTCACTAGGAAGGTTAATGGTGCCCAGCTATTGAACACAATTACTATTGACAACACTGGTGGGGGGAAGGAAGTGCAAGCCAAAATAGGGAAACACCAGGTTAAAGAATATTTAGATAAATTCAATGTATTCAAATTGGGAGAGCTCGATGAAATTCATCCTAGAGTAATTAAGGAACGAGCTGAAGCAAGCTCAGACCATTAACAATTATTGTTAAGAGCTCATGGAGGACTGGAGAAGGGCAAACACAGTACCTATCTTTAGAAAGGGCAACAAAGAGAACCCAGGAAATTATAGACCAGTCTGCCTAATTTTGATAGCTGGGAAGATATTGGAACAAATTATTAAACTACTTTGTAAGCACTGAGAGGATAACAGGGTTACAAGGTGTGACGAAGTGGGGTTTTATTCATCTTGTTATGTTGCATGTGAGTCTTACTGCCCTATACTAATACTACGTGTACTGCCGTTTCCCTGTGTACTGCACCAATATTTTGGTGGTGGGAATTGGGGGTGTGATTTTTGCTCAGGCCCTCAGGGCAGGTGAGGCTGCCCAGCTGACCACGCAAATGTAACCTGAGACCCAGGAGGGGGGTGCGACCAGGTGACACCTTTTGCCTGGGAAGCAGGACAAAGATGAGGGAGAGCAACAGAGGTGGCCGAGGTCAGGTCGCTGGAAGCTAGGCAGCCTGCTTGGGGGACTGGAAAAGGGAGAGTCCAGGCCATCTAGTAGGGTCCCACAGGGTGCAGTCCTTGTCAGATACTATTCAGTATTGTCATGAATGACGTGGAGAACATGCTTATAAATGTGTGGATGGCTTCAAGCTGAGAGGGGTTGCAAGCACTTTGGAGGACAGGATTAGAATTCACAACAACCTTGGTAAACCGGAAAATTGCTCTGAAATCAACAAAATTAAAGACAAATGCAAATTACAACACTTAAGAAAAAATGCACAATTACAAAATAGGGAATAACTGACTAGGCAGTTGTGTTGCTGAAAAGGATCGAGGGGATATGATGGATCACAAATTGAATATGAGTCAACAATGTGATGCAGCTGCAAAAAATATGAATATAATTCTGGGGGGTATTAACAGGAGTGCTGTATGTCAGACATACACTTCCACTCTATTTGGCACTGGTGAGGCCTCAGTTGGAATAGTGTGTCCAGTTCTGGACACCACAATTTAGGAAAGATGTGGACAAACCGAAGAGAGTCCAGATGAGAGCAACAAAAATTATAAGAAGTTTAGAAAACTTGACCTATGTGGAAAGGTTAAAAAAACAAGTTTAGTCTTAAAAAGAGATGACTGAGGGGGGAACATGATAAGAATCTTCAAGTTAAGGGCTGCTATATAGAGGCCACGGATCAATCCTCTGTGTCCTCTGGAGGTAGGCCAGGAAGTAACTGGTTTAATTCACAGCAAAAGAGATTTAGGTTAGATGTTAGAAAGTTTTGCCTAATTATAAGGGTAGTTAAGTTCTGGAATAGGCTTCCAAGGGAGGTTGTGACATCGCCATCCCTGAAGGATAAACACCTGTCAGGGATAGTGTAGGTTTACTTAGTCCTGCCACAATGCAGAGGTCTGGACTTGGTGACTTCACGAGTCCCTTCTAGCCCGTCATTTCTAAGATTCTGAATCGGCTAGGAGTATGATATTTCACTGAAAGAGTTATACCAGTACAACCCCTAGTGTGAATGCAGTTATACTACTATAAAGGTGTCTTATGTCTATATAGCTTTCCTCCACTTGCATATGGGGAATGGGAGGAATGTACCTGCTTACACTTGGAATGAATCTGGTCCTTAGAAAATACACGATCAGTGTCAATTATTAATTTTATACACACACTGTCAAATCGGTGCCAGTTACCATACTTTCCTGCTTACATTCCTAATGTCACTGCTAAATTTGGTTCATTTTCTAACTCTCAGTTTTACAACTTAATGTCTCCTTTTCCTTAATTGTCATAGCACCTTCTCTGCATTCAGAACTGACCTATGTGCCTTTTCTTTGGCACTTTTAACAGACTGACTGCTTCCTGTTACCCTATTGGCAAAATAATCTTTAGAGCTTGCAAAGAGGAAAAATGAGCATCTGAAAGGCTTTATAAACTAGGTAAACACTGGTTATACATTTATCTGCACATGCTTAGCAACAGAGAGTGGTGGGAAGTGACTCATGGCAACCAAATTTTTCATGGCAACCACTATCCCAGATGACAGTGTTGAGTTCTTTAGTGGAAGTGTGTGTATGGTGGTAGATGCAGGGGAGGAGTGGGATGGTTGAGGCAGAAGCTGCCTGCATGGGTCCTAAAGCAGAATAAAAGGAAATTGCAATAAATTTGAGGTGACCAACCTCAAAATTAACCTGTAACTAAGAAGAAAAAAAATGTAACATCAAAAGGGAAAACTGAGCCTTTGCTGTATTGGGGTTTTGTTGTTTTTACTGTAACAGATGGTGGTAGTGTTATTTATTGTTGCAGTCATTTGGAGCAAGAGATACCCATTAGCCTTTTGCCCATGATCCTTGATTATTGAAAGGTGGTTGATAGGCTAGACTTTACTCATTAATTTTAACAGATTGGAAGACACACACGTACAATGAAATCTGGATTTAATACAGCACTGTTTAAACCTTAGAGTAGGATTGCTCAACCTGTGGGTTTCATTGAACAAGATAAGTAAAAAACAAACCACCAATAACATGGGATTGGGTGAGTGTATCTGAACCCACAAGCTTTACACAGTGGCAAGGTTGCTACTGAGCCAAAATTATACCTTTTTAATTAAATATATTGACAAATAGCAGAAACTGAGCTAAAAACACTTCATCAATATTGTCTCAACTAGCTGCTGCAGACAAGTCAGTTAACAAAACTGCTCATTCTTGGAAATCTGGTGTGTTAGAAGATTTGGGAGGACTAAAATATAAGTAAATATATGCTACTACTCTGCCTCTTTGAAACGCTAGTCAAGAAGCAATGTTTGACCACACCAACAGGGTAAATGAGTTTTTTTGTTTTGTTTCAAGCTAGGTAAATAAAATTCAAGGGTATAAAAGAGATTTAAGCAAGTTCTTCCGTAGAGAACAGGTGCAGCAACATCAGTGTAAACTATGAAATTGTATCTTTAGAGAATGAGATAGAAAAGCTGACACTGGTGCATTTTAACTTGATGGAAGGTAAATGATTAAGAACTAACAATTCTGTGTCTAGTTTTGGGAGGAAATGAATGAAACAAGCATATGCTGCAATGAACGATGAAAAAACTGGCTTTTCCAGACCGGAAAGTGAAACCAACAATCACATTTACATACTCTCTCCCTGCCTCATAGGTGTCAAAGGTCAAGTTCTTGACAGGCATGGACAGCCTATACCAAATGTAATAGTTGAAGCCAAAGGAAGGGAACATATCTGTCCTTATAGAACCAATCAACATGGAGAATATTACCTTCTCCTCCTGCCTGGAAGCTATGTGCTTAATGTAAGATGACTACTCTGCTAAGCCTTCATTTCTAAATTATGTTCAGAGAGTTCTTGAAATTGCTAGAGACAGGATCCTATAAAATTAAGGTGTTGGGGTTTGGATTGTTGATTGTTTTAATAAAATAAATGTACAGTGTCTACGCAGGGCAGGGGGTTCCCCTAATTGCTGAAAACAGCCATTCTCCTCTTGGTAATATAATCAAATCAATATTCATCAATTTAGCATTTGGCAATACCCATAACTTTTTGAAAAGTGAGTAGGTGAGAAGTACAAAAAGCCTCATGTGGATACAGTACAAGGGGAGGGGGAATGGCAAGGACTGGCATGACAAAATAAAATCTCTTTCATTCAGAGGCCTTTTAAATAGTAGTTGCATATTTCTAGGGTGAGCAGGATTAGATTTTTATTGGGTGTCAATAAATGTTGATTTCATCATACACATACAACCCCAACCAAAACTATTTCTATTAATGATCATCAAAATTAGACGCAAAAAGAGAAAAATGTTGCTTAAGAAATTATTAGAACTTGATTTAAGGATATTTACTTTCTGTGTTTTGACAGGTTGACAATTTGTCAAATCTAAAAAAAAAAGATTAAAAAAACCATCAATAGTATCCATCAAAAATATTTAAAAATGCAGCTAAACCTGCCTATTTCCAATGTTTCCAGTTGAGGCATGGTGCTGCTCTGAAAAGTGACTGTAAAAAAACGGCACCTTCTCATTGTGTATGCAGAGCCATATTTGCACATTTGAATGAGAAAAATCAGTACAGAAAATTCTATTTTCTAAAAGGAATGCAAAGTTGGACAAACTATCAGCATTTTCTAAAGCCTAATATCTAGGCAGTAACATGACAGGCCTTCAGCAGCTCCCAACCACCGCAGGCTGAAGTCACGGAGGTTGCTAGAAGTCATGGATTCCATGACATCCGTGACTAAATCATAACCTTACTTATTGCTTCAGTGGATTTTCGCATCAGATGTCTGTTTACAAGTGACAAGATTTTTTTTCTACCAACCAGCCCTGTAAACTTATATTGGGGATCTGGAAGTGAAGCTGGATTTTTCCTTCTAATGCATCACCACAACTGATAGGTTTTGCAGGCCAACTGAGGCCTTTGACTGCATCTCTTAGCTCTTCAAAAGAGTTTCATAGATTTAACTAATTGTAAATTAACAGAAATGTGTATTAAGTTACAAGATAGAATAAAATCCACTGCTCACTCAGTCTTAGCTGTGTTGACTCCGCAGAGTTACAAGAGTAAACATATCACTTAAGTTAACAGATATGACTCTGCACCTTGTGAGGGGACTGACTGACTAAGAAGCTGCCATTTTTATACAGTCACTTTTCAGAAGAATAGAATCTCATTTTTAAAAAAGAAATACATACACTTCCCAACCTACAGCCAGCAAAGTGAATGACAATTGTTGACTCTAGTTGTTTGGCCTATGCAAGGCAGAGACTCCCATCTAACTGTTAATACATGCAACAAGCAGCAAGGAGAAATCCTGACTGATGTCAGAGTTCATGGTAATATTTATTATTCCCTGTGGATATTTCCATCCAATATGGACAAACACATTCTGAGTTCTACCCAGCACTTATTCTTGTCCTTAGCATCTTAATCAAACAAAATATTCTTACTTCAGCTCACTCAATGCAGACTTCATTTCTTTTGCTTTGATAATTTGAGTCATCCAATAGTTAATTCTTCATTCATCATTAGCCAATAAACCAGCTAAAGCAAAATTAACTAAATCCCTTTTGTTCTCTGTGAAAAAATTGCCAAGAGATACCTAGTATGTTTTCTCCTCTGTTATCGGCAATGTTATTGCAAATAGACAAACTTGTGTAAAATATTTCTCACCCTTCTCATTTAATGTTCATTCTATATCTTTACTTTCACAATCTACACAGGAGGAGCACAACATCCAATCTCTGCATTAGACGCAAAGAAGCACTCACATAATTTACTTTACACATATTTTGAACTAAAATGACTAGAGCTAACATGTTAAACAAGCTAGTAAGAACATTTTCTTGTTTGTCCTTAGGCTACAGCACCCGGATCTGGATCAATATTAAAGACACTGCTCGTACCAAATGGTCCTGAAAACTTCAGTGCTTTGAAATATGACTTTGTTTTCTCAGAGATCTCCACCCTAGCAAGAGATGCTTCATGCCCTACCAAACCTCTTTATCAGGATTTTGAAAGCATTTCAGCAGCAGTAAAACCTACTTTGCATTTCTTAGCTTTAATGACTGTTTTGTATACAGTTTTCAAATAAAGCCAAGAATGAATTAGGTGAGACTTGAAGACATTATCTCTAGCACATCAATGCACAAATGTGTTTTTTAAGAGCTAAAAGTTGTATTTGAAAAGAGTGTATATTATTGTATAATTGAAACCTAGGATTTTTTTTTAACCAAGTTTACTATATTTTTAAAATGTTGGCTGGACAATCAATAAATGTTTTAACTGTTTAAATATACCAGAATAATGCTGAAATCCATCCCCCTTTCACAAGATTAAGCTTGCAGCAGGTTTATCTTCACAAGTTGAAGGTAGCTCAGGTGTCTGTCTGCACCCCAGATATACCAGACCAAGACCTTTGATCTTCACCTGAAAACAGGGTCATCCCCCACACTGTGTAACTCTTCCGATTAGTTGCCTTCTGAAGTCCAGGTAAGCTCTTCATTAACACTTGACGGCCAAGTCTACACTGCGACTTTAAATCGGTTTAATGGCCGATATACCGATTTAACGCTGTACCCGTTCACATGACGTCGTCATTAATATCGAGTTAAACGGCTCCTTAAATCGATTTCGGAACTCCTCCCAGACGAGAGGAGTAGCGCTAAATTCGATAGTGATAACTCGATTAGTTAGGTGGCCGGAAATCGACATTATTGGCCTCCTAGGGTATCCCAGCAGTGCACCACTGACCGCTCTTGGTCGCAATCGAACTGGATGTGGGTGCACGGTAAGCAGGGAAAAGCCCCGAGACCTTTAGTAATACATTCTGCTTTCACGGTCCAGCCGGATCAGCACGGGTGGAGATGCAGTTTCAAATGCAAAAGTAGTCCTGCATTGAACTTACGGAGATACTAGATCTGATCGCGTATGGTGAGACAAATCTGTTTTATCAAGCTCCGTTAAGAACAGGAAATGCCAAAGCGTTTGAAAAATAACTCCCAGGATAAAGCAGTGCGTGACAACCGTAACGGGAAGCCAGAGATCAAGGATTGGTCATGGAGGGAGGAATGGGAGGGAGGGGGTTATAAGAGGACTACAGCTACCATTCTCCAAGCACTATTTGCATTCTGCTGGAGTCGCCAATGTCTGTTAGCTAATACACGGTGTCTTGCATGGTTCAGGAACAGCTCGTCAGTCCCCCCCTCCGCGACCTGTGGAAATGAGTTAAAATAAATAATTCCTTGGATACTGTAAATGTCACCCTGTGGTCTGAATGCTGCTGGCAGGACGGCCGATGCTGCTGCTGTGAAGAGGCAGATGTTTTTGGCCCAATCACGCACTGTGCTCTCACAACCGGAAGTGGGAACTATGGGATAGCTGAGGAACAGCTACCCACAGTGCACCGCTCCTGAAATCGATGGTAGCTTTGGACCATGGACGCAAACAATCGATTGTGTGATCCCACTGTGGACGTGCTAAACCGATTTTATTAGATCTGTTTTGTAATATCGGATTAAGCTAATTCGAAATAATCGTGCAGTGTAGATGTACCCTGTATAGACTTCTGTTGTAAGACACACAATGGTCCACCAGGGATATAAGTATCTCCCACCTCCCTATCTGGAGAACTGTGACTCAAGGCACACTATCTTTGAGTGACTTGCCTTTGACTACAAAGCCTAGTTAGAATAATTTTCAGCATGGATACATAACCCCTCAGATATTCTCTGTACGGACATCTCACAATCACGATGACCAGTGTGAAACAGGCTTTCAGTAGAGACCTTTCATGATCCTTTTTTGGTAAACCCTGGGGATCCCTGAATCCATCTGTGCCTTTCTGTCCTTGGGTCACTATAACCCTATAAAACAAAAACAAAAAAAAAAGTGTCACTTCAAGTTGAAAGCTGATCTAACAGTCCTCCAGGAACCCCACCTCATTGAGCCTGAGGCTTTTTTAGTAATTACTGAGCCAAGTCTAGGAAGGTGTTAATTCAGTTCAATAAAAAAATGGAACCCATAAATCCTATCAACCGATAAAAGACATGGAAGGAAGGCTCTTAATTAACAACACTGGCATCTCCCATGTTACATACACTTTTTTTGTTAACTTTTGTTACAACAAAGATGAATCCTCCTTTTTCAATCTATTATTTTGAGATTGACTCCTCCCTAGGAAATCTGATTATATCAAGGGATTTCAGCAAAATGTTAAACTTGCTTTTTGGACAGATTGAGCAGACTCCACCATTCCTAATCCTCTGTGAGGCAAAACATTATTGCCCAGACGGAAGAATGGGGCTTAAAGGACACGTGGAGACAGCAGAACCCTAAAGGTAAAAACGACACTTTTTTCTCACCCTTGCATTCTCTGTAACCACAGAGTGAATTCTGTTTGGTATCAGGTGGCTTTGTATTTCATTAACAATGAAATAACACTTATTATGATATTTGATCATGCACTTGTGGTGTTGCTACTCATCTCCTGAAATATAGGGGCTACTGGAAGATGGAGGTTAAACTCCTCTTTATTACTAGACACACAATTTAAAAAAAAAAAAAAAAAAAACAACTTTGTGGAGGAAGAAAATTTTTCTTTGAGCCCAATGACAACCATTTGATCTCCTAAGCAATCTCACTGGATGCTTTCAAGGCATACTTAAGGGGAAGAAAAATATCCTACTTCTCTCATAAAAAGAGAGCTAAGCAGGGTGAGCTGGTGAATTTAATGTAAAGGCTCAAGCAGGCAGATCTTAGCTATGCTGATTCTCCCTCTTCTGATAAACTCCAAGATGACCCATCTCAAATATGAAATTAATACATTAACCTTGGCTCAGGCTGAATTGTTTTGTTTAGAGTAAGAGAGTCATACTAGGAATTTAGCAACAAGACTGAGAAACTAATTCACTGAAAGCTAATATCCCCTCAATTCACATGTCAGAGGCAGATGCTCAGCAATCAAAAAAGTATTAATGAACAATTCTCTAAATTCTACAAATGCTCATATTTAAATGAAAATTCCCCTGATGATTAATTACTTGAGGAATACACCAAAAAAAACCCTGTGACTCCCCCAGTTAACAGAAGAACAAAAAATTTTGCTTGATTCCCCTTTACAAACTTCTGAGCGCATAGCTGTCCTATGCAACAAGAAATTGGGTAAGGCCCCAGCCTCGAAGGTTTTCCTGGTGAATTTTATGCCCAATTCAAAGACACTCTGGCTCCCAGACTGGCCAAAGTATACACTGAGGCTTTTTGGTAGAGGCACTCTGCCCTCTTCAATGAATGAAGTCCTAATCTCTGTCAGTTTTAAGCCTGACAAAGATGCCTGTGAACATGCTAACTATTTACTAATATCCATAATCAACTGTCTAGAATCTTAGTTGGATGATTAGAAAAAGTAATGAGCATAATACACCTGGACCAGGTGGGTTTTATACAAGGGAGACAAGAGTCAGAAAACACTCAACAATGTGCTGTCCTACTATCAAAACTCCTTAAAACTGATGACTGTTCTGTTGGTGGATGTGGAAAAAGCCTTCAAGAGAGCAAATGGGAGGTATTTTTTCCTCATCCTATAAAAATATGGACTTCGTCCCTCTGTCATTTCCTAGCTTAGACTTCCATGCTCCAATCCCAGGTTGCAACCAATAACTGCATTTCCCCTCTTTTCAGTCTCTAGTCCTGCAGTAATAGGGTTGTCCCCACCTCCTCTCCTATTTGATTTGGCCTTGGAGCTGCATGCAATACAAATCAGAGCACGCTAGGGGATCCAAGTATTACACACAGGGTCCTAACAGATAAATATATGCTGATATACTTTTATTCATCACCAACCCTCCTCAGACCACCCCCAATATATTACAAAACCATTGACTTGTTTGGGAAAATCCCAGGGCACAAAATTAATTGGCACAAGTTGAAGGCTGTCAGTATCTCTCAGAAAGTGCATAATGTCACCCTCTTAGACAAAACTTTTCGCTGGCAACAGAAGGAAATCAGCCAGTGGCTTGGGAGTCTGCTTTTCTAGTAATGTAAAAGAGAGTCAAAATTAATTTTAATCTTCTTACCACACCAATAGCTTTGGATGTACATAGATGGCAGGCCCTCCTTCCCTCTATCCCTTTGGGGTAGAGTTTAATATATTAAAGATGAATGTCCTCCTAATGCTTCTATTTATGCTTAGCTCCTTGTAAGTTTATAATTACCCTTCTGGTATTTTTTTTTTTTTTCAGAATTAACATTTGTAAGATCTTCTTGTGGGGTGTGGGCAACAAGCCCAGAATATCCTTTGATAAAAGCCGCAACTGCCTATCAAATCAGGAAGCTTTGAGTCTACCCAACTTTAGGCTTTCCTATATTAGCCTCAATCTTGAGACAAATGGCATAATGATTGGCCCTTCAGTGCTCAGGCTCTCCAGCCTGGCTGTACATGGAGGAAGGAACTGTAGCCCCACCACCACTAGAATCAATTCTAAAATCAGACTCCTATCATTTTCCGAAGAAGAAATCAGTCACAATTCTGACATCTTGGAAAGCCTGGTATCTGGTTGTGTCTCAGTTTAAATATCATCCCTTATTACATTCAGAGACTTCAGTTTGGAGTCATTCAAAAATTTTAATTGCATGTAGATGCACTCTATGGCCTGACTGAATTTAAAAAAGACATTTTGAGCATTAATCACATACTTGAAAATGATTCCTTCATGCTCCTTCCTCGTCTTAGGAAGAAATTCCAACTGGACCCAAAGAAGGAATGGCAATAATTTCATGCTCTACAACCCCAATTTGGTTCAGATGCGTTTGCAGCCCCAGAATCCTTAACTTTGGAGCTTCCTGAAAAAGTTGCACTGTCTACTTAAGTCATTGTCTAGTCTGTATTCCAAACTATCAGGCAAATTGGCAATCAGCACGGACAATGTTAGAAAGAAATGGGAAGATGAGTGATTAGTTTCCCTTACCAATATTGAGTGGAATCAAATTTCTTCCACTATACAACCCCAAATCTAGCAAGCGGTGTTCAGATAGGTCCAATAGAAAATTCTTTGGAGAATGCACTAGATTCCATATAGACTTTTCAAGTCCAGAGTCCCCAGGTTTGACAAATGCTGGCGTTGCAATGCAGCAGGTACTCAGCTTACACCATATGCTTTGGGATTTTCCTGCGAGCTGTCTTTTCTGGACAGAGGTAAATATGTGGACCAACTTCTTTCTGTCCACCAATGTGGAACTGCAGGCTGGCCATACCATCCTAACCAATCCATCTTGGAAACTGAAGGCCTTTGAAAAAGTATGGTTGGGTAGAACTTGATCACATCTAGTTCTACAATGGTGGTAGTCCCAAGTGCACCCACCTAGGGGCTGCAGTGTCAGGCCAGCTGCTTTGGGAAGCCATGCGGAGGTGGGTAGGGAGTCCACCAGCCACCTCTCCTCCCCAGCACTAGTGGGGTCCTGGGTTGTGCACCGCCACCGCCCTCTCCCAGCACCAATGGGGGTTTCAGGCTGCCCTCCCACCCACAGCACCTGCGGCACCCATGGGCCATCTCCCACCCCAGAGCATCCAAGTGGGTGTGTAGTACAGGTCATGGGTCATGAATTTTAGTTTACTGCTTGTGACCTGTCCATGACTTTTACTAAGAATACCCTTGACTAAAACATAGCTTTACTTAGAATTAATAATAACTATATTAGGTTTTATTTTCTTCTTCATATAAATATATGTTAGTCAATTGTGAAGAGGTCAGCAACACTTCAGGGATATTCCCTGAGCACAGAAGGTTGACCTTGAGTCTTAACATATGCAATAATTCAGTCTTTTGGCTGAACAAGTTGCCCCTTCAAAGGGTAAATCTTCAACACTGACTTGTACCTCCACAGGGAACCCTGAAAAGTGAAGCCAGGATTCCTGTTGCCATCAGTCTAGAGGCTGCATTGGCCATGTCTACTGCAGCCTGCAGATGATCTGGCCACCAGCCTACCTTTTTCAGTAAGGGCCTGGAAGTGTGTCTTCCCATGGAAGCGTGTCTCAAAAATCTGAAAACTTGGAATAGTTGATAAAATTCTACTTTGCCAGTAATGCTTGATAACACTGGTCTACAATTTTTGAGAAGTCGTCTGCTTCAGAGATAAAATATGGTATTTATTATGTATTTTGATGTGCTGAATTCAAATATGACAATTAAAACAACTGATTGGCTACTGTTTCTAAGATATTTAAGTTTTTACATTTTATGTCTATGTATATTGTGTAGATAGTAGAGTTTTAATCATAAATTGTAAACCTAGGTCTTTTCATGTGTTTATGGTTGCTTTACATGATAATATTTCACCTGTCCTGTTTATGTAACACTTTAAAAATCAGCAAAAGGGTTATATAAATAAAATTTATTATGAAACAAAAGGCAAAAAACTATTATGTACATAGTTTAGTCCTATTCAGTGTCTACTCGGCGCTTCTTGGCTTGTCTCTTGTATTCATTAAATGGAGCATCTCTTGTCACTGTCCAGCAATAGTCTGCAAGCATTGATGGGCTCCATTTGCCCTGATAGCGTTTCTCCATTGTTGCAATGTCCTGGTGAAATCGCTCGCCGTGCTCGTCGCTCACTGCTCCGCAGTTCGGTGGAAAAAAATCTAGATGAGAGTGCAAAAAATGTATCTTTAGTGACATGTTGCAACCAAGGCTTTTGTATGCCTTGAGGAGGTTTTCCACCAACAACCTGTAGTTGTCTGCCTTGTTGTTTCCGAGAAAATTTATTGCCACTAACTGGAAGGCTTTCCATGCCGTCTTTTCCTTGCCACGCAGTGCATGGTCAAATGCATCATCTCGAAGAAGTTCACGAATCTGAGGACCAACAAAGACACCTTCCTTTATCTTAGCTTCACTTAACCTTGGAAATTTTCCACGGAGGTACTTGAAAGCTGCTTGTGTTTTGTCAATGGCCTTGACAAAGTTCTTCATCAGACCCAGCTTGATGTGTAAGGGTGGTAACAAAATCTTCCTTGATTCAACAAGTGGTGGATGCTGAACACTTTTCCTCCCTGGCTCCAATGACTGTCGGAGTGGCCAATCTTTCTTGATGTAGTGGGAATCTCTTGCACGACTATCCCATTCGCAGAGAAAACAGCAGTACTTTGTGTATCCAGTCTGCAGACCAAGCAAGAGAGCAACAACCTTCAAATCGCCACAAAGCTGCCACTGATGTTGGTCATAGTTTATGCACCTCAAAAGTTGTTTCATGTTGTCATAGGTTTCCTTCATATGGACTGCATGACCAACTGGAATTGATGGCAAAACATTGCCATTATGCAGCAAAACAGCTTTAAGACTCGTCTTCGATGAATCAATGAACAGTCTCCACTCATCTGGATCGTGAACGATGTTGAGGGCTGCCATCACACCAGCGATGTTGTTGCAGGCTACAAGATCACCTTCCATGAAGAAGAATGGGACAAGATCCTTTTGACGGTCACAGAACATGGAAACCCTATCACCACCTGCCAGGAGATTCCACTGCTGTAGTCTGGAGCCCAACAGCTAGATAGAGCCAATCAACAATTTTAAGCATCATTTTCGTTGTCAGTGACCCAGAATTAGTAAAGTTTGACTACATTTATTTCAGAAGCATTTTGGCTGTAGAGCAGTAGACTATTTTGAATTGCAAGCTGGTTGATTGTGAATACCTTTCTTCCCAAAAGATCCAGGTGGTGAGCTTCTTTATCCAAAGGGTTAAATCGGCTATAGAGTTGTCTCCACTTTTCACCACCAGTTTGCACCACGATGAATGAACAGAAAACTCTGCTCCCTTAGCTAAGAAAATGTATATATTTCACTGCTTTTAGAAGTAGGTGCACATGGTGCTGGAGTGTGCCACACCATCTTAGCCGGTACTAGGAGAACCTCATTCACTACACTAGGAGCACCACCCTACTAGCCCTGCATTCTGTAGATGGTCCAGGAGTTGTGTGGTGATTCCTGGACCTTGTCCACAGGGATCTGAAGCACCTTATCAATGCTCCTTAATAGCTGCTGGAATGGTTTGTGATTATTAGGCACAACATAGTAATGCTGGGGCAACTGCCTTCTCAGGAGATGATGATGATAGATCCAATCCTCATTCCTCCTCTTCCTTGGGCTCTGAGAGAGCTCAGCTTGCTCTCTTGAAGAAGAGGGATATAGTGTAATTCTATACAGGACCGTACTAATTCTGGCTAATGTGTATAAAGGTCCCGTGATCCTCAATATGGCCAGTGAGAAGGGTCCATTGTAAGGCTTGTTTTGGGTTTTTTCCATTTTGTTTAAGTGGTTGTTTGCTTTCATGTTTGACCCCCTTCTTGTTCATCAGTTGCTGCCCTTCTTCAGTAAGAGCAGGAAAATTGTGTCATGTGACTTGGGAATAGCCTGCCTAGTGAGACAGACAGCCTGGCACACCCTGTGAAGCATGCTGTCTGTCCCACAGGCAGCCCAATATCTGCAGAACAACATCAAGGAAGATCAACTCACCTGTTCCCAAGAGTGCTCCTGATCCTTGTCCAGTCCATGCTGTTCCTGGTTGCTGTCCTTGTCTGTTCTTCTACCAGCCATGGTCCCGATCCTGTTGTGACATCCCTGTTCCCCTCCTGGTATCCCTGTGAAATGGTGATGTACAGTTTTACCTGTTTATCTTGTTGACACACTTATAGTTTTGAGGTCCTAGCTTTGCGCCAATTTGTGTATTAACTATTGAGTTATTTTAATAAATCGTATTGTTGTTAGTACCCATTACTTGCCTAGTGCTTTTTCCTTCCTTTGGGGAGGGGAGGAAGTCTGGAGGGTGAGAGAAGGGGATTGCTACCCGATCAGATACAGATCAAGGGTACCTATAGGAAGGAGGGAGGGGAAATTACTTCCTGGCTTCTCTTCCAAACTACTGGGGGATTAACACCATTGTGGTTTGAGGGGGTTCCCAGAGCATAGGGTACCAATGGTATGCCATCCTATAGGTTATGGAGGGGCCAGGAGTTTCTGGATCCTGCAGCCAGGCTAACTTCCCTTGGTGGGGACCAATGATAGTCCTTTCTCAATGTCAGATGCTTCCGATGAAAACAGAGTCCAGTTCTAATGGCGACACCCTCAGTGCCATCAGTGTCATAGCACCCCTAGTGCTGGATGGCAGTGGAGAACAATCACTCTCAATAGTATTTCTGTACCAAATGGTATCAAAATCTCCCAACAGAGAACAGGTTCCAAAAGAATGAGAAGTGCATGGATCAGGGAGGAGAATGATATCCTCACTGGTAGCATACCTCTCCTTGCACAGAGGATGAAGATAGTCTCCAGTACTGATGGAGCTGGCATAGGAAGTGTCTTGGAAGTCATAGATTATATATGTGCGCATGTCAGTACCACTAGTTCAAATGGCTCTTTGTAATGTCGTCTTCTTTGGTATGGAGGGTAGTGGAAGCCACAGTGTTTCTCCTTGCTCTGTACCGATGGTGAAGCAGTAGAAGCTGGTCCTGGAACCAAAATAATCTTAGCCTTCCATGCCTGAAACTTGGCACCCCTGTTAAGGAAGCCACAGTGCTAGGAGGCATGCTTCTCAACACCTCTAACTGATGTATAGATGAGTCGCCCAGCCTAGATCAGATTGAAGTCTCACCTGCTCCATAAGATGTTTTCTGATCCTCAACTCCCGTGCCTGCTGGGTGTGTCTGGGCAAGGAGCAGTATCTGCATCTGGTGGAGATGTGTGCTTTTCCAAGGCAGTACCATAATTTCCGAAGGTTGTTGCTGACTGGGAAGGCCTGAGGGCAGGAAACAGTTTTTGAATCCTGTATCCTTGGGCATAATTCAATGTCCACAACAGGACACGGGCAAGGAGTCCCCAAAGGGGATATATGACTCCTCAGTGCCTCTCTGTACTAAATAAAACTCTCTAATAAGCACTGTATGTACACTATGTAGTTAAAGTCGAAGGAAGAAGTTGGAGGACACTGGATTGTTCCATCTCAAACCATGCAGTGATAAGAAGGAACAGTAGAGGCAATTGGTACACACCACCCCTTACACATTTAGTTCAGAGCACGAGGAGGGGAAGAACACAGGCACAGACCAATGGACACTCCCAGCGACTCTCCTGGTCTCAGGTGCGTGGAGCCCATGCATACCTACAATGGAACACACATAGGGACCAGCATGTGAAGAACCAGTAGTAGAATGGCAAGTGGTAACAAGAATGTATTCGGAGTGTCAAGGTATTATTCCCACTTTGAACTTTAGCGTCCAGAAAGTGGGGACCTGCATGTACCCTTCTAAGCTTAATTCCTAGCTTAGATCTGATAGCTCTGCCACCAACCAAAAATATAGTGTTTTGGTACACTTCTTGTCCCCCAAAAACCTTCCCTGGGGAACCCAAGACCCAAATCCCTTGGGTCTTAAAACAGAGAGAAATAAACCATTCCCCCTCCTAGACTTTCCCTGAGATACACACTGATCCAACCTCCTTGGATCCTAAAACAGAGAGGAATTAACCTTTCCTCCCCCTTTCCCCGCCCCCCCCACCACTCCCTGGTGAGTTCAGAGCCAATCCCCTTGAGTTTTACACAAGGAAAAAAATCAATCAGGTTCTGAAAAAAGAAAGCTTTTAATTAAAGAAAGAAAAAATAAAAATTATCTCTGTAAAATCAAGATGGAAAATGTTTACAGGGTCTTCAGCTTATATAGACTACAGGGACTCCATCCCCCCAGCCTAAGTTACAAGTTGCAGCAAACAGAGGTAAAATATCCTTCCAGCAAAATACACATTTGCAAATAAAGAAAACAAACATAAAACTAATCTGCCTTTTAACTAGTTAGTACTTACTATTATGAACATGAGAGACTGTGTTAGAAAGAATGGAGACTGATCTGGTTGCACATCTGGCCTCTCTTAGCTCCAAGAGAGAACAAAGAACAAAACAAACAGCACAAACAAAGACTTCCCTCCACCAAGATTTGAAAGTATTGGTCCTTTGGTCAGGTGTCAGCCAGGTTCACTGAGCTTGTTAACCCTTTACAGGTAAAAGAGACATTAACCCTTAACTATCTGTTTATGACATGGAGAAACTGGGAGGCACTGAAAAATTCTTAACTCATATTTTCAAAAAGCTGCTGAAATAATCCACACTCACTGAGAAGACAGAAGGCAATAATCCAATTTTCTGAAAATGTGATTCCTCTAGGAATTGATTTCTTATTCCTCTGTTCTGTAGAAATGGAATAATTTTGCAGCATTGTAAAGGTCATTTAGTCCACTGAATATTTAATGTTTTGCTAATGTTGTATATAATATTACTATTGCGTATCAAACTTTTCCAAGGTGAGTAATGATTTTAGTTATCTTCCAATAGATCTTTTGATTGTGAGCATATTTTATTTCTTTACTATTCATAATCAATCTTATAATACAGCTGTTTATTTCACAACATATCCTACAGCACAGACACTCTATTGGTTTATATATATATATATGTGTGTGGCATAACAGAGTGCAACACAAGTCCTTCTATAAGGTTCAGAAACACTATCAACTACACTATTCCTTAGCAATGTTACTGTATTTTGGATTGCATACATAATGGATAGCGGTGCTCAGCACACAAAATGTCAATCATCAGGTTATTTCCATGTCCACTTTTAGGATGTTCTGTTTCACGTAGCTGTATTTTGGGCTTAATAAACTCTGATGCCAAAGGCTGAGGGGGGTAAATCAGCACACAATTTTTTAAAAACACACACAAGTTGTGAGAAGCACTCGTTAGCTATTATTACAATTTTCAATCAAACATGTTTTTAGCTGGGGGAAAATGTGAAGCTGGACAACCATGTTTGTTATTTACACCAGAGGTGAACTGAAGGCAAAGCATTAACAAATCAGAATGCAGACATTTCAATACAGTATGGTTAACAACAACTACTGTAAAGTTTTAACTGTATGGTTCCCATGTAGATGGTAGAAATAGACCTATGTCAGTAATACTCTCTCTAAAATAATTCTCTTAAATAGCTACAACTTCTCTCCTTTCTTCCAGTTCTGTTAGACATCCCTTTTCTACAGCAAAATCAGAAAGTTTTTGAGTAATGATTTCTCTCTTATGGATCTCCCTCAAATCCTACAGAAGTGTCTCTATCCCCCCGAATACTGGGCCTTTTGAATGATCAAAATCACAAGAACATTTTTCATATGTTTTGTATTGGGTTTATTATAGGTACATATATATATACATATAATTTGTTATAAAAATAATGCAATTCCATTAATGGAAAAAATCAACTACAATATTAATAAAAGTACAGCCTTAGTGCAAACTACCATTGCATTATCAAACACTTTATCCACTATGCTATACAACTTCTTTCAATCTATAGGAAACTACACGTGTTAAATGAGCTACACGAAACCTCCCTCATTCTTTAGTGACTTAGAAACACATCAAGTTTACAAGGTGAATTAAAAAAAATGACTGTCGAACAGACAGTCACAACAATATCTCTGCACATGCAAATTACATTTCACTGGGTTTTGCTTCTTTGTAAGTTAACCATAAGAATTTTCCTATATTTGTTAGCTTCTCTATAGGAGGTTATTTATTATTTGTTTTCTATGTTATAGTAGGGACGGAGGTAGTGTAAGAAAGAACACAAAGATGAGTTACAGACCAGTAAACACAGAGCAAGATCACTGACTCTATGAAACCACAAATCTGTAATGCACCAGGAGCTCAGAACCTTTTAGTTAGCAGTATTCATAGATATTAAGTTCTGATTGTTTTCACCTAAGTTGGCATAAGTAGTACATGTCCAAAGCCCACTGAAGTCAATGAGAAGCCTTAAGAGCTTCCCACTGACTTCAAATGACTTTGGATCAAGGCTGCATATACATGGATTTACAAAAAGTTACTTTAGAAAAAAAAAAAGAAGAAAAGAAAAGATGTGCTGGCAATGAGGAAAAACAGATCTCATTCTCTAACAAAGAAAATACTGACCTTGAATCCTTCAAATCATTTTGATTATTATATAATACAGTCAAGAAGAAAAAAATTAAAAGACAACAAATGTCAGGAGGGATTTCAAACGATTCTTTATTACATTTGCTCTATTTTATAAACAGAAAATAAAACCTTAAGTTCCTTGAGAGTTGTGATTTCGTACAAAGGACACTAAAATAATTGAAATATATCCTACATATTTTTCCCAACATAGAAAAGATTTGTTTCTTTTAAAAGGTACGTGCACTTTTTTAATGCCATTTAATTTTAATGGCCAGACAGATACTATTGATATTTGCTATTACAAATCCTCTCAAAATATTTTGATTAACATTTTGAGCCATTAAAATATTGATGAACCTATGAGTGGTGTCAATATTGCACAGCTGTTTGAAATCACTACAATGCAGTGTGGTCTTATTTTGAATGAGCAAGGGCCCAATCCTGTAATCCATATACATTCTCAAAGACCAAAGGAATTCTGCACGCAGAAAAACTGCAGGATTGAGCAAATATTTTCAGGATTTATTTAATCCACCAGATATAATTCAGTTTGCAAACAAAGTTTGTCCTTAAAACCAAACCAAACCCAACCCACTTTTTAAGGTAAGAGCAATATTTACAAAGACCAAGGGAAAATATACCAGATTTCTAAAGTACTGCTAATAAATATTAACATTTACAATATGCTACAAAGATTCAATCATTTGGCATTTTTATAGTGTCAGTGCTATTAAAGTAAAACAGTATAGGTCACTTAGAAGTAGTATAAATAGACAGGTTGCCCGCCCTCTCCAATTTTTCTATATAACTATATATTTGTTACTCAATTATGAAGAGATCAGTAAAATCTCTGGGATTTTCATTTTAAAAAAATTTATATCCTCTCTTCGCCACAATTTTTAAATATCCAAGAGTTTAGCTTCAGGGGTGGTGTGGACTGGGGGCTTTATTTCTGGTGAGCTGTGTTAAATCAATCCTTCTAAGCACAAATAGACAACTGCCAATGAGGAAAGTGTCTCTCTCTCCAAACCAGGGAATGAACAAGGTTTAGAATCATTGCATAAAGACATGCAGTATTTTCTGTTTACATAAATACACAAATATCCCTGCAGTTGTTATAATTCACCATGTGATCATCCAAATATCCACTTTGTATCATTCTGCACCAGATGAGGTAAAGGATCACAAAAAAAGTGTACTAAATATCACACATGCAGTTATAAACCTTTACTGTCATAAGTACACAGTCATTTATTCAAACATACATATATTAAAAAGATCCTTTTGATAACAACATGCAGATTGGTGTAAGTAGTAGCAAGAATACCCCTCATGAGTCTATGTATTAAAACATTTGGCCTGGTGGGATAGTCTGAGTGTGCCTACATGGTTGTGAAAGCAGTATAGCAGTGTGACAGACTCTACCTCCATGTTCATCCTTTTTAAAAGACTATGATACATTTTGTAAAAAAAGTGAGATTATTTGGACACAATCTGCTGAACATTATTGTCCTGGTAAAATGTGCGTGGTAACATTGTATGTAAAGTTGTAAGATTCTACACTGCATAACATTGCTGTGACATGCTCCAAAGTTAAAAAAAAGCAGGCCCTAACTGGTTTTTCAGAGACAAAAAACACATTGACACCCCAGGCAGTTATCAGCATAATCAAATGTTTGAGCATTGGCCTGCTAAACCCAGGGTTGTAAATTCAATCCTTGAGGGGGCCATATAGGGAACCGGGGTAAAAATCTATCTGGGGATGGGTCCTGCTTTGAGGAGGGGGTTGGACTAGATGACCTCCTGAGGTCCCTTCCAACCCTGATATTCTATGCGGGGGAGGGAAGGACTATCATCTAGTTAAGCAGCCATTATTTGGCAGGGAAAAGGGTGTGGATGAGAACTTTACATATTGGTAATGGAACAGCTGGGGGTCTTCTATGTAAACAGACTGACTGACTTGCTGAACCTCAGCTGAAGGTAATCCTCAAAGAGGGAAGAAGGGTATAAGAATGAGGCCTTGGCTACATTGGCACTTTATAGCGCTGCAACTTTTGCGCTCAGGGGTGTGAAAAAACACCCGAGCGCTGCAAGATACAGCGCTGTAAAGTGTCAGTGTAATCAGGGCGGCAGCGCTGGGAGCGCGGCTCCCAGCGCTGCACACTACACCCGTAAAGGATGTGGTTTACATGCAGCGCTGGGAGAGCTCTCCCAGTGCTGCCACTCTGACCACACTCACACTTCAAAGCGCTGCCGCAGCAGCGCTTTGAAATTTCTAGTGTAGCCAAGCCCTAAGAAACAGAGGCTACTAAACCACCTCTCTCCACTCATCTCTACTCACAACATCAAGAATATTTGAAAGACAAAGGAAGCATCACTGAACTAGAGGTTCTGTCTGAAGCAATCCAGCCAGACTGCTGTAAACTTATGCTGACCAGACTATTTTGCTTTTAAGTACACATAGCTTGTTAAGTTAGATATTAGTTTGCCTTTTATTTTCTTTGTACCCAAGTCTGATTTTTATGCCTCATTATGTGCAATCACTTAAAATCTCTCTTTCTGTAGTTAATAAATTTTTTATCTAAACCGGTGTGTGTTTGGATCAAGTGTTTGAGAAACTCCACTTGAAATAACAGGGTTTTGCATGCTAGAGGCTGTGAATGAACTGGCCACGAGTGGTTGTTCTCACAGCAAAGCAGTGTAAAAGGCACCCCAGATTGGGGAATTGAGGGGACACAGCTGTTCAGCCATCCACACATGGTTCAAGCTAATTAGTTAAAGTTTTTTAAACTGGTTTAAGAGCCATTGTCGCCTAAAAAAAAATTATTCTAAAGTAACCTCATGGGCAACATGACTCTTGCAGTTGAGGCTGAGTCCCAGCGCTGGAAGCTCCCTAGAAGGGTGGGAGGGGCACCAGTGCCAAATTCAGCCTCCTGCCCCCATTTGGTCCCCCACCCCCACCCACTGTGCTTCTCTGCCCTCTCCCCTGAGGGCTCCTCTTCCTGTGCCACTTGTGCCTCAGGGGGCAAAGAGATGTGAGTGGGAGGGACCGCAGGGGAGAAGGCTGAGGTATGAGAGGCTGGGGGGCTCAGGAGAAGAGGCAACATGAGCAGGGCCACAGGGTAAGAGTGAGACACAGGAGCAGGGCCTCTGGGTGAAGTGCGAGCCAGGCAATGGCCCAAGCACCCTTTCAGCAGTGGGGCAGCCTTTTTGGAGAAACTTAGCATCCCTTGGCTATTATACTCACTGTCCATAAGTACCCTTCTTACCCAACAGCCTCTTAGATTACTAAAATGGAAACAACAGATTTCATTATTTTTGTAGCTTTCATTTGTTGCTCTCTCATCTTGGACAAGTCACTTTTGCTTCTAATCATTTTACTTTCCGGTTCTGATGCAATCATACTATGCTGGTATATAGCAATTGAAAACAATGCAAGGGTTTTTGTTTAAAAACTGTTTCCACTGCTTGCTACCCTCTAATGCCAGCTCTGGCTTTTACACATAAAAATGAATTAAAAAAACAAACCACAAAGTGATCATGTTACATCTGATGTTATCAGTCCTCATACGCAAAGGAAACCTGAACAATTTTCAAAAGATGAGCCTGGGAGCTTAAATTCTTAACTCTGGTAGACACTAAAATTCATGGCCTGAACAGACACTGGATTACACCTCCTCTTTTTGTCTTATGACTGCAGAGATGTTAACAGGCCACTCTACCTTGAATGGTCCCTTAGATTAGAATATGTGCTAACTACTTGTACTAAACAATCTGTTCCAACTTGCATTTAGCTGTGACACTAGGAGTACCTGTCTCACACCTGAAGAAAAACTATGTTGCTTGAAAGCTTGTATCTCACTCCAAAAGAAGTTGGTCCAATAAGAGATATTACTTCACCTACCTTGTCTCTCCAGGTATCCACCCCCCACCTCTACTCCCTCCCACTCAATAAATTAAAACTGGCAAACATTGCTAAGTTTCCAAAAATACAAGAATATTTACAAGTGATAATAAATTAAGAGTTAAAACTAACCTGACATTAAATAAGTAGGATTTCAGAGAGCTCACCATACAAGTAATATGGCTGTGAATCTGTTTTGCATTGATTACTGCATAAACTGAAGTAATAAAGGTGCATTTGCCAATAATTTATGTATATTAGAAATAAGAGAGAGATGTACTGAAGGTTGGTCACCGTTAACCCTGCTTCGGGTTTAATTTGCCTAGTTTTAGAAGAACTGGAGTATAATTCATGATGAACTCTAGGTCCTCAACATATGGGTCAGATACTTGTAAAAAACTGAGGCTGGTGTAGATTTCAACCTGGGACTTCAATATAGAAAAATTGGCATTTGATAGGATTACTGAGGTGCTCCAATATATTTTTAAGACATGTTTATGAATGTCATTCTCAGACTCTGAGGCTTATTAGCAAAGTACTGGAAAATTTAATTTGGGTACATGGTATCTTCTCTACTTCCTTTTAAACTCTCAACCTTGAAAGAAAGCCTCACAAGACAAGAATGTTGAGAGAATATGATAGCAAACCCTGATAACTTGGTTTCTTAGGACAGCTGCCATATCTTAGGAGTGTCTGTGCTTTTATGTAAATAGCATACATTCCGGGGCAAATCTTGGATTTTTACCTTATGAGGAAAGTTCATAATTTTTTTAGTGATAAAGACTACTTCATATGCAGCACTCAAGAATGCACACAGTACTCCCAAAAGACTTAATTCAGACAAATATATCAATTTTCCATGACACAGAAGGACATGGAAGCCCTGAAATATCCAGCTCCACAGTGCTGTGAGGAGGGAAAATGATTTTACTGGCCCATTTTCACAATGTGCACAAAAAAATTCTCTCTTTTAACTGTCAGAAGATTTCCTAGTCATACTATTACAAAATCAGTTTGGCTATGGGCAGGTTCATAGCATTCCAAGGGTTACACTGAATAGCCTATATTAGGAATCCAACTTTGTGGATTGCTTGTTTTATTCCTTTGCTAAAGCTGACAACTAAGCAAAGGATACCCTACTCTCAGGGGAGGAAAATATTCTTTATAAAAGGAAATTACATAATTGACATTTTCCAAAGCAGGGAATGACGAAAAATACGTACCCACTGTGCTAGCTAGAGGTGCAATTCTTTAGCAAGAGGCAGCAGTATTTTGTTATGATGCAAATTGTATGAGAGAGAGTAGAAGAGAAGAGTTAAAACCCTTAGTAGTAACCGTATTTACTGGCTCTTTCTGAACATACGACTTAACATTTATGTTTCCTTCTTCTCAATAGGCCCCCCCCCCCCCACTACTCTAAATAGCCCCCCGATCACTTTGCTGTTTGGTTCTGATCTTGTGCATCCAACACAGGAGTTGTCTGCAAGTTTTAGCAGAGTTATATTTATGAAGTAACACACCATAATAATAAGCAGAAGCTGTGCAAGGAGTTCTTTATAAAAAAAGTTTTGTGGGTTTAAAAGTAACCCTCTACTGCAAAGAAGCATCTGCCGAAAGATGGAAAGGTGTTTCTCTATTGTGACAAAACCAGCACCACAGAAATCCTGCAACCTTCGCTATAGCCTATTGCAAAATTTTATAGGTTACTCCATCCCTATTTAAATGCCTGGGCCCTTCTTTCCAATATGCATTGATTGAGAAAAAGCTGTACATGAGAGACAACCAAATCCTTTTGGAGGAAGGAAGCCAGGCTGCTCTTTTGTAAGAACATTCATGGTGTTATTCCTCAAGTGACTAAGAGAAGGGACAAAACCGAAGGGACTACATGTCCACAGTTTTATCAGAGACTAGCTTTATCCTTCCAGCTAGCAAATTGCTGAAATTTAAGCATTTAAGTGATAAAAATTTAAAAAGGAAAACACTACAAAATGGTTTTGTTCACTTATTTGCCATCTATAGTACAATATGAATTATTTATGTCCATAATTAAAAAAGTACTAGAAAAATGTAAAAACAAGTAAGTCTTAGTAAAATGAAACCTCACTGCAGTCCTTGGCAATTCAATCTTTTTTCAGAAATGAGGCTAGAAGGATACTTAGTGTGCAAACTGCACACAAATCATTGTGTGGTTTCTTAAGATCTGACTGTATCATCTCTGGCTCTGTAATATGCTTTTCTATATCCCTGTCTTTAGTGTCTCTCAGGCCTGGTCTACACATACCAGTATAACCATTACTGTTACGGATGTGATCTTTTACCAAAACAGTTACAGCAGTACAGCCCCAACTGCGGACATAGTTATAAATTATTCCCTCGTGGGAACGGGTATTGCTGTGTCCAACTTAGAGGAGATGTACCCCTTAACCATCCATTCGCATTCATGTTGCACACCCCATCAGTACCCAGTCCAAGCTGGGGAAGCTACTGATCCAATCAGCAGACCAAATTCGGGGATGAATCCTGTCCACTTGCCACGTGAGGCACTTTGCACATGTTAAAATGATGACTGATATACTTAAAATGGTTCAACTTTTGTGTTTACCCCAGGCCTCAGTATTTGACATCACTAAATGAACGGTGCTCCCATTTTCACCATTCTTTACTGTTAAACTACTTTGGAATGCTGCCCTTGAAATCAGAAAGCCCCAAAATCTGCACCTCTCTTCTCAATATTACACTCTGCAAGAGGACCTCATTAGGGAAGAGGAGAAAGCCACATTTTTGTACAATATTCTCATCAAAATTATCGAAAATCTTACATTTTTAATCCTCAAAATACCAGTAGAACTGAGCAACTTAACGGCATTTTTTAAAAAAATTCTATGTAAATGCACACTTTCACAGCATTCTTGGAATTCACCACACAAACAAAACATTCAGCAACATGCAAAGTACAGAGAAGTTTCACAAGACAGTGAATTTGGGGTGGGTGGGTGGGTGGGTGGAGAGGTCAAGTATTGAGAGATTTTTTAAAATTCATTATTGAAAAGAGAGTTACCAAGGAACTGGACACACTAGTTTTAAGGATATTTAATTTTTACAGATTTTTCATTTTTTTTCCCCAAAGAAATTTGATCAACATTTTATATTAAAGTCTGATTTCAATATATAACTGGCCAATCTATACCTCACAACTCTTCAATATTCAGAAAAACCTTACAAAACAAAGAATCACAGATTCAATTTAAAAAAACTACTGAACTAAAAAACAACCCTTATGCAAAATATCACTGTGCTGCTTTCACATCTTTGGGTGATCTGAAGTAGTCTCAGAAATATTTTCCCCAATTTACTTACTTTGATAAATAAATTTAATTCTCAGCAATGACCACGTCAAAATTTTATTTTTCAAAATAGAAATTTTCCTAGGAATTTCTTAAGAAGTTCTGATTTTCCCCAATGACTTGACTAAGAAACAGATACTGAAATTTGTAGAAAGATGGGAAGGTTGAAATTATAAAATCTATTAATTCTTACTGAGCAAAGAAACTGATTTTCACAATAATGAAACTTGAGATCGTTCTCATTTCTCAAAAGCATTACATTCACTATTTTAAAATGGATAGTCTATATAGTTGTACAAGTGTCATTACTGATCTGCTTCTGATATACAAGTCTTGTTGTGACAGATTCCCTAACATGGAAATAAGTTTCAGGAATTTGGGTATTTTAAAATCTCCCCAAATGCCTAATGAAGAAAACTATCAATTTCAGTGCAATTTTTTTAAGATCCACTGTTCATTAAAACCAAAAGAAAAAAAAAATCACCCAAAATATTATGTCTTTAGTTAAACATACAAAAATAGTTCCTTACTTTCTCAAGTTCCTTTCTCTCTCAATTGTTCAAGTCTATGGAAGCTTGTAAGAAAAAGACTGTTGAAGCTTTGTTGCAGTCAGGGGCGGCTCCAGGCCCCAGCATGCCAAGCGCATGCTTGGGGTGACATGCAGCAGGGGGTGCTCTGCCGGTTGCTGGGAGGGCGGCAGGCGGCTCCGGTGGACCTCCCGCAGGCGTCCCTGCAGAGGGTCCGCTGGTCCCGTGCCTATGGGAGGTCCACCGGAGCCACGGGATCAGTGGACCCTCCGCAGGGATGCCCGCGGGAGGTCCTCCGGGGCTGCGGGACCGGCGAGCAGCAGAGCGCCTCCCGCGGCGTGCCGCTGCGCTTGGGGCGGCGAAATGGCTAGAGCTGGCCCTGTGCACAATTATGCTGAAGTTCCTTCTAACTAAAATAAGTTAGCACAATCATCTGAATTGGCTGTCTACAGACTGGACAGGGTTTATCCCGCTTTTTCAGTTTCCTTGCACAAGTAAAACACGACATAAGATGTCCTGTCTTCCCATGAACTATACAGCCATTTTTAGGTCTGCTCTGACATATGACACAGGGCTCTATGCTGGAGAGGGGTAGATTGCATTCTATACTTTCCTCTTTGTCTTCTGTCTCTTTTTTCTCAGATTCTTTGCAATCCTCTTGGCTGCTACAAAAGATACTGCTAGATGTAGATGGCTGAGAGTGTTCCTTACTTTCCTGGGATTCAGAAGTTTGTGCTGTTGTATCCTCACTTTCTTCAACACTTAGTTCTTTATCTTCATTCATTTTCACTTTCTTACAGTCAGGAACATCAAAACCCTCTACATGCTCTAGCTGTGTGGAACTTTCCAATTTTCGCTTTTCAGATTTGTCATTCTTTTCATCAGGAAGCCAGTCCTCACGAAGAGCCCAGCATCTGGGGCAATGCCGTGGAAGGGGAGGGTTCATTTCACTGCATTTAGTGCACTTCCAATAATCCTTTAGTGAATTAAAAGTTACAGTTATTTGGCATTCCTACTATTATAGAAAAAAATTTAAAGGTGATTATAGTTTCTTTATGTTACGGCTAAAGTATTTACTCAATATTTGTAAACAAAATTGGTCAATCGCCACATTTTAAGATGGAAAGTTTTAAGAAGAGGAAAGTTAAAATCAATTACACCACAATTTCTCAAACTTGCTTTTTTATTCTCCTCGCAATTAAAAATTTGGGTGTAAAAAATTTCTCTAAAAAGAACAAGTAAATAACAATGCCAAAGAAAATGTGTTACACAGGCAGTGTAACAAAACTGTATACATTCAGCACTATCATTAGAGCTAGACTCAAATGTATTCCATGATGTGGTTTAGCAATTGGTCTTCTATCTCTCTAATGTAAGTTTGCACATTGCACAGACTATCTGCATATGTATTTACAGAAAAATAAAACTATGTTAAAGTGAAATTATGGTTGCAAGTACTTATTTTTCCTAAATTACTGATATGTTACAGGGATGCTGTAATTATCCTACAATCAAGCATTATAAACGCAGGATATTCTGAGTTAAGGTTAAACACAAAAGAAATCCAAACATGTTAAGGTATAGAAATGCACATTTAGGGCACTCAAATAGCTTTAGGTCTGCCTTGTAACAACACCATATATTAAACTCGTTTACAGATTAAGATTCCATTTTAGATTGTACACGGCAGTACATCATACTGGAACCTCTCTTACGCTGCCTTCATGATCCCAGAACCTATGTTTCTTTAAATAAAAGTCTCTAGCTGTTAGGTTACTAAGCCTTGAAAATGTGAACAGAGTGAAACTGATGCAAGTATGTCGGTCTACATTTGCAGAACTTGAAACAACTCCAAGGGGTATGTGACCTGATTCATTTATCTTAGTTGGTGATAATAATCACCCAATTATAATACTTTAAATGTCAACACTGTTAACTCATTATTCAAAGCATATACAAAAGAAGGAAAATCATACTGTGAAGATCTGTAATCTACTGTGAGTGACAGCTTATTCTGGTGCCACCAGTTAGTGGCTGTGGGACAGTATCCCATTGTTTTCTGTCTCCAGTCAAGGAAAAGCCTAGCAGACCCCAGCAGAGGAGCATATGTGCCTCACTGAATGGATCTATTCTGGGTATCTGCACAATCTACTGAGAGTGCCATATCATGTGGCAGAGTTTATTCTGTGTACAGAACTTGAGAAGTATCACTGCCATTTCCCCCCTACTCTCTCTCCCCCATCTAACCTGTTTGTGATTAAGCCATTTGTGTTTGTTGTCCCAGGTCAGATTAACCTGATTTTCCTACCCACTCCCAATGGTATTAGGAAACGTTTAGGATTAATGATCATTTTCTGCCATTATTTTTCTTAACTGAAAGTTTACACCTGCAAGTAGAGGCTGGTGCACACATTCTTCTTTGGAGAAACGCACAAAGAATTGCCCTGTTTCAAAATGGCTGCCATTACCCATTGTTCTTAATGTAAATGAACTCATAGGTCAATATCTTTACAAATGGCCATAGCCTCCCATTGTTCCCAAGGCAACACCAAGCTGCCTTTAGCAGGTAGCCCTATGAGATCACAAGGCAGAGAATAATATTTGGCTGTACTGAGAACAATTAGCTCTTCTCAAAATCACAAACTGAGGGAAGCCTGTGGCTTCAGTACTACTGAAAACAACTGAAGGTGGCAGCTATTTTAAAAGAGCACTTGTCTTCTGAAATCCTCTGAAGTCGAACATTATTCTCCAGTTTTTGCTGATGGAAAAACTTCCAATTATGAATACTATGAAAAAATCATCATTAATCCTAAAACGTTTTCACATGTAGTCTACGTTCAAGATTTCAATGAGTTTAAACTATACGAAATGTGTACATTATTCAAGATCCTTCCTCAAAAACCTCAGTCTCACTAACACTGGATGCTCAACTCCTTAAAAGATATATTTTAAAATTCATTTTCACACCTAAAGGTATTTAACAAATTTACATAAATTCCATTCTCAGAGTGTTGTAATTCTGGGGAATGCAAAACTTAACCTTAACTATGGCGCTGCAACTGGCAATACCATAATTAAAATGCTTGTATTAGAAGCCTTTGTTCTACTCAGACATGAACTGTGAATGAGAAGCAATAATAAAAAGGTATATTGCCTATTTAAATCTACACGAAGTAACTTTAAAAATATTCTGTTTGTTCCAACCAACCAACCCCCCACCCCCACCCTACCAAACCAACCAACCTCCTTATATTCCCAGAAATATCATTACAGCTGGCTACACAGAACAAGCATGATTAAGGTAGCTCAGCCAATGACATGTTCTGTATGACTAATTCTATGCACTTGTGTGTTCATAATGGCAAACTGAAGAAACTGTTCCATGTTTTAATATTTAGTTTTCAAGACATGTCAAATTCTGAATTCAGACATTCTGACAAGCCAATGTGCTGAAATTTAAAAAAGCTTTACACACACAACACTGATCTTTTCAATCTTCTAGACAATTTAAAAACAGTTCCTTTATCCTTAGTGAATTTTAAATACACTTTTTTTGCTATTTTCTTTATTTCATTCAGATTAGACACTGAAATTAAAGTGGCCAGTTTTATTTTGTTTTTTGTAGACAAAAACAATGCTACCTTTTGGTTTCCAAAAAAATTAAAAAGCTTTTTTTAAAAATCCTGCCTTTGTGTTTTAAACAAAAAGTTAGGTTTAGGCTCTAAACTGTGTGCCCCTTTCTCTGACTGAGCCAGTAAAATTTGAAATTTCTGTGTCCACAACTTTAAAACAGCATAGAGAAAGACTGATTTATAGGTCAGTAACTGAAAGACCTCAAACTATCATTTTCCTTTTAATGAAGAAAATGTCAGATTTTACTTTTAAAATCATCCACTGAATTCATATATGTTCCCAGTCCTGGTCTTTCATTTCACAGGACCTGTGATTTTTTATGAACCAAGTATTTACTCACAGCTAGTGAAATTTCAGGATCTTCATCGAATGAATCAGCATCACTCTCTTCAGTCTGATATATCGTCACCTGATATACCTGAGGGAAGAAAATATATTTTAAACTTTCCTTTATTTGGTTTTTAATTTTAAATGTTTTACTAAAAAACAACCCTGAACAAGTAGTAAAGCACACGGAATACTTTTTTAAAAAAAAGTTTTTACCAGATAGAAAATAGTACTTGCTAAAGTTCTAGATGATATGGCTATATACTACATGCATTTTCTTGGCATACGGAATTAAGAGGGAGCACTACTACTTATGGGTACAGACAATACTGTAAACAATTACCGGCTCTAGAAACTTTTGTTCTCATTTGGGAACAGCCTCTTGGAAGATTTACAATACAGACAGACAACAATGGGCCCCTCTCAAATGGATAATGTCAATTGTGAACAAAAGCTTTAGCAATACAAATATTTCACTAGTCAACATAGTAAATGAAAGACACTAATTCTAATACTCTGAACCATAGAGCTCAGTATTTGTAATTTTTAAGCCTACGTATGCTCTCTCTTAATGATAGAAGACAGGAGTGGCCAAACTGTGGCTCATGAGCTGCATGCAGCTCTTTTAATGTTAAAGTGTGGCTCAGGGAGCGGAGCTGCCCACACTCCACCTACCAGACTTGAGGAGGGAAGATTAGGACCTCTGCCTTGCAGCAGGATGGTGAGGTAGTGGCTTCTGCCCAGCAGGGGAGAGGTGGAGCTTTTGGGTTTCAGTCCTGCCACGCATGCCAGCCAGGGCTCAGGGCTTCAGTGGGAGCGGGGCTGAAACCCAAAACCCCGGCAGGCACCTTACACAAGACTGAAGCTCCAAACCCCAGCAAGTGTGCCTTGGTGCTGAAGACTGTCGTATACGACTGAGCGTCAGTAAGTTTGGCAATCCCTGATACAAGATCTTAAATAGTTTTTTTAAAATGTATTCTAAAAATACATCTATTCACTTTTAACTTTATTCCGATAAATATCGTATTTAATATGTTTTGCCTTTCAAAAATTATGAGGTTTTCTTCCAGTAGAGTTCATATACATATTCCAAGCTAAGGCCTTTATCCCGCAAAAAAACCTTGCATAAGTGGACTCCTGACCCTGTACTGAAGGCCAGTGACTTCAACAGCCCACCAGTGAATTTTACTGGATGAAATGCTATGGCCTATGTTATGGAGGAAGTCAGATTAAATTACTGTAATGGTTCCTTCAGGCCCTATAAATGACCCCAGTGGAGCTCTGCCTACAGGGAGCTTCTTGCAGAATCATGACTAAATTTGTACTAAGAAAACTCAGTATAAAGAATGGCAGTACATATTTGCCATACAGCACATGCAGTCATGGAACAAGACTATGGAAATGTTTCATATTGGATTCCAACAAAATGCTTCTGCTATAACATTTCAGATGGAGGGGGGGGAGGATGGGGAATATACATGCCTCATCATCATCATCTGTGAGCTCTTGTCCTTCTTCATTATGGCTATAATCTTCTGAATAAATGGACTCAACTTCAAACTCAACACTGAACTGGTCTGAAACAGAATTCTGGTCAAACCAATCATCAGAGTTTTCGCTTAATGAACTGGCATGAAGATCCTGAATAAAAAGGGGAGGGGGGAATATATTTAAACTTCATTAATACACTCTTATGACTCATACTGCTACATGTGTATTTAAACATAATAAAGAGAAACACTGTTTAATTGGCTGCCAGCCAGAGATAACAGTCATGTCTCAACCAAATACCTCATACCACTCAAGATGTTGGGATTTCTGCTGCAGTTGCACAATTTAGAAATGTATTATTGGATCTATAAAACCTTTAAAAATTATTTTAAGTGAATTAAAAGAACATTGGAACTGTCTCCAAAACTAGTATGTTGAAATACAATACAAGTGATGTTTGAACTTACATTTGCTAACATTTAAAATATACAGAAAAGCAGATGATATACTATGTGAATTTAATAACAAAATATGTCACTTCTGTGTACTGAATTTTTATAATACTTACAGCATCTTTTATCAAATCTCAAAATGCCTTAACAAAGGTGTGTAACTATTAACCCACATTTTACAGATGGGAAACTGAGACAAGTGTAAATAACTTACTCTAATCACTAAACACACTCTCACTGGGAATACAGATATTCATACACGATTCAGAGGCACCACTTTTCTTTTTCTACTGTACCAAGGGCTAAAGAATTCATTTGTTTTGCTTCCTTTTCTGAATATTCATAATGAAGATTTAAGAAAATTCCATTCTTAAGTTTTGTGATCCAAGCCACATAAAAACACAACACTCAGGTTCTCTGACATCACTAGAAGCATTATTTGTTTCAAATATTAATATGATAACCAAGATGCATGTCTGGGAAATTTGAGAACTCGACATAATTAAAAATACATCTTGCTTACAGGACTTGCAGAGTCTATCGAGTCACTGCTGTTGCTTCCTTCGCAGCATAGCCCACTTACAACACACCAGGAAAGGCTTTCATCAAATGTGAGCGAAATGCTGTCTGACTTATGCCGTTTTCTTCTTCCACTAGGTTGTTCATCTGAAGAACTTTCTTCTGTGTCAGAGAGAAAAAGCTTATTAATCCAAAGGCATCTATGAAGTGCACATTACAAGCATTTTAGTAGGTGTTTAAACTGGATTTTACTTATTTAGAACTTCAATATTAAAATTATTCAGTGTTTTTCAATGGAAAATTAAATAAAGGCACCTGACCTATTTTAAAAAGACAATGAAACACATTCTTGCCATATTCCTAAAAGAAAATGGCGTAAAATGGGCAAAAGACTGACATTTCTGAAACTGTTTTTCGCTGACCGCTCCATCATTAAGATGTATAAATGGAAATTTCCCCAGACAATAGATACTATGATTAAGGAATCATATGAATGAACTCCTGGCCACCTCTGGAAATTAAGGATTTTATTTTAGCTTTGCGTGCAACGCTATATTTATTGGTATCAGGATTTCTACTATAACCCCAATTTGTAGGGGTATAAAAATCCACACTAAAAATTCCTTAAAGGCTAAAACATGATGTTCAAGATGTCAACTGTGGAAACATTGCTTTAAGCTGAAGAACTCAAAAACACTGCTTTTTGGATGTTTCTGACATTTTGGACTCTTGTAGCATAAAGGAGGGCAGGAGTACGGAGACAGTATTTTGGGGATAAATGTATCAAAATTCAACTCCACTGACCTTAGGAAAGGCATTATAAAAGAATTTGACAAAGACTTAAAAAGCAGCTGCCAAGTCAGTGTGTAATAAATGCAGTGGAGTGAAATTCCCTACCAGGATTGAGAAATTGGTTCAATGACCATTCAACAGAGCCTGCTGCCGCCTACAGGTGCCTTTCACAGACTCGCTCTATTGCCCAATCCTTTCTTTGCACTGTAAAAAAAAAAGTTTGAAAAATCCACCCAGGGCCTCTAAGCCTGGCATCTTTAGTTTTAAAAGAAAAAAAGAACAAAAAACACTTGTACATACTTTGTGACTCCTCTTACTTTCCCTTGATGCTTCTTGGCTCAGTCCCTCTCTTTTCTTTTTTCGCCCTGAGAGCCCCAACCTTCAAACTTAGATGCCCCCAGGCCCAACTGTTGCTCCTGTCCATCGTTGTCCTCATTAAAGTTGTCATCTCTCCATGAGGTACTGATAACATGCCAACACGGTTTCTAAACATTTACAGTGAAACAGTAGCGGCTCCAAAGGAGCCGCTACCATCCCAATGTAACGAGCATGGTGGTTTAAGGGGAAGATTGCCTACAAATTAAAAAAACAGTGTACATAAAAACACTATATTAAAAGAATTTTAAGGCTGTAATAAACTGACAAACGGATGCAAAAACAGAGTTAATGATTAAGCTTGCAATAAGCAGGCACAACAGAACACCCGATTACTCTGGGTTGTGCGTAAGTATTACAAGTTATAAACCTTAACTGTGTATTTTCATCCTTTCACCAGTTTCAGTTACAACATTAAAGTGTTCTTTTAATATACTGTGAATGGCAGTACCGTTTTACAATAGGCTAGGACAGGGGTCGGCAACCTTTCAGAAGTGGTGTGCCGAGTCTTCATTTATTCACTCTAATTTAAGGTTTTGAGTGCCAGTAATACATTTTAATGTTTTTAGAAGGTCTCTTTCTATAAGTCTATATCATATAACTAAACTATTATATGTAAAGCAAACAAGGTTTTCAAAATGTTTAAGAAGCGTCATTTAAAATTAAATTAAAATGCTGATCTTACGCCGCTAGCCTGCTCAGCTCGCTGCCAGCCTGGGGTTCTGTTCACCTAGGCTGGCAGCGGGCTGAGCAGGGCCTGCGGCTGGGACCCCAGACCTGGGTGGGGAGGTTTATGGGGTCAGGGCAGAGGGCTGTGGTGGGGGGGGGAGGTCAAGGGTCAGGACAAAGGGCTTGGTGTGTGTGGGCGTGCATGGCAGAAGGCTGAGTGTGGGGGCGGTCAGGGCAGAGGGCTGTGGGGATGCAGGGCAGAAGGCTGCAGATGTGTGAGGGTTCAAGAGTCAGGGCAGAGGGCTGGGGGATATGGGGGCTGCAGGGCAGAATGCTGAGCGTGTGGGGGGGGTCAGGGTAGAGGGCTGGGGGACATAAGGGGTGTAGGAGAGAAGACTGAGTGTGTGGGGGGGGCGGGGTCAGGGCAGAGGTCTGGGGTGCTCAGCTCGTAGGGATGCTCCCAGCCTCCTGCCCTGAGCCGCTCAGGGCAGGGACTGGAAGGGATATGCCCTGTTCCACCCCTTTCCCCAAGGCTCCATCCCTGCCTCTCTCTGTCTCCTCTAGGGAACTGCCTGCACACTACTGCTCTCCCCCCCCCCCATCCCCCTCGCTAGGGCATCAGCTGATTGGCTCAGGGATGGAGAGGAGGTGGAGCAGGAAAGCACCACGCTAGGGGAAGAAGCGGGGGAGGGAGAAGGTTGGTTGCCGCAGAACCAAGCTTCTGCCTCCTGCCCCTGCAGGGGAGAGCAGTGGATGGGTGGGGGTTGAGTGGGGCTGGAGGCCAGGACTGCGGCAGGCAGCTGCGTGCCGCTCAAAATCGGCTCGTGTGCCGTGTTTGGCACGCGTGCCACAGGTTGCCGACCCCTGGGCTAGGATGACTGCCCTAAATACTACAAAGATAAATCATATCAGAAATACCTTACATAGATCAAGCAACTGAACAAAATATTACCAAACACAGGAAAACAAAATAAAATATTGCATGCTATGATTTTATGTGAAAGTGGTGATGAGTAACAGTAACCTATCAAGAATCACCAGATAATATGGATAAAATGCAGGTTAGTGTGGAAATTACCAGTGTATATTACATATAATTGAAAGTTAAGAAGTGTTACCACCAAGAGGTTGAAAGTTACACATAACTCAAAAAAAAAAAACAACCACACAAAAACCCCCCCTCAAAAATCCCCACTAATTACAGCTACTAAATATCAGAATCAACACCTCAGATTTTAAAGACACATTAACCAATAAATATGAAGTTGCCATGTAGAGGGGTGAGGCAGAGAAAAGATTCAGAGGGCCTATTTTCGCAGGCATTTAGGTGACTAAATACTTTTGTAAATCTGGACCAAGATAACTGGATAAAATAAAGCCGTTCACCCCGATGTCACTGACTTAAATCCAATACAAGTAGGTTACAAACAGCAACCAAAAGTTAAAATCTGGTGGCTGTCTGAAGAGTTACCTGACATCAGTTTGATAGTCTCAGCACAGTGTATGAAAAGATGTCCACATCACAAAGAAAATACCACTGATACCCTTTGTTGGTGACATCAGTATAAAGGCAGAGAATTGAACAGGCATGGAGACTGAGTTACCCTATCACCCTGCTAGTAGTCCTTGCAGATCAGGACTGTATCATGCTGATGAGGTTATTACATATATCATCATAGCACCTAGAAGCCTTACTCATGGACCAGAGCCCCATTGTGCTAGGACAGTGGTTTTCAATCTGTGGTCCACGGATCCCTAGGGGTATGCTGACTATGTCAAATATTCCCAAAGGGATCTGTACCTGCAGTCGAAATTTTTAAGGGGTCCACAAATGAAAAGAAGATTGAAAACTGCTGTGCTAGGAGACGTACACACATGTGGGGAAGTCTGTATTGTCATTACCCACATTGTATCTATTCTATGGATAAGAAGGGAAGCTCATTCTCCAGGGCTGTCAATCTGGTACCTTTCACACTGGCTAAAAACACGAAAATGTGGACTCCCAAGAAAAGACGACACGAGCCAGTAATATACAAGTTTGGTCTAGATGTACATGCTCTTGAAAGGTAGGCAGGATTTTCAGTATTTTATTATAGATGTGCACGTACCAGATTCACTGAGCATCCTCCTAGATGAGGTAGTTGGTCTAGCAGTCAAATTTGGGGATGTCTGTTTTTCGTCAACTAACTCTTGCATGGATTCCTATTTAACAAAAATACTAAGTAAGCACAGTATGACTGTGGAGAGTATGAAATTAATTTTTATCTTTCAACTGCATCCAAATCTCAATGGTAAAGCAAATGAAGTTGTTAAACTTGAAAGAGTGTATACATTAGAATATACCAAGTAGATCGATCACCTTTAGAACATTGCCTTTTTCAAGTTGACACCTGGTCTCATTTTCAGATGTGTTTGCTTCCATAGACTCTGAAAAAGAAGAATACATAATGCACTGCATCAGAAAGGAAATATCTGCAGGCACAAGGGACTGCAGTGAAAGTTGTAAAAAAATATACTGCAAATACTTTGTACATATTGTTTTAAATCTTAATTCAGAGCGTACGTAACATTTACAAAAATCACTCCATACTCTTAAGAAATGTTCAAGGTTTTCTTTGTAACATTATATACATAATTATAAGAAAAAAATGTAACAGTTTTGGAATTTTTCGTAGATGAAAGAATATTGGGAGAAAATATTCTTATAAATAAAACACACTTTACTACACTATTTACAAGAGGACACATACAAGATCCACTGGTTTACAAAAGAAGACATCAAGCTCTGCAAGAGATGTTTACAGTCACTAATATACTACTAAGACACACAAATAATTGTTCTAACTACATTGTCAGAACGAACCCTGAACTACATAATGCAACTAGTTATTTTCATGACAAAAGGTATCCATTTAGAACAAATTTAAGTATAGTAAAACACATCCTCTTTATTTGACTAGATTTTATCTGTGAGATCTTCTATCCTTCTACTCGGCTGTTCTGGCCAAGATTTTCCAAAATACGAGCCTAACATTAAGCCCCAAAGTCCATATTTATGGACTTCACTGATTTTCTAGTATTGAGCACCCAACTGCACCCACTGAAGCCAATGGGAGATGTTAAGTGCTCCATACTTGGGAAAATCAAGCAGATTACACATATAAATGTAGATTTAAGAGCCTTTTTAAAAATTCATCCCCATATTTAACTTTCATTTCACTCATTTCTTAAATTTAAGTTACATCACAGCTGCATTATCCATCCTTCTCTTGCAGATATGAATAAACTGAAATAGACCATAGGCTATTTTACGAAATTATATATGGATTTATTAAACTCATAAGAACAAAGTATATAGATTTTTTTCCTGTTACTTTTATTGTTTATCGTGTCAACTATTAGAAGAGAAATGTTAACTCAAATTAGATAGGGTAGTTAAGGATGAACCAATTTTCAAATATTTAGTTTTTAAAATATATTCCTTAGCCTGAGTTGAGTATGTAAAGAAAGCAGAATCAAAGTCTGCACATAATGTCTTATCCTGTTTCCACTGAAGCCAATGAAAATTTTGCCAGTGACTTCACTATCAGCAAGTTCAAGACCATTTTCTGCGCTAGACCCGTAACCTTAAACAGTTTATTTGTAAAAGATGCAATTCACCTTCAACAGGGCTACAAGAGTGACAATAATTACATCATCTATCAATGGCTGAAGTTAACTGAATATCGCCTATAAAGTAAGTTAATAGAGCTTTCAGAACTTTTGCATTAATAAAGACCACTCCCCCCTCCCGAAAAAAAAAAAGGCCTTTCAACACTAACTTACCTTGCTGACTGACTGCTATCAAGTTTCTGGAAATCATTGAATATACTTTCCTTGAAGGGAGAAAAAACAGACATTTAATAGATTTAAAAATTATAAATTAGAAGTTCCTATTTACTGTGGTAAATTTAGCCAAACTAGAAGAGAGAAAGACCAAGCTGAAAACATTGATTATTTTGCAGTGTCATGATTAGAACTGGTTGAAAAAGAGGTAAGTGGATTTTATGAAAAATTCAAAAGAAATGAAAATGTTTCTGTTTTGCTCAAAACTTTTCACATCATTTTTGGATGTTTTCATTTTATTTTGGTGGGGAAACCACCACCACCACTTTGAATTTGCCTTTTTAAGCTTTCCACTCCTCTTTCACCACCCCGTTATAAAAAGGGAAAATAGTATAAAAAGGGAAACTGTTTTTCCCCCTACCAAAACAAACTGAAGAAACTTTAAATGCTTTTTTCTAAAAAGTTGGAAAAAATTCCATTTTGAATTTTTCTCAAAAAAAATGAAAAAATTTCAACAAGATCAGGAATTTTCTTTTGAAAGTTTCAATTTTGCCAAAATGCCATTTCTCACTTAACCAGCAGTTGGACCACCTCTAGTCATGATTCACAGCATTTTTAATGGAACTTGTACAGCACTATTTCAGGGTTTAATCCAGAGAAAAATATCTTCAACTTTTAGGGCAGTGGCAAGACCCAGGTCATGCATATTGGCTTTGCAGCAATATAACCTATTTCAGAAGAAAGTCTAGCCTGTTGCAAAGGGAAATCTTCAACCACCATCACCCTGCACTGAGGAGTTGTGTAGCTGCCTGGAGAAAAACAAAAGAGAGTATGCCTCTTCTCTGCAACCTCTTTTACTGGACTTGGTCACCCATGCATAAGGAGTTCATAATGGGAAGAAGACAGTCTGAAGTGCTTGTGTAATGTCTAAATTATGTTGCTGTTACCTCAAGTGGTAGAGGGGAGAATCTCTCTTCAAAGTAGACAGAAGCCCCTAAGGCAGGGGTCGGCAATCTTTCAGAAGTGGTGTGCTGAGTCTTCATTTATTCACTCTGATTTAAGGTTTTGCGTGCCAGTAATACATTAGAATATTTTTAGACAGTCGCTTTCTACAAGTCTATAATATATAACTAAACTATTGTTGTATGTACAGTAACTAAGGTTTTTAAAATGTTTAAAAAGCTTCATTTAAAATTAAATTAAAATGCAGAGCCCCCTGGACCAGTGGCCAGGACCCGAGCAGCGTGAATGCCACTGAAAATCAGCTTGCGTGTCACCTATGGCATACGTGCTATAGGTTGCCTTCCCCTGCCCTAAGGTTACTGAACCTCAGAAGTGTGCGTTGCTTCTGAAGTCTGGCAGTTTAAATATAAATGTGGCTGAATCGTGCCTCCCTCTAAAAAAATTGGGCACCTGGCCAGGGGGCATACAGTTATGAGAATTTTATGTGTCAAGACCTATCCAAATAAAATATGCAACAAATTGCAAACCAACAGATAAGTTCAGTGTGTTACATACATTTCATACTGATCTCTCTCACAAAGAATATGAAATGTTACCTGTGTTCTTTTACCGAAAAGCTTGGTACTCCAAATAGATCTCCAAGAAGATCATCTCCACAGTGGACAATATGCTGCTGTTTTTCATCATATAATTGTTTAGACATAATATATTGGCCAAGATAGAATATTACCTACAATGCAAGTCAAATATAGCTATATTAAATATATTTATAACTTTAAAGTATAAAACAAATATAAAATAACCTATTTCAAACCCCCTAAAGAGTCTATTCTCTTTTCAATTATCAGCTGCAACTGAATAAATAAATACTACTTTACATAGCAGTTTTCATCTGTAGTTCTCAAAGCTATATACAGTACTCCATTTTATAGACAGAGAAACTATGGTATAGATGTCAAGTGACTTGATCGAGGTCACAAAGCAGGACTATGGCAGAGCCAGGAACAGAACCATCTCCCAGCGTCCACATTGATGCTGTTTCCAGTAAGCCACATTATTTTTCTTTCATTATGGGGTAACTAGTAAGTATGGTAAACGTGTAAGAGTGAAACTTAAATTTATTGCTACTCATCATTGTTAGTGAGAAGTTCTGATAATTTACCTCTTTCATTGTAAAAGTGTCTTTTTGGGCACCTGCAAATTTTAACAACTTCAACAATAGTGGCTTCGGCTTAACCTGGGGGGAAAGAAAAAAAGCAAACAACATATATTTCATTTTTATAGTGCATGTCCGCCTGAAAGCCCATAGATTACTTGTATATTACACCCACAAAAACTATGTTAAAAGAGTGTTAATTTTGTTGAAATGTCAAGCATCGCAAAGTTAGGACATGGCAGATTTTGGTTCCCTGTGTAATCTTAATTTTGTCATTCCCCATAGTGCGTTTATCGGTCACATCAAATGAAACAGAGGTGCTGTGAAAATCTGTGTGTCATCACGTAATTAAAGACTGTGACAAAATACATATGCACATGGAGGCTAAAGTAAGATTCCAGAAGCAAAGACAGCCTTTGCAACCTAAATAAAATTTGTTTACATGCTTACATAATTTCCTAGGTTTTTCTTTTTAAGAAAAAAGATAAACAAATCCTATTACAAGCAAATGTAACAATCCTCCCTCTCCCAAATCATACATCACCACTTGGGTGCGGACCCTGAGCTTTCAGCAACGTAGCACAGACTGCTCCCCCTTGACTACAAGGCTTACTACATTAGCTGTTAAGTAGAAGGCTGTTATCCCAAGGCGGGACCCAGCCTAGCTCTCTCGCACCACCAGGAGGTGTGGCAGCTCCTACCCCACATGATGCCCTCAAAGTTAACTAGATGGCTCATTAGAGCTATTTGCTGGTTTGGGGCATAAGCCCCTGTGTCTCTCTCCCCACATCTTCTTGTACTACAGCAGCTCTAACGGTTCTTAAGTGTTCCCAATACTGGGTGCGATGCTGCTGTTGCTGGTTCAGCAGCAGCATGAACTTGGTCCTAACATGTTCGTGTTTAGTTATTTCAACAATGAGATAAAATATTTCTGAAGAATGGGTGAGAGAAGGGCAATAGCTTTTTTCAAAAACACATCTCTCAGCAAAACCTGAACCGAATGTCATGGGACAAAATGGACAGCTCTTCAGTCCAAGGACTTTCCTTCTGCCGTATTTCAAAGGTTTGATGCAGTTAGAGCTTCTAAAAACAAAAGGGCCACAAGAAATTTTTTATATGGAAAGTGTTAGACAACCTAATTACTTGCTCAACCCAACAATACAAACATACCACTGAAATGCAACAGATGGATAGATATACAGCAGAAAGGAACAAACTACACCAAATCAAATGTAAAAGTATAATTAAGGAGACCAAAAAAGAATTTGAAAAGCAACTCACAAAAGACAAAACCTAACAACAAATTTATTAAAGCACATCAGAAGCAGGAAGTCTGCCAAAGAATCAGTGGGGCCACTAGAGATCAAGGTGGTAAAGAAGAACTCAGTGAAGTCAAGGCCACTGCATCGGTCTTCACTGCAGAGGATATGGGGAAGATTCCCACACCTTAGCCATTCTTTTCAGGTAACAAATCTGAGGAACCATCCCAGACTGAGGTGTCAGTAAAGGTGGTTTTGGAACAAACTGATGACTTACTCTGCTTACATTTATCAGGACCAGATGGCATTCACCCAAGAGTTCTAAAAGAATTCAAACATGAAACGGCTGAGTGACAACTGTGGTATATAACCTATTATTTAAATTAGCCTCTGCACTAGATATCTGGCAAGTAGCTAACATAATAACAATTTTAAAAAGCCTCAAGGCAATGCTGGAAATTACAGGCTAGTAAGCCTAACATCAGTACCACGTAAACTGGCTGAAACTGTGTGTCTGATAATTGTGTTCTTTACTACAGATCAAGGGTAGCCATTTTTTTTTTTTTTGGGTCAAGGTCCAAATATCTTGGTCAAGGGATAGGCAAAGTCCAGACTCCAGAGAAAATTATAAAAATAAAGTACAGTAACAATAATTATAAGTAAATAAGATTTTGGGGTCCATTCAAAAGCATCTGGCAGTCCAGATTTGGCCCATGGTCCACCTATTGACTACTCCTGCTATATATGAACACGATATGTTGGGGAATAGTCAACATAGCTTTTGTAAAGGGAAATCATGCAGAATCCAATCTAGTAAAATTATTTGAAGGTGTCAACAAATGTGGACAAAGGTGATTCACTAGATATACCTGTACTTTCAGAAGGCCTCTCACCAAAAGGCTCTTAAGCAAACTAAGCAGTCATGGGATAAGAAGGAAGGTCCTCTCATAGATCAGTATTAAAATATACAAAACAAAGGGTAGAAATAAGTGGTCAGTTTTCAAAATAGAAAAAGGTAAATAGCGGGGTCCCTCAAGGATCTGTACTGGGACTAGTGCTGTTCAATATATTCATAAATGATCTAGAAAAAGGGATAAACTGTGAGCAGCAAAGTTTGTAAGATAATATAAAAATACTTAAGATTGTAAAGTCCAAAGCTGACTGTGAAGAGTTACACATGGATCTCACAAAACTGGGTGACTGGGCAACAAATGGCAGATGAAATCCAATCATAGAATCGTTGGACCGGAAGGAACCTCGAGAGACCGTCTAGTCCAGTCCCCTGCACTCATGGCAGGACTAATTATTATTTAAACCATTTCTGACAGATGTTTGTCTAACCTGCTCTTAAAAATCTCCAATGATGGAGATTGCACAACCTCCCTACATATTTTATTCCAGTGCTTAACTATGCTGACAGGAAGTTTTTCCTAATGTCCAACCTAAACCACCCTTGCCGCAGTTTAAGCCCATTGCTTCTTGTTCTATCTTCAGAGGGTAAGGAGAATAATTTTTCTAACTCCTTCTTGTAATTGTTATGCCCCCTTCTCAGTCTTCTCTTCTCCAGATTAAATAAACCCATGTATTTCAATCTTCTCTTATATGTCATGTTTTTTAGATCTTTAATCATTTTTGCTGCTCTTCTCTGGACTTTTGCCAGTTTGTCTACATCCCTCCTGAAATGTGGCATCCACAATTGGACACAAAACTCCAGCTGAGGCTTATCAGCACGGAGTAGAGCAGAAGAATTACTTCTCGTGTCTTGCTTACAACACTCCTTGCTAATACATCCAAGAATGTTCGCTTTTTTTTTTTTGCACAAGAGTGTTACACTATTGACTCATATTTAGCTTGTGATAAATGCAGTGTCGATAAATGCAAAGTAATGCGCAATGGAAAAGGTAATTCCAACCATACAAACAAAATGATGGAGTCTAAATTAGTTGTTACCATTCAAGAAAGATAATGGAGTCATTGCAGATAGTTCTCTGAAAATATTCACTCAATGTGCAGCAGCAGTTAAAAAAGCAAACAGTACGTTAGGAACCATTAGGAAAGGGGTAAATAATAATACACTAAATATCATAATGCCTCTAGATTAATTCATAGTAAGCCCACACCTTGAATACTGCATGAAATTCTGGTTGTCCCCTTTCAAAAAAAGATATCTTAGAATTAAAATAAATGCAGAGAGGGGCAACAAAAAATGATTAGGGGATATAAAACAGCTTCCATATGAGGAGAGATTAACTAGACTAAGACTGTTCATCTTAGAAAAGAGATGACTTCAAGGGAACATGACAAAGGACTATAAAATCATGAATGGTGTGGAGAAAATGAATAAGGAAGTATTATTTACCCCTTCACATAACATAAAACTAGGGGGTCACCAAATGAAATTAATAGGCAGCAGGTTTAAACCAAACATAAGGCTATACTTCTTCACACAATGCACAGACAACCTGTGGAACTTGGTGCCAGAGGATGTTAAGAAGGCCCAATGTATAAGTGGGTTAAAAAACTATTAGATAAGTTCATTAATGGGTAGTAGCCAAGATGATCATGGATGCAACCTCACGCTGTGGGTGTTCCTAAACTTTGACTGCTGGAAGCTGGGACTGGACAACAGGGGATGGATGCACTCAATAAATTGCCCTGTACCATTCATTCCCTCTGAAACATCTGGCACCAGCCATTGTCAGAAGACAAGATTCTGGGCTAGGTGGACCATTGGTCTGACCCAATATGGCCATTTGTATGTTTTTACAATGGATTCACAAAGGGAATGAACATCTCACTGAAACAGAGAGAACGTATCATAAGTAGACAGAACTTAGGGCTAGTCTACATGGGCAACACTAAACACTTTAACATGGTTTGTGTAGTCATGGTAAAGCGCTCGGAGAGAGCTCTCCCACTGCTTAAAACAAAAACAAAAACAAACAAACAAAAAACCCTCACCGCCATGATGGGTATAGCTACCAGCACTGGGAGTGCGGCTCCCAGCAGCGGTGCACTGCCCATACTGGAGCTTTATAACACTGAATCTTGCTGCGCTCAGAGGGGTGTTTTTTCACACTCCTGAAGGGAGAAAGTTGCAGTGCTGTAAATTGTCAGTGTAGACAAGCCCTTAATTATTTAAGCTCTGATTCTGCAACTGGATAGGTGTGGGAGGAAGCTTGTGCCCAATGGGACTCTATACTAACACAAGGATCCATCCAGGCATTGTAGATCTGATCGCATTTCAAGGCCTTATAATCACTGCCTTGATTTCCATGACAAAACCTCTGACTTTTAAGGTATTTTGATTTTAAATAAGTCACTGTATTTTTCCATCCTAGGCTGCATGGTATTTTTTCCATGAACATCTAGCTTTTTTCATGTCTTCCTACCTTTCTGGCCTTTTAAACTATTCGTAACTACTTAACTTTTCTAACCAAGTAAATTCACTGGGAATAGCATGCCATAACTTTTTTAATAACTTAAGTCACATCTGATGTGACAGAAACCATAGGATAGTGACTAACACCATTGCTGCAGCACTGGTACAGTACTCAGACAGAAGAGTGACACACTTAATGAATCAACACACACCTGGGCTTTTCATTATAAGGTTTATGGCTCTTACCCTGTTCTGCTTTTAAGCTCTAATGCAGCACAAGGTGGTACTGTGACATACTGAAAACCTACAGTTAAATGAAAACAACTGAGGAGTCCTTGTGACACCTTAGAGCCTAACAAATTTATCTGGCCAAAAAAAACTGGTGCCACAAGGACTCCTCATTGCTTTTGCTGATACAGACTAACACAGTTACCACTCTGAAACCTGTCACCATAGTTAAATAGAATCAGTTAAATTCACACTCTCTCAGAAACAATACAAACACCATGTAGTGCTAGAACATACACCTTTCCCGATGCTCTAATATGATTGTCAAGATTTCCTTTTTAAATGCTATTTTTATGGGTTTTATATTCTGAATGGATCTAGTATCAGAGGGGTAGCCATGTTAGTCTGGCTCTGTAAAAGCAGCAAAGGGTTCTGTGCCACTTTAAAGACTAATAAACGTATTGGAGCATGAGCTTTCATGGGTGAATACCCACTTCGTCAGATGCATGGATCTAGTAATCTGTTCAGGGCTCAAACTTGGCATTAAAATCAAACATCTGTTAAAACATTTCTTTAAGAACGCATTTAAAAGCGACAAAATCCCAGAAACACAAAGTTTAGGTGGCTGTGCCATCCTTCACTCCCAACCATTCCCAACCATGAAACCTGATTTATTTGCACAACGGTGCCATTCAGGGCTGGCTCTAGGCACCAGCAAAACAAACAGCTGCTTGGGGCGGCACATTTGCAAGGGGCAGCCTTTGGGCCATTCCCCCCCCCCCCCTTTTTTTTTTTTTTTAAACTCGCTTCCTCCCCTCTCACAACCCTGCAGACTCCAGCCAAGGAGCAGCTGGGGATCCAGCATGAGACCTGAGAACCCATGGGACCTGTAGTTCCTTGCCTAGCTCCCTGCCTATAGAGCCAGCCCTGGAGCAGGGAAAGAACTACATTTCCCAGCAATCCCTTGGCAGCTATCAACAGGAAAGGGAGGGGTATGGAGTAAGTTAGCTAAGCTATGCTGCAGCTTGCTGTGAGTTGGAAGGGGTGGCACCATGAATGGGAAACAATTATGTCCAAGGAGTAGAAGGCTTTGCCCCAGATATCCCCTTCAGAAGGCTTCCCCAGACTGGATTAGGGATACTGGTGTGACCTCACCTTGCAGCCCCCAAAGAAGGAATTGGGTGGACTAAATGGACAGTGCCCCTCTCTATCTGAAGGCTGCAACGGAAGTACATGGATGCCACTAGAATTTAAAATGAAAAGTAAGGGAGGGGAGGCTGTGGACCTGGGCAGCTCTTTAGATACAGTACCAGGCACTTAGGAGGATTTCCTCTTCTGAGCCATGGAAGCAGAAATTGACTTTCCCTTTCCAGATATAGCTACTATTCAGAAAGGGAATCTAGCACTTGCCTTCCAGATTTGAACACCTTCAAAATTCAGGCATGCTCAAGCTTAATTCGGGCAGCTGTTACTTCATTTCTCCCAAATCAAATATACTGATCCACTGTAACTTGCTGTAAAAAAAGTAGGATAAAACTGAGCAAGAAGTGCTTCCCAGTGGTTTTTAGGACTGGAACTGCTATTTTCAACAGCCATTGCCTTTTTTGTTTGTTTGTTTAAAAGGAAGACAGTGAAATTGCATTGCCAAATTCCCCATAAAAAGAAAGAGTGAAACAAAAGAATAATAAAGGCATACCAAGTTTTCCTCATTTATGTAGGACAGCTTATAATATGCCTCCAGATATCCTCCAATCACACAGGCTGAAAATTGTTCCACTTTACTGCAGTTCTGTAACCATATGGGAACCAAGCCTGTCTGTGTTTTGTGCACATCCAAAATTCCTGCTGAATGACCTGCCCTGGGAGTGAGTTACCAGTGACCCTGGGACAGCAGGAGGGTGCAGACTGGGTGGGGGGGGGAGGAGAGATCCCAAGGCTGGGGCAGCAGGGGCAGGGCACCAGTGGAGGGGAAAGGGAGGCGGACAGTGCTGAGGCAGCAGGGGGTGTGGGTGGGGCAGCAGGGTAGTGCAGGGGGGCGGAGCAGGCCTGGGGTGGGGGGCAGTCAAAAAAACGTTTTGCTTGGGGCAGCAAAAAAACTAGAGCGGGCTCTGGTGCCACTGAAGAGAATCCACTTGATTTCCCTGGCTTTAATCCAGTATGAACATCTAAGTTTCCTGGCACTGATACAGGCGCAGTCAGCATCCACATCTCCACACCTGTCTACCAGCAGGTCCATTGGAAGCAAGCCCCATAGCCAGCAGGAAAACCGCAGTGCCCCTGAGCCAGGGCTACTCACCAGTGCCTCTTGCTCGGCGGGGGGAATGGCAGAGGCGACGAGGCGGTCGTCCGACCCAGCTGACATCTTGGTGTTGCACATTTGCCTGGAACGAAGAGAGCCGGTGTGAGCGAAGCGGGGAGTCCGCACGGAGGAGCGGAGCCAAGCCCTGGGCGCTCCTGGCGGGCGCGCGGCTGAGCTGAAGCGCTGCACTGGCATGACGCGGCGGGGCCGGGCCGCCTTTAAATAGCGTCGCCAGGCGAAGGCAAGTCGGGGCTTAGCTCCTCCGCTGACGGCAGCCCGGCATGTCCGAGCATGACCCGGGGGTGACGCTGCTGAGTCACCAAGAGGGCCGCACGCGCCGCTGCTGAGTCAGCCAACGGCTGGAGCGCCCGCCTCAGTCCAGCCCCTCGCCCCAGCCCCGCGGCCGCCTGTTCCTCTTTCCCGGGCGGGCCCCCCGCGGCCTCCCTCCGCGGCGCCTGCCCACCAGAAGTCGGCGAGACGCCCGGCCTACCCCGCCCGATCCTCTCTCTCCGCCAGCCAGGCCCAGCGCCCCGTCCCGTCCTCACGCACCGCCAGCCGCTGGGGAGAGGGAGGTGCCGCTACCTCCCGCGAGCGGCCGCAGCCAGGCCCGCTCCGAGCGCCGCCATTTCCCTGCCACAACGCCCACGGGCCGGCGGCTTCCTCGCTGCGCACCCGGCAGGCGGGCGCCCCCTCGCGGCCACGAGAGCCTGCCCGGCCGAGCTGCATCCGGGTCTCTGGCCTGGGGCTCGCTGCGCGTAGCACGTAGGCTGCCGGGGGGAGGGGCCTCTGCTTAGGCCGGGCTTGTCCCCAGCCCCGGCAAAGCCCTGCTTCAGCCCGGCCAGACGGGGGGCCGCCGCCCCGAGTCCCGCTGTTTCCTGGCCTGACCCAGCGCTTTTCACACACTCCGGGAGCTGCATTTCTCCGGTGTCCAAAGCGCCCTCTTGCCTGCTGCCCGCGATCCCTCCGCATTCCCCCACTGCCCTGTTCCCCGGCCATGCAGTGGGGCAATTGTCTCCCCCCAAGCCAGGTGTCCACACCGGGCAGCAAACGAGCAGGGAACCAAGCTGCGCGGCTGTTTGTGCCACGCAGTGGTGCCCAGCCTGGAGCGCTGACCAGCACCTGAGCCATGGTCAGCTTGCTTGTTGAACTGGTTTGTAAGGGGGGCAGAAACTCCCTTGGGAGCTGCCAAAACAACCTCTGCTCCTGCTTTCCCTGCCAGCTCAGGATGCCAGCACCGTCTTGCTGAGCCAGACACTCCCGTCTACTCCAACAAAGAGCCGGGGTCTGAATTACCTGCCCCAAAACTGCACGTTTACCTGAAAACAGCTCACAGAAATGTGCTTGTCTTTAGCACTCAGATGCCCAACTCCCAATGGGTCCAAACCCAAATAAATCCATTTTACCCTGTATAAAGCTTATACTGTACAGGGTAAACACAAAAATTGTAACACTGATAGCGAGGTATGCACAGCTGTTTGCCTCTCCCCCAGCTACTAATACATACTCTGGGTCAATTAATAGGTAAAAAGTGATTTTAGTAAATACAGAAAGTAGGATTTAAGTGGTTCCAAGTAGTAACAGAAAGAACAAAGTAAGTCACCAGAAAAAATAAAATGTGCAAATCTATATCTAATCAAACTAAATACAGATAACCTCACCTTCAGAGATGCTTCAGTAAGTTTTTTCCTCAGACTGGACACTTTCCAGGCCTGGGCACAATTCTTTCCCCGGTACAGCTCTTGTTCCAGCTCAGGTGATAGCTAGGGAATTCTTCATGATGGCTACTCTCTCCTCTTTGTTTTGTTCTACCCATTTATATATCTTTTGCGTAAGGCGGGAATCCTTTGTCCCTCTGGGTTTCCACCCTTCCCCCGCCCCCCCCCCCAAAAAAGCACCAGGTTAAAGATGGATTCCAGTTCATGTGACGTGATCACATGTCACTGTAAGACCCAAGCCTTCATTCCTCCCAACCTGACTCACAGGAAGGCTTGCCTGCGAACAGAGCCATCCAGTCAATTGTCCTGGTTGATGGGAGCCATTAAGATTCCAAACCTCCATTAATGGCCCACACTTTGCATAATTACAATACTCCCTCAGAGTTATATTTCATATTTCTAGTTTCAGATACAAGATTGATAGATTTATACGAATAGGATGACCACACTCAGTAGAGAATAAGCTTTGTAATGATACCTTACAAGAGACCTTTTGCATGAAGCATATTCCAGTTACATTATATTCACTCATCAATTTTTTATAAAATCATATAGATTTATAAAATCATCATCATCTCCAGTTACTGTTCTATAGATTAGGCTTTAACCATGCATATATAACATACACCTGGATTTCTGCGGACAGCAGGACTACACCCCTCAGGAACATATCACAGGATTGAGGCCATGGTCATCTGACAAAAAATCCCTGCCTGGCCTGAGGTCAGGAAAAACACACTTACTTGAATAACTGTTTGAATCAAGTTTAGCAGTTTCAACTGTAAAGAGAAAAACAGTGGCACAGGAAAAGGAAAATTTGGATGTAGTGATAGGTATTTCCAGTCATTTCCTTTCCAGCTTATGTTCTCCCTCTTGTCTCACAAAGTCGACATTTTTTAGTAAAATCCTCTGTAAAAACTACTATTATTTCATTCAAAACGTATTGGGTGTAGAGGTGAAGAGTTAAGGGCAGTCAGAGGATTAAAATTAGGGCCCATCAATAATAGCAAGTCTACTATGTAACCCTGTTTTTTCCCTGCAAATATTTATTTCATCTTTTTATTTATTAAGAACATAAAATTCTCTATACTATATTAGGTCATCCAGTGTTTCCTGTATAGCTGCTTGCTTCCACCATACACCCTGACAGTTGTGCAATGCCACAGAGATAGGCTGGGGGAAAGAGAATTTTTCTGATCTCTGTGTCAGTTATCTTAAACACTGACGTATAAGGTTTGATTACATTTATTTTAGCAGAAATTATTACTATTGATGTTAAAGTTTTCTAATCCTTTAATAAATCCAGCTACAACATATTATTTATAGAACAGTTGATTGTGGTCTATGGCATTTCATCCAGATGAATACAAGCAGAGAGCCTTTCATATCATTCACATAACTAATTCAATGCCAGATTAAAATAAATTTTATTTGGTTTGGTACTAGATGAAGACACTCTTGCTTGCTAGTTTGATTTCCAAACTCCCTCATAATAGGCATATGTATTACTGATTTTTACTAATGTATGCAAATCAGTGGTTAAAGTAGATTGAAACAGGAGGGGAATGTGTGGAAAAGAGCTGTTTACTCAGTCCAAGGAGAGGTGGGGAAGCTACCCTCTCCTTTTTTTTCCTCTCCTTTAATCCCTGATTCAAATATTCTAATAAGTATAGAGTCCTCAAATTAAAAAGATAAAATGTAAATTAATTTTAGTAATAGAATTATTTGTTTCTAGCAATGGTATTTACTAATTATAGTGTTAATTGTAGGTCAGTAGAGCTGGTCAAAATTTTTCATTCAAAATCTTTTTTTTAAAACCTCCCCCACAAAATTAGACCTTTTTTTGAAACCAAAGCATTTGGTTTTTAACATTTTCCATTTTTCCGCTGAAACCTACAACTGTCAATTTTTTAAACTGAAATCTAGGAATGGAAAGAACAGACCTAAATTATTTGAGAGTGGAAGGAGAATAAAGGTAAGACCTGCACATGTTTAATTCTAATCTTATGTAATCATTTTAATAGACAGTGTAATATAGTACAGCCTTGCTTATCAGAACATCATGGAGAACACAAAGTTTGGATAATTATATTTTTGGATATTGAGAGAATTTTCATTGTAGGACATGATCCTGTTTCAGATAGCGTTTAGAGATGTACCAAAGCTCAACAAAGCTACTTGCCCATTACAACTAACATAGGCCTGGTTTATATCTAAAAATTAGATTGAACTAGGTATATTGCTCAAGAAAAAAAAAAAGTTTGCTCCCTGTTCGATATAATTAGGTCGACCTAATCCTCACTGTAGATACAGCTAAATCGATGGAAGAATTCTTCCATCAACCTAGCTACCAGCCACCTCTCAGAGAGGTGAATTAATTACAGAGACAGAAAAACCTCTTCCATTGATGTAGGAAGCATCTATGCTATGAAACTACAGTGGCACAGCTGTAGCCATTATAATGTAGCTATGACCTTGTCTGCACAAGAGATAGACAAATGTCTAGAGCCCTGCGCGGATACAAATTTATATCCACAGATGCAAATTGGTATCCGCGGAACCACAGTGGCGAAAGGGGCAGAACATGGGGCTGCCGCTCCCAGGAGCCAGTGCCCCACGCTGGCAGCTCCTAGGGCACGGCTGTACCGCCCACAGCCCTGCCCCCGTCCCTTTCACATAGCTGTCTGTCTCCTGTCTGGGGGTGTGCGTGCCCCTTTAACACAAGAGCGCAACCAGGGACAGCTGCTGGGAGCCTGGTGCCCGCCCTAGTGGGCAGGGCTGGGAGCGGTACAGCCACACTGAAGGAGCTGCTGGTGTGGGACACTGGCTTTTGAGAGTGGCAGCCCCACCCCACGTTCTGTTTCTATTGCCGCTGCGGTTCCTGGGAGAGCCCTGCGGTTCCGCAGATAACGATTTATATCCGTGGGTATACATTTGGATCCGCGCAGGGCTATACAAATGTCTGGGCTTGTCCATCGGACAAATAGTTTTTCAACAGGACCTTGTAAAAAATTCCAGTGATCGTTAAATCTAGGTATTTGTGTGCAAAGTACTTAGATTTTCAAGACAGTCTTGTTATCCTTCTAAACACAAAGCTCAAGGTCCAAGAAGTTACACAATGAGTGGCATTTAAACAATTGCCAGAATTTTTGAGATGTGTTTACATTCCATTATCCCCAGAATTTCAAAGTGCATAAAGATTGTTTTCATGAGGACAGAATGTCCTAGCCTACAGCTGACAAAGCAAGAATCCTCTCAGATTTACCCCTCCCTAACCAAATGTAGCCAGAACCTAACCTGATACTTATACAGAAAGTATTGAAGTGTGCAGAGCTGAATTGCTAGAAGTTTTACTGTTGGACTTAACATAAAACAGCAGTGACAGTTTTTACCCTACACTAGAAAATGATTGAATTAACACTATTTTATTCCTGTACAGAATGCAACTAGTGAACTTAGGCAAAACAATTAAAAGCACAGACAGAGAACACCTTTTACATCAACACAACAGCTATTACATTCAAAACAGAAAGATATCATTTGCTTAGTCTTTACAAATATATGTCAAAGTATCAGGCCTTGTAGCTGTATTTGTGGCATAGTTTTGCTCAGGCTGTATATAAGTGACATGCCTGTTTAAATCATCAGTAACTTTTACTGTGATTAATATAGCCCATGCTCTTAAAAAACAGGCGGTTATGTCTATCCTTTTCCACTCAGCCAGCGAGTGTCTTGCTGCGACCAATGAGTATGAGAGTGTTCTTCAGCTGATAAGTACTGTTCCCAGACCTATCAACAGGGGAAGAGTTTCTGACCATGATTTTTATTAGCTTTTGGGCACAAATCTTCTTTTCTCAGGCAGAATTTATAGTAAGCCAGTGGGTGATTGGTCTAGTTTAAAAATCTGCTGTTCTTTTTTCACATCTGCAATGGTACAGCTGTAGCAATACTATGCCTCTGTTATTGATAGTTTTTAAGGACATGATGATAAAGCAAAAGAGTGTGCTGCTTCTCTCTCCCCCTCCTCACAGTGCTTACACAGTTGCTTGCTGCCACTGGTGCAGTTGCACCATTGTTGGCAGTTGCTGTAATACAAGACTGTTTTTATTGTAAGACTATTTTTGCTAGTGTAAACAAAACCAGAGTGTGATATTTTTAGGTTGAATGGCAGCTTGTGCCCTAAGACAGCAAATATTCTCATTGTTCCAATGGCCCAGAAACAAAAGGAGGCCACCACCACTTTGAAGCCCTGCCCAGTGACATGATTAGAGCCATAGCTAACATGTCTGTGGTTGCTCATTAAGGACCAGGATAATTCAAGCCATTCTAATACAAATTTACATTCTGTCTAAAGACGTGATTCATAATTGCTTCATTTGCAAGCTAGAAATAGGTTTTCCCCATACCTCTTTAGAATATGGGTCTGTACTACGACAGACACTTCCCCTATGGAAAAGCCAGGTTGCTATACCATATGGATGAACTCTGTAAGGCTGCAGCTATACTATAAAAAGAATGCCACCTTCAAGGAGTGTAGGGACTTGTCCAGCTGTTGTAGTTAAGTCAGCTCCTGCTGCATAAAATGTTCTACAAAGTTTAGGCACTATTTTAGTGCCACTAAGGCCTGGCCTGCACTTAAAAGTTTTGCCGACCTAGTTATATCAGTTCAGAATACGGGGAAAAAATGCACCCCTAATTTGGGTGACCAGATATCCCGTTTTTAAGCCCTGCTGCAGGTGACCTGACTTTTTCCTTAAAATGTGCAAATTGTCCTGTATTTTCTGCCTCCTCCCTCCATCAGTACTGGCGGCTCCTGCTGCTGGCTGGATCCCTGCTTGCCGGATCCCTGCTTGCCAGCTGCACACCCACCAGGGGTGAGTGGGGTGGTCCGAAGGCCGAAGATGGGGGTTGGTGTGCAAAGCTGGTGGCTGAGCTAAGCTGTAGCATGTGCGAGGCCAGGTCTCTCCCACTGCTGGTCCGTCAGCGCAGCCCCCGCTGAATGCCAGCTCTGGAATGTATGGGGGAGTGATTTCCAGCTTGTCCCCCGCCGGCTCCATGGCAGCCACCCGGGCAGGGGATTAGCACTCTCTTCACCTGCCCATCCCCCCCCCC
>NC_133769.1:69111503-69145199 GCF_003597395.2 Chelonoidis abingdonii | reverse complement strand
GCGGGGTGGGGGGGGGGGGGGGGGGCAGGGGGAGAGATGAGCTCTGCAAAGACATGGGCCAGGTCATCCCTTCCTCCCTCCCTCCTCCCCTGTGGCTGTAAGTAGCTCATATCCCTTGCCTCCCGCACAGTGCCGATAGGCTGCTGCTGGCCACATTCTGGTGTGAACTCTGGCAGAAATCTGTGGAGGGGGGTATGTGACCCTGTGTGCCCCCTCCACATGTTGCCTCAGGAAGACACAGTACCAGGTACTGGGAGAGGGGGGCCCAGCCAGGCATGGAGGGTGGAGAGTGCTGGGCAGGGAGCACTGGTTGGTCACCCTCCCGTGAGACAGAGGGGTACGTGCGTGTCATCTCTCCCTGTGGGGTGGGAGGGAAGGGGTGTGTGTATCACCCCTCCCCCGGTGAACCTTAAAGCCTTAAAGATAAAGAAGGTAAATAAAAAAAATCCAGCTATGCAGTATTTTTTTTTACCGGGGGCTCAGTCAACTTAATGTAAATTTGAATGTTTGTACTACATAGTTCTGATTGATTGCTGTTTAACTTGCTTGAATTCATGTAATTTTACCTGGTGTCCCATATTTAGCATAGGGAGATATGGTCACCCTGCCCATAACTCACATAGGTGTGTTAGTAAATCCCTACTGTAGACACATTTATACTAGCAAAAAAAGTCAGTTTGTCAGTAGACCTTATTTTGTTTGCGAAACCAATGAGCTATACCAGCAAAAGCACTCTTGGTAGTATGACCTGTGTCTCTACAAGGAAACCCTTTCTAATGTTGAGAAGGCATATATCTTATTGTGTGTAAATGGAAAGTATGAAGGTTCTGTCATTTCATCCCTCAAAGGTGGCCATGTCTGACCAGACGACATTAATAGTAGCAACCTTGAGATGAGTCATAGTGATGCCAGAAACCTGTCTCTGAGGGAGTCGGATGGCACAGTTTCTGCCAGTTAGCATTTTTTTTTGCTGCCTTAAGAAGGTGTGGATGGTGTCTTCCATCCTATATGCAACTGTAAAAGGTCTCCAAAGGTGATCCCAGTGATTACAGGCCAGTAAGCTTGACTTCAGTCCCACGCAAACTGGTTGAAACTATAACAAAGAAGAAAATTGTCAAACACATAGATTAACATAACTTGTTGAGGAAGAGTCAACATGGTTTTTGTAAAGGGAAATCATGCCTCACTAATCTACTGGAATTCTTTGAGGGGGTCAAGAAGTATGTGAACAAGGGGGATCCAGTGGATATACTGTACTTAGATTTTCAGAAAGCCTGTGACAAAATCCCTCACAAAAGGCTCTTAAGCAAAGTAAGCTGTCACGAGATAAAAGGGAAGGTCCTCTCATGGACTGGTAACTGATTAAAAGATAGGAAACAAAGGGTAGGAATAAACAGTCAGTTTTTAGAATGGAGAGAGGTAAATAGTGGTGTCCTCAAAGGGTCTGTACTGGGACCAGTCCTATTCAACATATTCATAAATGATCTGGAAAAGGGGGTAAAGAACGGGGTGGCAAAATTGACAGATGATACAAAACTACTCAAGATAGTTAAATCCCAGGCAAACTGAGAAGAGCTACAAAAGGATCTCTCAAAACTGGGTGACTGGGCAATAAAATGGCAGATGAAATTCAGTGTTAATAAATGCAAAGTAATGCACTTTGCAAAGCATAATCCCAACTATACATATAAAATGATGGGGTCTAAATGAGCTGTTACCACTCAAGAAAGAGATTTTGTAGTCATTGCGGATAGTTCTCTGAAAACATCCACTCAATGTGCAGGGGTAGAAAAGGAAACACAATGTTGTGGGAATCATTAAGAAAGGGAGTAGATAATAAGAGCAAAATATCATATTGCCTCTATATAAATCCATGGTACACCCAACATTCTTGAATACTGCATGCAGATGTGGTCGCCCCATCTCAAAAAAGATATGTTGGAATTGGAAAAGGTTCAGAAAAGGGCAACAAAAATGATTAGGGATATGAACATTTCCATATGAGGAGAAGATTAATAAAGACTGGGACTTTTCAGCTTGAAAAGAGACGACTAAGGGGGATATTATGAGGTCTATAAAATCATGACTGGTGTGGAGAAAGTAAATAGGAAGTGTTATTTACTCCTCATAACACAAGAACTAGGGTCACCAAATGAAATGAATAGGCAGCAGGTTTAAAACAAACAAAAGGAAGTATTTTTCACACAATGCACAGTCAACCTGTGGAACTCTTTGCCAGAGGATGTTGTGTGTAAAGTGTGGGCCATTAATGGTGGTTTGGAATCTTGATGACTCCCATTAACTAGGACCATTGTCTGCAAATGGCTGTGTTTTACCTGTAAGTCTTCCTGTATATGTGTGTGTGCTGGCAAGGGGTAATGAAGTCTTGCAGTGACATGTGATCATGTCACCTGAACTGGAATCCATCTTTAACCTGGTGTCTTTCCATTGAGAAGGAGGGGGTGGGAACTCAGAGAGGGACAAAAGGATTCCCGCCTTATGCAAAAGATATATAAAGGGGTGGAAGAGAACAAAGAGGAGAGAGCCATCATGAAGAATCCCCTAGCTACACCTGAGCTGGAACAAGAGCTGTACCAGGGGAAAGAATTGTGCCCAGGCCTGGAAGGTGTCCAGTCTGAGGAAAAACTTACTGAAGCATCTCTGAGGGTGAGATTATCTGTATTCAGTTTGATTAGACATAGATTTGCACATTTTATTTTATTTTGCTTGGTGACTTACTTTGTTCTGTCTGTTACTACTTGGAACCACTTAAATCCTACTTTCTGTATTTAATAAAATCACTTTTTACTTATTAATTAACTCAGAGTATGTATTAATACCTGGGGGAGCAAACAACTGTGCATCTCTCTCTATCAATGTTATAGAGGGCGAACAATTTATGAGTTTACCCTGCATACACTTTATACAGGGTAAAACAAATTTATTTGGATTTAGACCCCATTGGGAGTTGGGCATCTGAGTGCTAAAGACAAGCACACTTCTGTGAGCTGTTTTCAGGTAAACCTGCAGCTTTGGGGCAGGTAATTCAGGACAGTCCTGCGGGCTGGATGTGCAGTTCTTGGTTTTGTTCTAAGAATAAATTCTTTCCACTTACTCGGAAATAGAGAAATCACAGGGGGAGGCCCAAATCTTGCTCTAAGCAGGTTTCAGCAGATTGGAAGTATTGTTGCAAGACTTATGAAATAGAGGTGGCTGGGGAGCAACTGAAGAAAAGGCAAGAAATAAGACTTCTGGGGGAAAGGACAGTACTAAAGGAAAGAGGTGAGGAGAAGGGGGCAAAGAGGTTGCAAATTGTGAGACTTCATAGTTACTAGAGAAGAACATTGTGCTGCTGTTGCCAAGTGACTCCTTTAGGGTAAAATATGTTTAGAAAACATTCAAGAGGTCTTTGTTGTAGAATCAGAATTAGCTCCATGCTCTGTAGCAAACTATCAGCAGAAAATTTGTTTGCCAGCAACAGTGCCATCTCGTGGCAAAAACAAACTTTTAAAAACCATGCAAAATAGGATCATAGAAGTTAAAAATATCATGTTTTTTGGATCATTCTAGCCTATAGGTTCTCATCCTTTTTCTTGTTGAGGCCACCCCTCAATATGCCATAAAAATGCCATGGCGCAGTAAGGGTTGGGGTCTCCGGGCTGGGACCCTTGGGCATAGGCATAGTTTTCAGGGCCGGTGCAAGGCTATTTGCACCCTAGACGAAACTTCCACCTTGCGCCCCCCTGTAACATCGGTTCATTGAGGGGCAACTCTCAACGAGCCTTTATAGACCCCAGGGGCCAGCTGTGCCCAGGGGCTGCTCCCGAGACCAGGTTCCCTTCTCCCTGCCCCTGAACACCCCTGGAAGGTGCACAGCCTCCCCGTGAGCCCTCTCCACCCCAGCAGCGCCCACCCCATGTCCACTCACTGGCTTTGCCAGGTTTGGGCTACTGCAGCAGCTCGGCAGGGAAGAACTGCCTTCTGGAGGCTCCTGCAGCAGATGCACGTGGGCAGAGGCCCTCGTGCGCCGTCCCCTCCTCCAGTTCCCCTCTCGCCACGTTCAGGTTCTGCGGTTCCCGGGAGTGTGAGCCACCGCCCCTCCTGGAGCAGGCTCAGGTTTCCCCTCCTGGAGCAGGCTCAGGGCCCCACACCCCAGCGGCAGCTCACAGGCCCAGGAGCCACAGAGCCCGAGTGTGGCGAGGGGGGGCTTGGGGGCGCATTGGGGCCTCTGCCCGTATCCATCTGTTCCAGCGTGCAGGAGCCCCCTGGGGAGGTGCCAGGCCGCAGTCTGGGCAGAAGGGGTCAGGGGAGAGGCTGCTCCCTGCTAGCGGCACTGCCGCCGCCTTTGCAAGACTCCTGCCCCCCCTGCGCCGTGCCGGTTCCTCCATGGCTGGGACCTCGCTGCCACCGGAAGCGGGACACTCTGGCTCCAGAAGGCAGCTCCTCCCTGCTGAGCATGAGCATCACTTTTTGGCGCCACCAGGGCTGTCCTTAGGATTTATGGGGCCCTATGCAGTATTATTAAACTGGTGCCCCTATTCCCAACGGCAGCCTGAGCTTGCAGCCAGGCGGAGGCAGAAGGACAAGGCAGAAAGAACAACAAGACACCTGGTCCACCTCACAGTGGCGGAGAGTCACAGGTCCCCGCAGAGATCTCTGTACCCTCTCCCTCACACAGAATAGACATGCAGAAGGTACCTAATTAAAAGCACTAAACTTGGAAATAAAAAATGTCAGTCACAGGTTTTTTGATATACCCTGAAGTTTCTGAGATTTATTTGCAAAAACTTTGTAGTAAGGGTGACTCAGCTGTCTTGCTAAATACAACATTAAATATTATGGAATACATGATACAGCTCTTCTCTGTTTTACATTTTCATAATCAGTATTTCTAAGCTGATTTTATATTTTAAATGTACTCAAGCATTCATAAAGTAATCATTCCAGATTAATCAGTCACAGAGGTTTAGTATGTTCATAACAATGGGTTAATTGCTTTTAGAAAAAGGGACACTAATTTACTATGTGTGATCTCCATAACAATTTCACCAACTTTAAAAAAAACATGTTTCCAAAGATTTTAGGCATAACAAAGGATTTTATATCTTACTAAGGTACTGATTTTGCTTAAAACTAGTTCATCAGATAGTCAGAAGTAAAGAAAGGGAAACTTTGTCCAGCTACCTGGAAGCAAAGGGCTGTTGCTTCCTTCAAGGCGGTGGGTGTGTGTGTGTGAAGGGAGAAATGGATGGACAGAAAGGACAGGAGGACTTTGGAAGTAAGTTTTTTACTATAGTAATTAAAATGTGTATTTTAGATAAGGGTGGTCTTTTGAAGAATTTATTTAAAAAACCATATGTCTGAAGATCCAAGCATTTAAGGCTAAAGATGATTGTGCACGATTGTGCATCTAAATCTATTTCCAAGGATGTTTTTACGAGATGTTGCTTTTATAAATCTTCCTCAACTCCACTAATGAATATATTTTAAAGCAACTTTTAAACTAAGTCCTGTAGACTGACATGTTTCTGTAGTAATATGTTACAGTCATGCCCAACTGTTTTGTCCGTACATTTCAGAGAACTGACAGTAGATACCTGGGGTGTGGCAATGCCTGCATTAAACGGCTTCATTACCACTTGAATGGCTCTTCAACAGTTTCAGTGTTGTGCTAATAAGTCTGCAGGCTGGGACTCCCCTCTTTTTAACTTCTAGAATCCCTCTCCCGAGAAGACGTCAGAGCCTGCAGGAACAGAGATAGGAATACCAGCGGTGTGGACATTAAAGACCCCAGTGGTGCCCCCAAATTTTCAAGTGCCCTACCCAGCTGCCATATGCCTTGAAGGCAACGCCTAGGCACCCCAACCTTGCGGGTCCTAGGGCCATGCCTAGTTCAGGATCGGCACTTATAACCTTTCGGAAGTGGTGTGTGGAGTCTTCATTTATTCACTCTAATTTAAGGTTTTGCGTGCCAGTCATATATTTTAATGTTTTTAGAAGGTCTCTTTCTATAAGTCTATAATATAACTAAACTATTGTTGTATGTAAAGTAAATAAGGTTTTTAAAATGTTTAAGAAGCTTCATTTAAAATTAAATTAAAATGCAGAGCCCTCTAGACCGGTGGCCAGGACCCAGATGGGCCCTGTGTAAACCCAGCTGGCCAAACAGTGCACAGAATACAGCTTCTTTTCAGAAAATTATGATGACTCTGACAAGAGCCTTTGGGTTCTCATGTCATCTACAGAGGAAAAAAATCAGATTCCAAGGATGGGTCCAGTTGGAAACCTGGGTACACCACCAGTCACACAAGGAACATGCTCACACACCTGGGGTGGGGGTGAAACTTGCACAAAATAGAGTAGTGGGAGGCAGCTGGTCTGGAACAGGGATACTTGGTGGGGCTGAGTAGTGGCGGGGAAGAAGAGGAAGGGGGTAGGGTCAGAATCAGTTGTCCTCTTGGCCTGCATGCTATCTACAAATGATGCCACAACCACCAGTAATTCCTACCAACAAGTTTTCTTTCTATTAAAAAAGAAAATTAAATGGCAAAAAGCTTAATTAATGGAGAATTAAGGTTTCCTGATGACAGCTCATCTTCTTCCAGAACATCAACTTCAGCAAAATTCAAATGTTAGGAAACCAGAAAAGACAGATTTAAGGTATACGCCCATGTAACCTTACCTTTGCCCTCTTTGTGCGACACCCATAACACCCTTACTAGCACTCTGCTTTTTCACTGTCAAGGAAAGGAGCTATATTTTAAAGAATCCTTATTGAGCTTGCAGGACCAAACCATCCCGATATGAAGAAAGAATAGCAAATATGGCAGGCGACCAGCTTGACTTAACAGTGAAATCCTTGCTGATCTTAAGCACAAAAAAGAGGCTTAAAAAAAGTGGAAGATTGGACAAATGACCAGGGAGGAGTCAGGCATGCAGGAGTGAAATCAGGAAGGCCAAATCACACTTGGAGTTGCAGCTAGCAAGAGATATTAAGAGTAACAAGAAGGGTGTCTTCAGGTATGTTAGCAACAAGAAAAAAGTCAAGGAAAGTGTGGGCCCCTTACTGAATGAGGCAGTGCTGCCTAGGGGATTCAGGGGGCCTGGAGCAAAGCAATTTCGGCGGCCCCTTCCATAAAAAAAGTTGCAATACTATAGAATACTATATTCTCGTGGGGGCCCTTGTGGGGCCCGGGGCAAATTGCCCCACTTGCCCCATCCTCTGGGCAGCCCTGGAATGAGGGAGGCAACCTAGAGACAGAGCATGTGGAAAAAGCTAATGTACTCAATGCTTTTTTTGCTTTTGTCTTCACGAACAAGGTCAGTTCCCAGACTACTGCACTGGTCAGCACAGCATGGGGAGGAGGTGACCAGCCCTCTGTAGAGAAAGAAGCAGTTCAGGACTATTTAGAAAAGCTGGACAAGCACAAGTCCATGGGGCCAGATGTGCTGCATCCGAGGGTACTAAAGGAATTAGTGGATGTGATTGCAGAGCCATTGACCATTATCTTTGAAAACTCATGGCAATTGGGGGAGGTCCTGGATGACTGGAAAAGGGCTAATGTAGTGCCCATCTTTAAAAAAGGGAAGAAGGATCCGGGGAACTACAGGCCAGTCAGTCTCACCTCAGTCCCTGGAAAAATCATGGAGCAGGTCCTCAAGGAATCAATTCTGATGCACTTAGAGGAGAGGAAAGCGATCAGGAACAATCAGCATGGATTCACCAAGGGCAAGTCATGCCTAACTTAATTGCCTTCTATGATGAGATAATTGACTCTGTGGATGAGGGGAAAGCCGTGGACACGTTATTCCTTGACTTTAGCAAAGCTTTTGATACGGTCTCCCACAGTATTCTTGATGGCAAGTTAAAGAAGTATGGGCTGGATGAATGGACTGTAAGGTAGACAGAAAGCTGGCTAGATCATCAGGCTCAACGGGTAGTGATCAATAGCTCAATGTCTAGTTGGCAGCTGATATCAAGCGGAGTGCCCAGGGTTGGTCTTCGGGCCGGTTTTGTTCAATATCTTCATTAATGATCTGGAGGATGGCATGGACTGCACCCTCAGCAAGTTTGCAGATGACACTAAACTGGCAGGAGTGGTAGATACGCTGGCAGGTAGGGATACAGAGGGACCTAGACAAATTAGAGGCCAAAAGCAATCTGATGAGGTTCAACAAGGACAAGTGCGGAGTCCTGCACTTAGGACAGAAGAATCCCATGCACTGCTACAGACTAGGGACCGAGTGGCTATAAAGCAGTTCTGCAGAAAAGGACCTGGGGTGACAGTGGACAAGAAGCTGTATATGAGTCAACAGCGTGCCCTTGTTGCCAAGAAGGCTATCGGCATTTTGGGCTGTATAAATAGGGGCATTGTCAGTAAACTGAGGGACATGGTGAGGCCTTATCTGGAGTACTGTGTCCAGTCTGGTGCCCCACACTACAAGAAGGATGTGGAAAAATTAGAAAGAGTCCTGCAGAGGGCAACAAAAATGATTAGGGAGCTGGAGCACATGACTTATGAGGAGAGGCTGAGGGAACTGGGATTGTTCAGTGTGCAGAAGAGAAGAATGAGGGGGGATTTGATAGCTGATTTCAACTACCTGAAAGGGGATTCCAAAGAGGATGGATCTAGACCAGGGGTCGGCAGCCTTTCAGAAGTGGTGTGCCGAGTCTTCATTTATTCACTCTAATTTAAGGTTTTGCTTGCCAGTAATAAATTTTAACATTTTTAGGTGGTCTCTTTCTAGAAGTCTGTAATATATAACTAAACTATTGTTGTATGTAAAGTAAATAAGGTTTTAAAAATGTTTAAAAAGCTTCATTTAAAATTAAGTTAAAATGCAGAGTGCCCCCGACCAGTGACCAGGACCCGGGCAGTGTGAGTGCCACTGAAAATCAGTTCGCATACCACCTTTGGCTCTCATGCCATAAGTTGCCTACCCATGATCTAGACTGTTCTCAGTGGTAGCAGATGACAGAATAAGGAGTAATGGTCTCAAGTTGCAGTGGGGGAGGTTTAGGTTGGATATTAGGAAAAATATTTTCACTAGGAGGGTGGTAAAGCACTGGAATGGGTTACCTACGGAGATAGTGGAATCTCCTTTCTTAGAGGTTTGTAAGGTCAGGCTTGATGAACCCCTGGCTAGGATGATTTAGTTGGGGATTGGTCCTGCTTTGAGCAGGGGGTTGGACTAGATGACCTCCTGAGGTCCCTTCCAACCCTGATAGTCTATGATTCTATGTGCATTGCCCTATACTTGCCTTGCTCTTCCGGTAGAATACCACATTTGTGAAATTTAACAACCACTTCACACTCTCAGGATACCATCAAAACCTGCACTTTCCCTTATCCATCAGCAATGTTTCCACTAATTTTTTACATCCTTGCACAGAATGAATTTTGTTATGTACAGCAATATGAAGGTGGTGGGGGTGGGGCCAAGGGGTTTGGAGTGTGAGAGGGGACTCAGGGCTGGGACAGAGGGTTGGAGTGCAGGTGGGGTGAGGGCTCCGGCTGGGGGTGCAGGCTCTGGGGTGGGACCGGGGATGAGGGGTTTGGGGTGCAGGCTGCCCTGGAGCTGCAGCAGGGAGAGTGGATTCCTCTCTCGCCACAGCATCCCAGGGCTGAGGGAAGAAGTGCGTCTTGCTGGTTGCGGCAGGTCCAGGGCCGGGGAAGAGCCGCCTCTCGCCCCTACGTGCCTGCATGGCCCTTGATAGCCTGCTGCACGGCTGCACAGCTTAGAGGGAACTTAGCCCATCAGTAAACCCACAGATTGCTCTCATATTTCACCTCCCTACTGACAATTCCCATGTCAAGACCCTTTCAGTGCCTTGCTACTGAGACAACCTACACAATTCTGCAATAAAATGATGCAGACTATGTCCTCAAGGTACACATACTCCCCTTCCCTGTTTTCACAGCGTGGGCACAAATCCTGATCTAATATCACAATCACAGCTCTGTGATGCTCCTCAAACTAATTCCCATCTCCTCAGCTCACAAACACACCACTGCCATTCAATACAGCTACAACTCATTAAACCCACAGACACTTGATTTCCTGAAGTTTGAATTCTGCTGCACTCAACATTCTGGAAGAGCACAAGCTGTCATCCGGAAACCTTAACTCTGCATTAACCTAGTTTTTGCCACTTACCACAGGAAGACAGAATTGGATCTTTACACTCATGAGAGAGAAAATGAGTCTGCTGTTGAACCCAACATTCACATTATCTCCAGCCCTCATTTTGTTTACTTAGCATTTTTTCCCTTCTCTCTCACTAAGACGACAGAGAGTGGGGGAATGTTCTGATCCGTAAATTTTAAAAAAACCCTGACAAATGTAAGCCGTAATTCTGCTCCCAGTAAAATCCCTGGTGACGCACCTATTGATTTCAGCGGGAGCAGGACAGCACTTTTGGAGAATGACTGCCTCGTGAAAGGTCACAATCTGCTGAAGAACAATGTTTCACCTTCCTGCCTTGTTAGGTTCTCTATTAATGTCAATAAGGCAATCCTAAGTTTGACTTGAACAACACTGAATTAAAAGGCCCCCTCCTTTCAGTGCTTAAAATGAGAGCCTTCGCTTGCCTCCTTTCTGTCCTCCCAAACATGCTGACAAACTTCACTAGCACCTGTCTATATCATTGTCAGGAGTATTACTACTAACTGGACATGTACACAGTACTTTATAACATATTAATCAAGAACAAAATCCCTGATCATTTACAACCCAAGCACATAGACACAGCACAGTTAAAACACAGATTTTGGGTGGAGAGGGTTTATTGCTAGTAGGTTTTATGAAAACAGATGTGCTAAACAAGTTCTTAGTTAGAACTAAGTTATACTTCAATATGCTTTGAATATTTCTGCAGCTCCTACTGTCCATAAGTCACTATGAATTCAGTGATTTTTATCATTAGAGCTTTACAAATATTTCCTAGCTAAACAGAAATGTTTTTTTCCTGTCCTTCCTGTAGAGTAAACCCCTTATCAAGGGTGATCTACCTGCCCACGACTATTTCAGAGAAATTTAATAAAACTACAGGCAGACTGAATAAGGTCTCAGTGTTCTTTAGTCTTGTGCTACCATTGTGCATTCATTTAGCGTGAGCAGAGGCAGGATACATTCCTGCTGAATGGAAGCTCTGTCTTGAAGGTAGACTTCCAAAAACAACCCCCCTTTTCATACATGGAACAGCAGCAAAGCACATCCCTTCAGCCTCCAGACTGACAAGGAACTGTTTACCATCAGCAATAAAAGCTCCCCTGGCACAGTGCTCCCAACCTTTGCCATAGTTTATCAAGTCGTACAAGATCAGCAAGTACAAATACTGCCAAACACGCAGAGGTTTTATCAACGTTATTTCAGTGTTCTCATTTGCTACAAAAAACGTCTGTATAGTCTGTGTATAAAGGTGAAGCACAGTAAGAAGCAGGCTAGGACAACAGTAAAGGGTGGGAGAGATTGATGACAGCCACTTTATATAAGGCCCTGGCCTGGAACACAGAGTGGGTGGGCTTGGGTTCCTCTACCAACTGGGCTTCTTAAGGGACTGAGCAAATGGGCCACACTCAAGGAGGCCTGGGTCTTCATGCCCTGCTAGGGCAACTGACCTCCTGAGACACTGGACCTTGTAGCACTCTGAAAGGGAAAAGAACTACCACCAACCCAGCTGGAGGGCTGAGGTCATGGGCGGAGGGGCAATAAGCAAGCTCAACAGCAAGGCGTGCTGTGATGCTTACCAATGCACACACAACAGGAACCATATGTATTAAAAAAAATTCTAATTCTCTGGTTTACTGTTAATGAAAAGCAAGATGACTTAAAATCTTAAATACAGACAATTAGCAGGAATAAAGTATTAAAACAACATTTGAATGCATTAGAACCAGTTACTTCCTAATGAACAAGCATTTGGCAGAAAGAGCATTAATTTGTAAGAAACCCTTTTAGTATGTGTGGCAAAAGATGCTATTATTGCTTTTCCCTCAGGATTGTAGAGCTTGGCTACAAGTTTTATTGCTTTACTGTCAGCACAGAGAACATTCACAAATGTGTGTGTGTGTATTATATACACACACAGACACAAATAAGGAAACATGCCAGATCCACCAAATCCAAATAGTTTAGAAAAAGGAACAGAGACCTGTATTTTCTCGGTTTTTTGTATATGCCTCTCCCTCTCCTGTGATTACAGTTTAAAAGTAATCCTGTTTGGTTTAGCTGAGTTGTCCACTGACCTCAGAGGAGATTGAGAGAGTGAGGGTAATAAGACTGGATCCTAAAATAGTGTAATTTTTCCTGGCCTGATTTGGATACAAAAGTGCTTAATATCCAGCTCTTACAAGCAATTTTCATTAGTAGATCTTCAAGCGTTTTACAAAGGAGGTCTTGATTGTTATCTCCGTTTCACAGAATGGGGAAAATGAGGCACTTCCCTCCTGTAACTCATCTGAGGTCAGAACCATAATTGGCTGAATGAAATTAGGCCCCATATTCAACACAACAGCCATTCGTTGTTTGGATCTAAACACAAAACCTTTTAAATGCTGTGGTCAGTCAACTCCAAAATTTCAGGGAATGCTGTATCTAGGCATCAGTGGGCAGAACTCTTCGTTTTGGTGAAAACCAGAAGGTGGAAAAATTGGACACACATGGAGCTTTTTACAGCTCGTCGGCCTTCAGCTGTCAAGAGCTCAAAGAACCTGTTGGTGGCTACTATTAACGTCTTCCAGTATATTAAGTCCCCCATCTCAACTCTGCCCACCTTCCCACACTCCAGTTCAAAAGGTGGACACCCAGAATTACTTATCTACTAGAAAGAGAGAAAAGAAGTAATGGAAGGGAGACAGGGAGGATAAAGGGGCGCACAGTCCTCAACATAGCTGGGACAATAAAATGATAGGAGAGGGACATGGGAGCACAGACCCCTGACATGTAGTGGAGAATGATGGACATTTATGTGGAGAAAGGGGAATGGAGGGAGAAGAGGCTAATGGGGGGGAGGAGAGAAGAGGAGTACAGAGAGCCCTTAATGTAAGGGTGGGGTTGCAGTGAGTCCCTGAAATATAGAGGGATGGGAAAGTGGCACACGGGAAGTCTGGGGGTGGGGGAATTGATTCCAGGAGCCTCTGAATGCAGTGAGATTGCCCCACAGAAGCAATGAAATGTGACACCTTGAGCATGTATATTAAGTTTATAAAACCACAAGTGGTGTTTGTCTTATATTATAGATGCCGCAGACATTTCATTAAAAATGCAGTCAATTCAATCAGAAAAAAATCCAGCGACCCTTCTTCCGCACCTCTAGCTATTGTTATGTTTTGAGTACAGGTCACATAATTAAATTTAGTGTCCTCCCTAACTATGTATCAAGGAATCTCTTTAAGACCATGATTACACGAGTCTTCCCTGTTTAATATTTTGAAACATTCGACAAAGAAAGACAAGAGAGAAGTTTAAGAATTATTTTATTTATCAGTCATACTAGGTAAAACCCAAAGTAGAACTGTTAAATATATGAAAAAAAATCCAGTCACTTCAGTGTCCTACAGGACTTGTACATTTTCCAGCAACAGATTATATTTATAATGTATCCTTTTCAGTCACCAATGCTTTTGAATTACTTTCTTAATTTACTGTTGCCATTTTGAAGATCAGATGTTGTGGTGAAAATCATTTGCATCATATGTTTTTATTCAGTTCTTTTCTCGTTATATACATCAATCCCATCTCAGATTTTGTCATCACATAGGCTTTTCAGGCATCTTATTTCTAATCCTAAGAACGTCCTCATGGTCTATTTACATTTTAGGAGAACTTGTGCACAGCACAAATCAATGCAAAATGTTTTTCCAGTGCATGTACTCAAGAATATGCACCTAAAGACTGCACTGTTCTGCACATATTTCTCAGCAGTCCGTATTTGTCTTTAAATTCTAACAAATTATAGATTTATAAAAATGTATACAAAAGAATTTTTTCTAGCACCTGTACAATGCCTCAGATACCAGTGGTAAAGAAGTCAGCTATTTAGAATACTGAAACAATACAGAGTAATCTGATGTAAATTTTAAGCTACACAAGAGAAATTGTTTTTAAAAATTGAACTCCGAAAACTGAACAATGTACAAGCCTGAAAACAGGCCTCATTGTAAAAATAATTTGATTGAGATTGCTTCTTGCACATAAACATAAGGTTTCTAATAATTTAATCTGTAAAAAAAGCTAAGAATTAACTACCTAACCATTTATGTTGGTGGCTGTAAAACCTATACACGTTTCTGTTCACATGATTTTCTTCTTTAAAGCGACTATAAGTAAATGAAGATAAAAACAACAAAATGCCAGTAAAGTAATGCAAATAAATTCTAATCACTTGCCAATCTGGCAAATGTATGTTTCTACTGCGTTTACTGAAAATACAAAAATTGACATAACTTTCCATTTTCTACAACATGGCTCTCAAAACTGTCTTTCCAAATGGCCAAAAAACCGCACAGCTCTGGCCTAAGGTAATCTTCAAAGCACCTCTAATTTACTGTAGAACCTGTGCCCGTCCCAAGGTCATCATCTGCTGCAGATTCCCCTGAAGAGATTGTCTTTCCAGCATATTATGGGTGGCATGAAAGAGATTAAATTTCTCAGCAACCCACTGGCTTTTCCCTATACGAACAGTAACAACAGTGGAACCTGTGAATATAGGATGCACCTTGCCCTTTTGAGAGAGCTACAGGGCAGAGGGCAAGAGAAAAGTGCATGTGCACATTAGGGAATGAATTAAAACAACAGGAGGTTCAACTCCCACATCCTACCTACTTAGTTTTTTGGGGTTTTTTTTTTTAAACTTAAAGATGTCTTTGGACAGAGTCTTGGCATAGTTTATCTGCTGCCCCAAACAGGTGTGTGTGTGTGTGTTCTTACTTGCAAAACCATTTTCATTTGGAAATTAAAGCAACTATGTAGGTTTACTAAGCCCACAAAGGTTCAACAAGTCTTGTGAAAGTCCGTTTTTGACACTAGAAAATCATGAAGCAGAAACAGAACATTTTCCAAAACACTAGTGATTTACTAAATTTCCTGGAAGATCTACAGATGAACTTGAGCTGCAAAGTTCAGAGCTGGTTTCCAACTTTCCCAAAGTTTGGGGCATTCGGTTTTAGTTCAAATTGATAACCAGATAGATCAGTTGCCTGAGTCTCCACTCCACTAATAATTTTATCCGATCCGTTCTAATGAAAGTTATTCAGGTAGTTACCAAACTCGCAAGCAAGCATGTTGGAATCAGAATGTTTGACAGCTTTTTAAAAAAACCAACAAAAAAACAATTTGCCTTTTCATCTACCAGACAAACAGGAAGCACGTGCTGTCATGTACCAGAATATCTGCATATAAGTGTCTCAAACAAGATTCTTTACAATAGTTAACACTGGTATATCACTACAAAGGGCAAAATTAATTCCTTCAGCATTTACTGTAACATTAACCAAGATAAGCTCATTTGATTTCAGTATGAAAATCTAATCACTTCTATAGAATTTTCATTCTAATTTGACTTACACCAGTTGATCTTTTTTTTAAAATGTTACTATTTAAATATAGGCTAGAGTATGATGGAAAATATGTTTTATGTAATGATTCGTTTTATTTTGTTTCAGCATGATGATCCTGGTGGTAATATTAATACAAATTTTATTTCAGCTAGTTTGCCCGTTCTACAATCAGTGCATATTTAATATCAGTTTTCCTTCCGTTTGAAGGTTTATCATCTCCAGAAGATCTTGATTTATGGACGCTGAACCAGTTTACTCTTACTCCCTTCCTGCTCACTAAGTTTGAAATGAGTATAAGCTAAAATGCCTAACAAAGTACACAAAATCCCAAGGACCTGATTAAGTGACAGTGGATCTTTAAACAACAGGTACCCTCCCAACAGAGTGATGCAGAACTTGAAGTGTCCAAACATATTATATCTACACATCTCTGTTAAGGATCATAACAAATAGTCAAAATATTAAAAACAAACAGTGAATCTCTTATGCATTCATATATCTATCCCCAAAATGGACTACGGTTGTTCACATCAACTTTTATTCACACAACTTTTCAATTTTATCTGTGCAATTATAATTAACTTGAATTTATGTAACACCTTTCGCACAAAATGCTTTACAAATTAATGATATTTGATATACAAACAGGAATCACTTTACGCATTTACTATATAGTCACCAAAACATGTGTAAATGTTTTAAGACTGTTAATATGGACATAAAGTTCTTACTACTAAATTAACCACAACTGTCTATACATACTGTGAGAAAGAACACTAAAACTGGATTGTGCTTTTCCAGTTTCAACATTCACAATAAAGCAGGTAAATAACAGTCTATTTGTCCAGTGGGCTTTTTTCATTGTGAAATATACTTGACTGAATACTGCCATTCATCTGAAAACAATGGGAGTGGCCAATAATAAAAAGGATACGTGACAGCTGATGTGTTTCCAATGATCCAGTAAATGGACAAGTTTACCATAAAAGCTATTATACCAGACAGCAGCACCATTAACTGTGGATTAATGGACACAGTCAGTAATCTAACATATATTTCTGACCATCTCTAGTTACACCCCAAATTGTTTAATCAGGTTTCTTTACTGTCAAATGCAAATCAGTAAGATATCACACAAGAGAAGAGAGCAAACAGAACAAAAAAAGGCAAACATGAGTTCTAATTTAATGTAGACACTTAGGATTTAAGTAGCTCAGAGCACTGTCTCAAAATGTGAATTGTGCTACAAAATGCGCATCTTCTCTTTACTTGTTATGTCTGAGAAATGGCCCCAGATACTCAACTGCTCGCTCACAAAAATGATGTTCCATAACCATATTTAAGAGATCACAGCTTTTAGATGCAAAACTTAGTTAAGATTACAGAAATAATTACAAGATATCTCTCCCATTTGTTGTGACTATTCATTATTCCAGTCACTGATTTCAGTACCACTAGAGAGAGATCTTGCATCTATCATTGCCTGACATATCACTAACTGAGTAACTGGCACTTTCTGAACTAAAGATACCTTCCACCTTAGACAACAGTATGTAATGAATATATATTTGAGCCCTGATCCTGTTGAGGGACATCAAGAAGACAAGGATGAAGACGGAGATTAGAGCCCTCCCAGTACAAAACAGCTACTGACTGCAGAAAGTAACCACTACCAGTTCTCCTCCACCAGAAGTGAAGTCAGGGAGCAGTGAAAGCTTTTGTATCATTCCCACAGTGGAGAGCGACTGCTGGCTCCAGGGTTATTTACATAATTTTACTTTAAAAAACTAGGACAAACTTCTGGATTTTGTAAAGTCTGTGTGTGGGGGGGTGCAGAATAGAAAGGTTAATTTCTTTGTCAATTCGAATCTTTTGGCTTTTGACTTGTATTGTTAATCTATTTTAGATAGTCTAGAGGAGTGCTTTATTATTTGATTTACATATGAACTCACAGTTGTGGCTCATCTGGGGGGTTATCTGTCACTATGTTTAAAATATTAGGTATCTAGTAACACTGGTGGATATTTATTACTAAATGATCCTTTGTGAATCCTGCTGGGGCTTCCTGTCAGAAATGGTCACACAAAAGGAAATGAAGAATTAATCTACCTCTTGTTGGGAAAAGAAAAATGGCCCAACTCTAGAGGAATGATTCACAAAATATGGGAGGCTGTCATGGAAATATTAACACACCAATTATGTACCCAGCAAAACACACAGAGGACAAGTAGACACTTAGAATATTTGGTTACCATTTACTCAGTACTCAGACAAAGTGCATTCACCTGCAAATAATCAGCACAACTGTCCATTTTTTTTTTTTTTTTTTTTAATATTAACATCTGATAGATATATGTCTGGTTTGTTAAATGTGTAATCAGAGATTTTACTGAATTTAATAAAATCACTAGAAATGACAGGTAAAGGATGTTGTAATGATGCTCATGAAAGTAACACCCTGTAAGAGAGAGAAATCTGATGACTATATTACTGTATATACACACTATACTCTAAACAAAAACTCACTGTTGTAATGATTGTTGCGTTTCTAATATTTACATGGCAACTAAAGCTTCCTAAATAGTTTTAAAAGTTGCTTATTCCTGAACTTTAGAGGGAGCCAATGTCTACTTTTTTCCTGTTACTAAAATGCCCTCTAACCAGAAACAAGACTAAGGAGAACATTCTTAGGCCACTTTTACACTACATAGACTACAGTGACATAACTTGAGAGCATAGATACAGACTTCAAAAGAGGTTTCTCTGTCACTCCACCTCCCTGACAGCTAGGTTAAGGGAAACCGTCACCCATCAATCTAGCTACATTTATGTTGGGCTTAGGATGGTGCAGATTTTCACACTCCCGAGTGCTGTAGATATTTTGACCGAAGAGTAGACCAGACCACAGACAAACCTGTTGATAGAAATACTCCTCTCTCACACAGTGGGGCTTAAACAATTAAAGGGAGCAGGGACTGATTCTCTTTCCTCACAGCCCATCACATTCACTGTCAATGACTGTATGTGAAGTTGTTATATTAAGTGATAATGCCACTGGTTTTAAATTAAAGAAATAAAATATAAAATCTTACCACAGCAGAAGGTGTCCAGGGTCCAAATATCCCCCCTTCTCCAAATACCGGCTCAAAGAAGGGTACGATACACAACAACATGGCAGAGGACATTGGTGCCTGATAGTACAGCAACTGCATAGAGTTAACCTGTAACTCATGCTGCTTGGCTCCTACCCACTAAAACCAAGAGATAAAGTTGTTAAACCTGAGGAAAATCAAGTCCTCATATAAAAGGAACTTGATTACTAATAAGGAGAGACTCTCATATGGCCAGCACTACATATTAAATAGGTTGACTTGTGTTTTCCACTTCCATTTACTGAACACCAAATATTTTAACCAGATGAATGTCTGCCCTATACTGAGTAGACAGTGGTATGCCACTGGGTGCAGGCATATGAGGAAGGAAGAGAATTGGCTGAAAGAGCTTTTTCATTAGAATGTCTGATGGTTAATGCTTGAATTTTCCTCCTTTTATCTTCTCTCTATTCTTCGTCTCCTCCCATATTCTATGAGAGGGTCTGCCACTTGAGTCAGAACAGATAAATAGTGGGGGGCCGGAAAAAGTTGGCTCCTTTCATTCTCGCACCAATTCTGGATCTACCCAAGTAAGGGTTCAGTACCTTATCCCATAAGGGCAAGCAGTAACTTGCATGCTGTTATCACAAATGTGTGTGAAAGCATGCAACAACTGAACTGTATATTTTAGGCAGCTCTTTAAACCAGTGGCTCTCAACCTTCACAGATTACTGTACCTCTTGCAGGAGTCTGATTTCTCTTTGGTACCATGCCTTACTTAAAAATTACTTGCTTACAAAATCAAGCATAAAAATACCAAAGTGTCACAGCACACTGTTACTGAAAAAAAATGCTTACTTGCTCATTTTTACCATACAATTATAAAATAAATCAACTGGAATGTAAATATTATACTTACATTTCAGTGTATAGTATACAGAGCAGTATAAAGTCACTGTATGAAATTTTAGTTTGTACTGACTTTGCCTGTGTTTTTTATGTAGTCTGTTGTAAAACTAGACAAATATCTAAATGAGTTGATGTACCCCCTGGAAGACCTTTGCGTCCCCCTGGCTGGGAACCACTGAAAAGTACATAATATACTTTAATATGCAACAGCTCTGTAGAATATTCTTATGCCACACAGTCACAAAAAAATAAATTCTAGTAGTACTTTAAAGCAGGCCTGAAAAACATTCGGCCCCCGGGGCAGCATGTGGCCCATGTGGGCTCACTGTGCGGCCCACAGGGAGCGAGTAGGCAAGCGGTAGGGTGGGGCAAGCCACTGGCTGGCCGGCCGGCTGGTGGGTGGGGTGGTGAAGAGGCCAGTGGCAGGCTGGGGATTGCGGGTGAACCAGTGGCAGGGGCCTGAGGCAGCAGCAAAAGGTATGAGGCCAGCGGGAGGCAGGCAAGTGAGCTGGCGGTGGGGGAAGCCGGAAAGCTGGCGGTGGACAGGCAGGTGAGCTGGCGGTGGGGGGGGGGGGGGGGGGGGGGGGGGGGGCAGGGAGAGTAGGCGAGCCAATGGGCAGTGGCGAGGGGGCAGGTGAGCCAGCGGCAGGGAAGGTGGACTGAGGAGGCGAGCGGGGAGTGGGGGACTGAGGCGAGCTGGTGGGCAGTGGGGGGGGGAGCAGGTAAGGGGGGACTGAGGAGGCGAGCAGGCAGTGGTGGAGGGGCTGAGGAAGCAAGTGGATGGGCAGTGGCGGAGTGGCTTTATACTGGGGGGAGGTGAGGAGGCGAGCGTCGAGTTGGTGGATGACCTGTTCTATTGATCTTGTCGCTCATAAAAATTGGTCCTTTTTGCTGCTTTTCTCTGGGGTGGGGGTTGTCCCAGTGCTGCAAAGAGGGTGTTCCCAAAGGAAGGTGCTTGCTTCTAACCCCCGAGGCCATCAGTATGTCTGCTCTTCTCTAGTCAGCCCACTTGACAAGTTTAATTGTCCTTGGTCTGGCTCCCAGCCCCTCTCCAAGGGTTGCAGATGTCTGGAGGTGCTGCCTTCCACGCCTTCCTCATTCACACCTCATACATTCAGCAGGGCAACTGATTACAAAGTGGGGGGAAGATCTTATTCTACTTCTAGCAAAAAGACATTTTTCTTTTACCTTAATTATACTACCTTAGGGGCCTGCTATAACATATTACCAAGGTTCAATACCGCTGTTTCGGCAGGGTGGAGCTGAGGAAGGAGGGTTTGTTTCTGCAGGGTGGCGCTGAGGAAGGAGGGGGTTGTTTCAGGGGGGCAGTGGGTTTCAGCCCTCAGCTGTTTTCTTTGGAGAAACATGGCCCTCACTGCTTTACGAGTTGTGCAGGCCTGCCTTAAAGTACATTTAAATAAAATCTACTCCTAACTGCTGTTACTTTCCCTATGCCCCCACCTCAGTTGGCATTACGATATATATGCTAACAAGCACGACTAACATTTTTATAACTCCAGGGTTTTCCTTCCTTTAATTATACATTTACTAAACTTCATTTTGATATTGATTACAACTGAGATTTTCAGCATGTATAATATAATACAACTACTGTTATCTTTGCATCTATGATTAGTAAAACGAATGTTATAAATGAAAACCCTTAGACAAATTATTTTGAAGGCATTAACTTAATATTTTATTGCACTTAACTATAATAATGCTAACATTTAATAAAAAGCATTATATGCAGCATTATATAAGAAAATTTACTATACTGAAATAATCTCTGTTCTAAATTAAAATATAACTATAATTACACTAAATTTTATTTAAGGGCTTTCTAAGAAAGCACAAGATGGAATTTCACCCACAGGCCAACTAGCAGTTCTACTATACTTTGCACCATCACAGTAACTTTGCCTGTTTCTCTCCTCTTTTTATAGATTTTTAAGGCCAAAAAAGCCAGTCGTCGTCATCTAGCGTGACAGTCAACAGAAACTCACCTAGTGATTCCTGCCTCAAGCCCATAACTTCTGTTTAAGTGATAGTGCATCTTTTAGAACAGTGGTCCCCCAAGGTGGTGCCCACGGGGGCATCTTAATGCGCCCGCATCCTGGACCCCAGGAGAGCAGCCGCCGAAATGCCGCCGAATTTCAGCAGCATGATGCTGCTTGTCGCCGACAAGTGATGTCATCGAGAGGCGTCGCTCCCAAATTTCAGAGGGGACGCCTCTCGATGACACAGCTTGCCATCGACAAGTGACATCATTGAGAGGTGCTACCGCCGAAATGACACCGAAATTCGGTGGCATTTCGGCGGGTGCTCCACCACTGCAGTGGTCCTTCGTCTGGCGCCCGCCATACGAAAAGGTTGGGGACCGTTTTAGAATGCTATCCAGTTTTGATTTAAAGACTTCAAGTGACAGAGACTCTACCACGTTACTACGTAAGTTGTGCCAATGGTTATTACACTCAGTTACAAATGTGTGCCTTAAAATTCTAGTCTGAATTAGTCCAGCTTCAGCTTCCAACCACTGTATCTTGTTATGCCCTTTTCTGCTGAACAGTTATGTAGTACCAGAAATCTCTTCTCTACTACTTACAGCCCACAACTAACCTAAGGCATACTATTTCGAGACCATTTACCTACCTCTATTACTTTCTGAAATTTGAAACAAGATGTCAAAAAATTATTTTTGTTATGAAACATGCACATAGAGAAGAACAAGTTACTAACCACTTGATAAAGGGATGTAACTAGAACACCAAGGGTAGCAAACACCATTCCAAAGAAATTAAACTTCACGTCATAATAGGAATTTAGGAATACACCTACAGTTATGGGAATCTGTAAGGAAAGAAAACATTGGCTATTATTTACATTTGCTGCAGATGGAACTCAATGAATCAAAACTTGTTCTCCCTCAATGTTTTGGAAAGGTCTGCACACACAACCTCACCCTTTTATGCAGAGTTTATCTCAAGCTTTATAACTAGAGATTGTAAAGTTATATCCCGTGATTAAGACATGACATGCGCTATACACAAATTGTATTTGGAAGTAATAACAATTAGCATGTTTCCTCTTTAGAGAATTTTACAAAGATTGACTTGCACTTTCTCCCCTGCTGTGCTGGTAAACAGGACAGAAGCCCCATATAACACTGCTACAATCCCTTGATGGTATGAAAAAAAAAAATCAAAATAATGTGAAGGCCATAACACTGACCCACAAGGGTTAAAATTCCATTGAGGCCCCTATTTGGTGATCGTGGTGAAGATTTGCTCATTACTGGCTATTTCAGAGGTTTCCCTACACTCCACACAAGCAACAGCACCTCGAGCCCAGTCACCAGCACACCAGAGGAACATGTCCATTAATCCACCGCTTCTGCCCAAAGAGCCACAGACCCATCGAAATCCTGGTGACTCAACTAACAGATTTACTAAGCCAGTGAGCGGTAACGTGCCTGGAAAGGGGGAAATAACCCTCTGGCAAGGGGCAAGCAGGAGAGGGGAAAGTCACAGGGAGCTGCTGCCTCCCCCGCCCGGGGCCTCCCCGATCCGCCCTCCCCACTTCGGGTGCCCGGCGGCGGCCAAGGCGGACAGGCTGAAAGCGGGGGCGCCCGGCGCTCACCAGGGTCAGTTTGATGCGCAGGGGAAAGCTCTTGCCGTAGAAGAGGCTCTGGATGGCCACGATGGCCGGCGTGGTCATGGCCTTGGCCAGCTGGTAGGTGCCGATGGTGTTGCTCTGCAGGGACAGGTTGGTGAACACCACGAAGCCGCAGAAGCTGAGCGCCAGGGGCAGCAGCTGGCGGGGCCGCAGGCTCTTGGGGGCGAAGACGCGCAGCGCCTGGCACAGGGCGAGGCCGAGCCAGGTGGCGGCGAAGTGCACCAGCGTCAGGCTCAGGTTGGGGAAGCCGAGCCGCACGTAAAGCCACTTGTTCAGGAACACGATACAGATGGAGGCGGCCAGGTTCACCAGCAGCCCGGCCGCCAGCCACCCCGGGCGCGCCAACATGCGGCCGCAGGCCGCGCTCCGCGGACTCAGCGGCGCCGTGCCTACGGCCGCGATACGGAGCCCGCCCGCAGCCAGCGCACCCGGGCGCGCAGGGACCGCCGACTCGCCAACTTCCCCCGCCCACCACTCGCCACACGGGGGGCGGGGCGAGGCGCAGGAGCTTCCGCTTGCGGGGCCGGCCCAAACTCAGCCAGCCCGGCCCTGGGGCGGTCGGGTGCAGGCCGCTCCCTCCGGCAGGGAGAGGAGCCAGCGAAGCGGGGATGTCTGGCCCGCCTAGGCAGGGATCGCTAGGAACTGGCCCCGAAGGAATCTACTGTGCTGGGAATGAGGTTTCTGGCCCTCAGAGGACTGAGGGCTGGAAGCGGCCTCCCAGTAGTGCTTTTGCCCCCAGTTTGCTCGGTTAATAAACAAGCCCACACCATAGTGTTGCCTGCTATCACAGAGTCCAGATTTCATGACCCAAAAGGTTTCAGAGTGGCACCCGTGTTAGTCTGGATCAGCAAAAAGAACAGGAGTACTTGTGGCACCTTAGAGACTGACAAATTTATTTGGGCCTAAGCTTTCGTGGGCTAAAACCCACTTCATTGGATGCTTGCAGTGGAAAATACAGCAGAAAGATGTATATACACAGAGAACCCCCAACTAAAACCTCTCCAGCGCATCATCAAGGAGCTACAATCTAGCCTGAAGGACGATCCCTCACTCTCAGAGATCTTGGGAGACAGGCCAGGCCTCGCTTACAAACAACCCCTCACCAGGAACCACACAACAAAAACAACTACCCAGGAACCTAGCCTTGCAACAAAGCCTGTTACCAGCTCTGTCCACATAGCTATTCAAGGGACACCATCATAGGACCTAATCATATCAGCCGCACTATTAGAGGCTCAGTCACCTGCACATCTTATCAATGTGATATATGCCATCATGTGCCAGCAATGCCCCTCTGCCATGTACATTGACCAAACTGGACAGTCTGTATGCAAAATAATGGACACAAATCAGAGGTCAAGAATTATAACATTCAAAAACCAGTTGGAGAACACGTCAACCTCCCTGGTCACTCAATTACAGACATAAAAGTTGCATTTTTCCAACCAAAAAACTTCAAAAACAGACCCCAACAAGAAACTGCAGAATTGGAATTAATTTGCAAACTGGACACCATTAAATTAGGCTTGAATAAAGACTGGGAGTGGATGGGTCATTACACAAAGTAAAAACTATGTCCCCATGCTAATTTTCCCCTACTGTTACTCACACCTTCTTGTCAACTGTTTGAAATGGCCCATCCTGATTATCACTGCAAAAGTTTTTTTTCTCCTGCTGATAATAGCTCACCTTAATTGATTAGTCTTGTTAGAGTTGGTGTGGCAAACCCCATTTTTTCATGTTCTCTGTGTATGTATATCTTCCTACTGTATTTTCCACTGCATGCATCTGATAAAGTGGGTTTTAGCCCACAAAAGCTTATGCCCAAATAAATTTGTTTGTCTCTAAAGTGGCGCAAGTACTCCTTGTTCTTTTTGATGACCCAAAAGGTCCCTTCTAGTCCTATCACCATATTCAAATAAATTAACCCACAGCAAAATCCCACAGCCTCTCAAATCTGTGTCCCCAAGCTGAGATGCAAAAATGCCCCCAGACTACCTGATCTGCAGAGAACGGAGGGTGGCCCACTAACCCATATAGCAAAATCCTTTCCCAGTAGAGAAACAGCTAGAAAATAAAATCTTCCTGAGGTACATTGGGCAGCAGCAGATCTGTAAGTAGCCTCGCGTTGGAGAGCTGAAGTTGGGTTCTATTACCCTAAACCATCAGTTCTCAAACTATGGGTCAGGACCCCAAAGTGGGTCGCAATCCCATTTTAACAGAGTCACCAGGGCTGGCATTAGACTTGCTGGGGCTGGGGGCTGAAGCCCAAGCCCCATCGCCTGGGCTGAAGTCAAAGCCTGATGGCTTCAACCCTGGCTGGTGGGGATCAGGTTACAGGCTGCCTGCCTAGGGCTGAAGTCCTTGAGTCCCCCCCCAAGCAGGCTGTGGGGCTTGGGTTTGGGCCTTTTCCCCCTTCCCCGCCCAGGGTGGTGGGTCTCAGGCTTCGGTCCCCCATTGTGGGGTCCTGTAGTAATCTTTGTTGTCAGAAGGGAGTCGCGGTGCAACAAAGTTTGAGAACCACTGCTCTAAACATTGTACAATCTCACTGACAAAGACAGGTTTTTAGTTTTCTTGTCCATAGAAGACAGTTAAATATTTTGCCCATTCAAGTACAGCTTCTTAAGGTGCCAAATGAGCAGCACTTTGAACAAAACCATCCAATACCTAGCCAATCAAAATGGAAAACAGCTTCAAACATTGTGAGGAGTGATACCTAACACAGTTCCTCCCCACAGACATTAAGAAGTTTCAGGTGTCCCCCCCACACACTCTCCATTACATCTTTTGGTAGGCATTTGTGCTTCAAAAACCAGTGCATTAAGATAATGTTTAATAAGTTCTCATCAATTACACTTGTACAAACTCATTCAAGGTACAGGTGTCACTGAGGGCCTAATTAAGCCTGCAGAATTTTTATTATTAGTGGCAACATATGACTATGCTGTTCTGACATCTTTTTGTTTGTGAAATGAATATAGCCAATGCAAAAAATGGACATGTACACAAGCACTCAGAAGCAGTACCTCTTTTAGAAATTTGGTTTTTGTGGTTGTAGTGAAACTCCTTGTTAAGTGGGGAAATCAGTTGATCTTAATAAAAAAGCAGAAGTATATAGGATTGGCCTGATGGTACTGTGATTAGTACTCAGAGCTAACATGCTTAGGTTCAGTTTCCCACCCATCTTTGTTTCGGCTAGCTCTACAGCATTCCCAGCTCTGGGAAGAAGAGAGTATCTTGTTCCTCTATATCCACTGTTAGGAGCAGCAATGAATTTCAAAGGGAATTCTATCTTGCCCTGCCCATTAGAACAGCTTCTTGATACAAACAGAAAGGGTCTGTGGCATGGACACTGACAAGAGACTTCCCTTTTGAACTCTGAGCTGCTGCTAGACCAGGAACTATGATGCTCGGGTTACTAAATCAAAACCTGTGTGTGCAATAGTTAGCTCTAGCCTCTTTGCTCTTCTCCATCTAGGAGAGAAAAAAAAAATACAGCTCCAGGTTTTAGTTAAATGTGTAATTAAAATGATGGCTATAAACATACTGAAAGTGGGGTTTCTAAAGGAAATGATGATTCTGGCACAAGAATTTTCAAACTTTTTCAAAACATGGACCATGTCTCTCCTTTTGAGATCACACCATCCCTGAAGCAACTACACTGATTGTTTACATGAAATGAGAGAGTAATATCAAGAACATATGCAGATATTTTAACTGCCTTTAAAGCAATAGTCTTTTTTTAAAAAAGGGTTAGTAACATCTTCCTTTTGTGTTCTTAATGTCCCTTCCTCCCAACTGTTGTTTCTTTTCCCACTTCCCTACACACATTTCCCTGCAGCCTCATTCCCTTCGTCACTGCACTTCTTAGCTTCTAAGACCAAAATGAACCACTGAGATCATGTAATCTGACATCCTGTATAATACAGGCCCTAAGACTTTCCCAAAATAATTCCATATTCATAGCATGTATTTTAGAAAGACATCCAATCTTGATGTAAAAAATTGTCAGTGGAGAATCCACCACCACCCTTGCTAAGTTGTTCCATTGATCAATTATTCTCACTGTTAAAAATTCACCTTATTTCCAGTCTGAACTTTTAGCTTCCACTTTCAGCCATTGCGTTGTTATACCGTTCTGTTCGAGTGAAAAGCCTATATTAAATATTTGCTCCCCACAGAGATACTTATAGATTCTGATCAAGTTACTCCTTACCGTTCTCCTCGTTAAGCAAAATAGATTGAGCTTCTTGAGTCTATCCCTATAAGCAGCAGAGAATCCTGTGGCACCTTATAGACTAACAGACGGTTTGTAGCGTGAGCTTTCGTGGGTGAATACCCACTTCGTCAGACGCAGCAAGGTAGTTTCTGAAATTTCCAGGGGCAGGTATTATATTATGCTAGCAAGCCTTATATATACCTGCCCCCTGGACAGTTTCTCCTATGCTGCTTTGCTAGCATGTATATCAAAACCTGCCCCTCACCCCCCCCGAGCCTGTGATGGAAATTTCCTATCGCCTCCAAGAAGCCAGCAGTCGGCTGATGGCCATACGTGGGTAATACACGGTCCACCTCCATGGGAGGAGAACCACGAGGCTAGCTGAGCGAGCAAGGAAGCGCGAGCGGAGGAGAGAGAGAAAAAAAGCTAAGTACGTCTGTTGCCTAATAGAAGGTGCCACACGCACTCCTGCTCGGCCGAGTGATTTTAAGAACAGATAGGGGCCCCAGGCAGACGAAGCTCCAAATCGACTGCTGGCCTAGGATCCAGGGGCGCCCAAATGTGGCGGGCCCTTTTAATTTGCTGGCCTCTTCGTGTATTACTCCTGTCGGATAGGAAAAGTGGTATGTTGCGGAAGCCCTCATCGCCTCTTGATACATCTAGGCGTCTAGTTGTACCAGCGCTTGCGGTTAAACGAGCTCTTCTATATTCTGAACCCCCATCTTTCTATTTAACATCCTCCTCATGAATGAAGGTGTAGGATATGGAAAGAGGTTATATTACAGATGGGCCAATTTATATATGATCCTTGTTTAAAATTGAAGAATTTATTGTTAAAAATTGATAATCTTTTATAATCACCCGAAAGGTTTAATTAGAAATAAATGTGATCCACGGATTGATCTTAGCGCGCTATACACTGCAAAAAGCGCCAAAAGCTCTCAACTCTTCACCTCTGATTTTTTCCAAAAATCGCTTCAGCCTGTTTAATCTGTGCGTGACTGGTCTGGGCCACAGAATCCCCAGAAAGCCAGACATTGTATAACAGACTTGGTGGGAGTCTATTACTCGCTATGTGAGATAAAATGATACGCAGCAGTATAATAGTGTAGACTGCATGGCTAATGTTCAAGATAGCAAGTCTCATAAAGCTATTGATTCCCAGGCGAACGAATGACACACATGTACCCTAATCTGTACTAAATGGCGTTACCAGAGCGCAAGATCAAGACCATCTGGGCTGAGCCACCTCTAAAAAAAAAACATCTCTAAAAAGTAGAAAGAAAATGAATTATAATTAAGTAGTCGACAATAAACTAAACTGGGACATCACAGGGCGACATGCATCGCCTCAGCATTTGGGTATAGTTCCTAGGTTAGTCAGAACTAATAAGCCGCTTATCAGATGTGGATGTGCGGCCCAATAAACAAGTGAGGCCCTTTGGCTATAAGGAGAGTGAGTGAAGGCGAAGAGTTAGCAGCCGGGGAGCCGAGAGAGCACCATAATATTTCCTCATGTATGTGCATTGTATGACCCCTACCATCCAGCCACAGTTATTCTACGTACGATCCTTGCAATCTCCATATAATGTTTATTAACATTCACTTTATTTTTGAAGTGATAAAGAGACAGGGGCTCACATACAATTGTTAACATACCGCGATTTTCGCTTGTTCACTTACCACGAAGTTTAAAGAGACATATCCGGGAAGAAATTAGATGGGCTAGATAGATAAGAAAGTGTAGTTGATGATGCCCTAGTTATAATAATGGAATGAAGGTTAGGGAGCATTACCTAGCGACACTCTCTGTATTCAGGAAGAGTGGATGAAGCACCGGGGCGGGTTCTAGGAGAGCGAAGGGGGGGTGGAGAGAGAGAGAGAGAGAGGGAGGGAGAGAGAGTGTCACGGTATAGTGTTGACAGTCGATCTGACACATATTCTATCGATTATTGCAGGTATATGTATAATAGCAAGTAAGGAACAAGTAATTCTAAAGAGTGGGAAAATCAGCCTTCTACTCATCCCGTTCCCACTCCCTCCTCTGCATATCTCGCCCACCCAGCGCACTCCCCGAATGGAGATTTGCAATCGGGTCCACTTTGACGAAATAGCCACCTGTTCGCTTTATCAGCAGAATCGGTATAAATTAAACATATTGAGAGGTGGCTCCTGGCTGGAAGCAGGGCTCCTGCATTCATATATAGATGGAACACGAAGGCTGGCTCCTCTTTGGTGAGGCTTTGGAGCGCGGTTCATTTTGTGGGGGAGTGCTAGATAGAGGAGATCTAGTGCTGTGTTAGTGAAGTACTATTGAACGGCGAAGCACTCAACACTAAGGTTGCTCCGGCAATGAGTAGTGGATGAGGATATCCTGCTCGAAAGCGAGTCGCAGAGAAACAGAAATCATTAATACTGAAGAGACCATCGGAGAGTGGGAATGGTGTTTCTGTCTCGTGGCGCAGACAGGGACATGAAAATCAATCTAGCATCTAATAAACAGTCATGCAGCTACATTATTGCTATTGAAAAGTACGACGGCAAGACTAAGAAACTTTTTTTTTTTTTTTTTGAGTGCATCTGAAGTATCTAGAATGGATTGTAGCGTTAGTGACAACGGGCATCAACACTCTAGACATCTGAAGTAGAGAGAAAGAGAAAAATGGATGATAATGAAGAGCTAGGGCTTACTCAGGCCAAAGCGTGCTCGCACAAGCAGAAGGATTTGCTTAGTTCCATGGAGATAGAAACAAGGCATCAAAAAATTTACAAAATGACGCAATATAAAGAGGGCATAAACTAAAGATTCGCGCTTAAACCTGATCAGTTTAGCATAGGTGGCTAGTGAAGACTAATGGATGGCCTTCGGTGGTTAAGTGATCCACTGGAGCCCTGGGACGCCAGGAGACCGAGATTTCATTCCCAGCTCTGCCAGGCAGGACTTCCTCGTTACCTTAGGGCAAGTCACTTGATCTCTCAGTGCCCATTGTTCGCCGTCCTGTACATTGAGGATGACGAATTCCGCACTAGCCATTGTGGGTGTTGTGAGGATAATATAGCGGCCTCCTGAGAGAGCTCAGCCTAGCTCTCCGGGGACAACGTTCTTAGCAGAGAACTTGAACTGTAGCCCAGGCCAAGTGAATGTTCAAGTAACTGTATTGTGTTCTTTGGCAAAGTGAAAATTGAGAATTTCTCAGCGTTATATTATCAAATTAATCGATTTTAATGAAGCCTAAAAACTCTTCCTCGCCTTTATCCTAGACTCTCGTGGAATGCACCAGCAGTTCCTTTCTCCCTGTAGCCAGACTGTTTGAAAATCGTACAAGTTTTTAAATTCTATAATCAAAATTCGCAGTGTCTCTTCTTTATGGTGCTAATGACAAGCGAACTCCTTTTCACTAGAGTGGCCTGCTTTAACGCATTCCACTTGATCCACATCAGAGGGCCCTCATATCCTAGTCCTGTCCAGCGAAAGAGTGGGCGCTTTGGGAAGCGGGCATCCAAGGAAAATAATGTAAATCTAATATTCAATATCTGGCCTCTGGGGAATAAAAAGAGATCGCTTAATCTCGTTATGGTCGCAAGAACTTTATTAAACTCTTAAAAATCTGAATATTATTGGGGCATCAGAGTCATTGTCATTTTTCTATGGCAGTCTCTGGTTTTACTTTAAAATCTCTGTCTTTTGACAGAATTTTCTTCTCAAGAAGCACTGGCTTTTTCCCCTAACTAGAAGGCATTTACCATTCTTTTATTTCGCTTTTCTAAATATACTCATAATTAATATATGCGGCAGCAGCGTTAACATCAAAGCGGCTCTCCCTAAACAGTGTCTGTTATGTTGAAGGCTTTAGTACATATTCCATTCTCATACCTGTTATGTTTGCAGCAGGCAAATTCGCGCGCCTAGGCAATGCCAAAACAACAGTTACCTAAATGAAAACAATCCAAAAAAACGGCATGTGTCGTAAATTGGCACCCATTTCTGGTGTCCTTTGGGAAAGCATGTAAGATGTAATAGGCCACTAGTATATACTGCTGCCTGTCTAGCGCATTCATTCCATATTTGCATAGTCTAATCTTACACTTATAGCATTTGAAGTGTAAAAAAAAAGAAAGGTAAATTCAATCTAAAGAACTGTACTCTATCTTCGCACCCATCCTCATACTATGAGCGATGTGGGCAAATCCTCCTCTTAGGCATTAGCTTCTGTTGCTTTGGCCACATATTGGAAGTGTTGACGTGCCATTCCTTCTGCTTTTATATAACGACTTGTGCTCATGAGATGAAGTCCAGCTATTGGTTCTCATTTGTAAGATTGGGAATTTGGTAAGTCTGGGCCTGGGCCAGAACTTTGTAAATGAATGGGAATACTAGACAGAGACTCTGATTCTCGCGGCATAAGATGGAGATTCGGCATAGTGACTGGGTTTCACTATGTGCCTGGCCATACCAAAAAAGCGCGGATCACCTGACGCTCTCGGTGTCTGCTTGGGATGCGGCAAGTGCCATAAATGCATTTTATAAACCACAGATGCTGCCTGTTAGAGATAATCACACAGGGGGCTCTTCACATGAACTGAGTAGTACCAGGAGATGAAGGCCGTGCTGATTTTAATGTCTTATGTAGGCCAAGGCGCAGTCGCTATTTGTGGAGGAGCACGGGCCAGGAGAATGGTCTTGTGGAATATTCCATCATTGGAAGATTTAAAAAGGCAACGTTAGAACAACATGCCTGTCAGGGAATAGTGCTAGATAATAAATCTGTAGATATCGGCTATAAGGCCATGATGAGCAGCGGGTACTGGACTATCGATGACCTCATCAAGGTCTCTTCTAGTCCTATGATTCTATGAGGACTCCTGAAGATTCTGACCACGAGAGGCAGGTAGAGAAGAACGCCCTGGCTTATTGAAGTACTACAGGCAGTCATGATGGGTGGCAGCACAGGAAGATGAGTGTAGCCGTAGTTAGAGGGAATGGGCAAAGCAGACATGTGAGGTTGGATGCTAGCCTAGATTTAATTAGACGTGGCTGCGAGTAGGGGCGCTAACAGACTCAGTTGGGCTTTTTTCTATGGTAAGATCTCGAAAGAGGCCAAGGACACATGTGAGAGACGGGGACAGATGAACTATCAAGAATCAGGGCCTGCAAGCAGAAAGTTTTTTTTTTCTGGTCTCTGGGCACTCTATACGATTCACAGCTGGCGCTGTAGTCGGCTAAATATTGGTCACAGACCGCCTGATTGGATGATGGACGTAATGGATGCTGAACTTCAGGCACCGACATCAGATGTCTTAGGTGTGGGCGGTGAACAATAAGAGGGCAAAGAAGGGGCTCGTCGCCATGGGCTGGGCTCTGCTCAGGAGCACCACCCCTTGGAGCAGTCCCGATGGGCCAATATGATAAAAAAATTAGGGGGGCGTTTCTCCTTCTCACCCATTGGCAGGTCATCGCACCGCGGGCGCCCCAAGCCACTCCAAAGAATCTTCCATCTCGGCCTCGCAGTCTTAACCCGCACTGGCCACCTGCCCGCCGGCGATCGCTGTTCAGCTTCGATATTCCAGACGGAACTGGGGTGGAGGGAGAGAGTAGATCGGTTAGGGCATGAGCGAACGAGGTGGGAGGGGCGGAGGGCCCAGGTGGAAGAAACCTGTAGGTGGACTGATTGTTGCTGGTGACGGCAGAGAAGAGGGGGCAGGGATGCTCAAGAAGTCTGGGTCAGGACAGCGTGGGGGGACCGAGGTATGGGGGTGTGGCAGTGGAGGGGGGTTGAGCGGCCCCTCTTCGGCGAAGAACTCAGGAAAGTCGGATCGCCAGCTTCTTAGGTTGGTGGTGAAAAACGAGATCAGACAGACCAGCTCCTTCACAGAAAACCGAAACCTGAAGATGGGCAGGGATGCCAAAACCAACTTATTTTAGTTTCATAAAAATCTAATGTAAAGGAATCCATCAATTGCTGATGAGTTAAAATACACTCAGTTTCGGGCAGTGGGAGGCTGCTTCAAAAGCATTTGGCCTCACAACTTGTTATAGGGCTCCCCTTTGGAAGACAAGTTCCACTTGCTTGTTCGCTATGATGGTCCGAATGCTATGTTCCAGTCCTTAGTCTCCTGGCAACATGTTAGCTGTATCCAACAGACTAGGAACCACAGCGGCAGCCTGCTTCACTCTACTGTTGAGACCTTTCCTCAATCTAGGTAACGCCGGAATCTGTTACCTCTGACCTTCAGACTCCGC
>NC_133769.1:69038568-69111478 GCF_003597395.2 Chelonoidis abingdonii | reverse complement strand
CGCCTCTTGTCCACCTCCTCTCCTGAGCATGCCAGGTCCCCACTCCTTCCCCTCCCTCCTTGAAAGTCCTAAGTGCCATCAAACAGCTGTTAGGCAGTGGGAGGGGGAGGGAAGTTCTGACAGGGGGAGGAGCAGGGACACGGTGCGCTGGGAGGGGTAGAAGGAGGTGAGGAGTGGAGGTGGGTGCGGAGCACCTGCTAATTTTTCCCTGTGGGTGTTCCAGCCCCAGAGCACCCACGGAGTTGGCGCCTATGCTCTCTCACCAACAGAAATTCCTCCAATAACAGATATTGCCTCACCTGCCTTGTGTCTCAGGAGAGTATCACATATCATGCTGGTTGTAGGAATGAAGATTCTTGACATAGGGAAAAATCCCTATAAAACTGGACTCTGAAGACTGAGGACTTTGAGTCTATGGTTCTGTTGCCAGCCTCCAGGAGCATCAGGTGCACCTGACCCAGACTCGGCTCCACTCTTGTGTACAGGGTACCTGGCCAGTATTCTGTCACAAGCAACTTTAGGCTGGTAACTATAATATCTATACAGAACTTGTATGAATGATTGTGTGAATGGATATATATAAGTAATCATAGGAATAAGTAGCCAAACAAAGTTGTTTGCTGTTATCTTTTATTTTGGTATTTACAATAAATGTGACAAATGTCTTGTCCCCTTTAATAAGATCCTGCTAGTTTTTATTGGTATAACATTTTGGCCCAGGATGCAGTATTCCAACAGTGATTGCACCATTGCCAAACAGGTAAAATAACCATTCTACTCACTCAAGATTCCCATTTATGCATCTAAGGATTGTATTAGCCGCTTTAGTCACAGTATCACACATAGCTCACCTTTAGCTGATTATCCACCTCAACCCCAAATGTTCTTTCAGTCACTGCTTCCCAGCATAGAGTCCCCCCATCCTGTAAGAATGACCTGCATTCTTTGTTCCTAGAGGTATTCATTTAGCCGTGTTAAAATGCATATTGTTTGCTTGAGCCCAGTTTATCAAGTGATACAGATAGCTCTGAACCACTGACTTCATTATTTACCACTCCCTCACTGTACCTGTCATTTGCAAACTTTCACTGATGATTTTGTTTTCTTCCAGGTCATTGATTGAAAACATTAAATAGCATGGGACCAAGTACCAATCCCTGAGGGATCCAACTGGAAATACATCTGCTTGATGACAATTTCCCATTTACAATTACATTAATCAGTTTTTAATCCATGTTGTTCTAGTCTTTTTTTTAAAAAGAAAATCTCATGTGTCACCAAGTTAAAGGCCATACAGAAGTCGAAGTATATTACATCAGTGGTATTACCTTTATCCATCAAACTTGTAATCTCTTCAAAGATATCAAGTTAGTTGGCAGGATCTATTTTCCATAAACCTATCTTAATATGCATTAATTACATTACTCTTCTTTAATCCTTAATTAATTGAGCCACTCCATTATCTTGCCCAGAATTGATGTCAGGCTGACATGCCTATACTTACCTGAGTCATCTCATTTCCCCTTTTTTTTAAAATGGCACATCATTAGCTTTCTTCCCGTCTTCGGGAGCTTCCCCAGTGCTCCAAGACTTGTTGAAAATCAACATGAACAGTCCTGCAAGCTCCTGAATGAGCTCTTTCAAAACTCTTGGAGGCAAGTTATCTGGACCGGATTTAAAAATGTCAAACTTCACAGCTTGAGTTTAACATTCTCCCAAGAGACTAGTGGAATGGAAAGAGTTATGACCATATGATGAGATTTTTTTTCCTCAAATACAGAACAGAAATATTTATTGAACACTTCTGACTTTTCTGCACCATTACCGATAATTCTACCATTTCTGTCTAGTAATGGACCAATACACCATTGTTAGGATTCTTTTTGTTCCCAATATATTTAAGAAACTCCTTTTGATTTAACTATGCTGGTCACAAGTTTCTCCCTGTGTCCCTCTGCTTCTCTATCAGTTTTCCAGAATTCCTGACTTCTGATTTATATTCCCTACCATCAATTCCCCATTATTCTATTTGTTTTAATCTGTATTATGTTTATAGCTGCCTTCACTTAGTTTCTAATCCAGGTCAGTTTGTTAACCAGCACAGCCTTCTTCCTAAATTGAGGGATCATGGCTTCTGGACATTCTTCTTCTGCTGGTGGCTGACTGTTCCAGTCCCCAAGTGACTCCTGTGGAACTGCCTGATTAAGCAAGGCCAGGGGTCTGTTCACTTATCTGGAGTCACTTGCAGCACTGGGGCCTTAATGTACACTTTTATGTTAGAATCAACAAACATTAGGTTTTCTGCTTACAAAGCAATTTTATTGGAAAGAACATTTTAAAAAAGACTGTATATGAACATGCATCAAGTATTTAGTCAGGATTTTTCAATTACAGATATTCAAATCTGAGTTTAATTTTACAAAAGACATTATTACCCCAAAAGTTCATGTATTTTTCAAACAGAACAGGATGTCCAGACTTCCCATTCATAGTGCCATTCAAAAGTTCCTGTCAATAACTAGAATGGCAGAACTATGACTGAATTTCATATCCCAGAGGATCAAGACCCTGGTCCAAAAGCATTAGAGAAGACTCCCTCAGCTTCTGTAGCAGCTTTCTGAGTTCTTCCTTAGAAAACACCTGAAAATAAAAGATATATACATGAGGTCATATCTTCTTTACAGATGAGACAGATTTGCAAGTAAACAGTGGTTTAAGTATGCTGCTCAATTTATGTGTAGGCAGTCTCAACAGAACTCCATGATCAGGTGTCAGGACTGGAAGAGAGTGACAGAGTACACAAAGTCATCCAGCCAACCTCAAATCCCACTCACTAACCCAGAACAGCCTGATGTTTCCACTAAAAAGATCAGCAGGGAAATAGGTAATATTAACATATATGTTTGTTGTCATCAGGCTTCAGAGTCAATGCCACTTGAGTTGGGCAGGTCATAGCTCTTACAGCTGATGGTTTACCTGCAAACTCTGCAAGACAGTACCTTACTGATTCACACTGGAAAAAGATTTTTTCATAGCCATAAGGACTAGAAACAAAGGTATTCACTGTACAAAAGCCCTGGTACACTGTATTAGCGAGTACTGCTCAATAAGATCTCTACCAGCAATGAAATGTAATGGCAGGGCAATAAATCTCTTATTACAATTTAAAAAATAAAATAAAAACCCCAAGCCACACCAATGGCACCATGCAGAAGAGATATTGGTTATCGGATTATTTTCTGTGTAATTCTCATGGCCCTTATCAACTTTGAAATAAAGCATAGCAAAAAACTCGCACAAAAGGTTAACTGTGTCAAGAAATCCTTTACTGCTGCAGTAACAAGATTAAACAGTATGACCTAGTGTTTGTTTTTCTAACTGTAGCTTCATGACTTCATTTACAAAGACACACTCAGTAGTTTTAACTATACTAAGCAATTGTGGATTTCTTTACATTAGATTTAAAATGCAAATAAATAAGTGGTTTTGAGCTCTGTCTCACCACATAGAGCTTGTGTCGCTCTGAAGCAACCACATCAGCTAGTCTCAGGCATTCCTGGTACTGTCTGGTGCTGTGTAAAACCGTATGAAGAAGAAAGCAAATCATAGGCAGGCACAGTTTTCGCAACAAGATCATCTGATGTGTTCGTTCAGGGTCATCTTCAGCATCCTTACCATAGAAAAGCATGCATTAGTTACAAGTGCATTCCTTTACTAGGTCTTATTACATTGTCCTCACAAAGCAACAGTACTTCTGCCCAATTCTAACTGTCAGGAGGAAAAAGTCATGCAGCAACACAGTGGAAACAGCTACTGCATATATTTACAAGTTTGGAAGACTTAAAATCAATCTACAAATGGTTATCGTATTGCAAAGAAAATGATTTTCCTTAAAAAAATTAACACGAAAGGAAATTAAGTTTCATAATAGGGTATTTTTCCGTAAGTGCAGTCAGACTGGTTGCTAACTCCACATTTTGCCTGTGTCCAGTTAAAGCAGTCCATGTTTTCCAACCATATTTAATGTATTGTGTAAACTTCTTTCAGATAGATTTGTCCTGAAAATTCACATTCTGATCTCAAGCAGGGCAGAAGCCAGCCACTAGCTGAAGAAGTTTGGAAGAAACTACTCCTGTCAGCACACTATTCTTTAGATGTCCACTACACGGTTTCTTATACCTCCTTTGATGAACCTGGTACTAAACACTGTCAGAGACAGGACTCTGGACTTGGTAGGGCAATTCTCATATTCCCAACCATGGGGGGGGAAAAATCCATTCATGGTGATAGTCAAGTCACCAGAGTGAATTGTAACTGAGCAGCAACAGCAAGTGAAACTTGGAAGTACTAATGTCTCTTATTATTGGGTAGAAACAGCTTTTTGGAGGCCTGTTCTGAGGTACAAGAGTGCATTTTACCTCTCTGACATCAACCATCCATCCTCCATCAACAAATAGCAAGACATTGTACATTTTCTCTTTCACATCAGCTGTTACAGCATCCAAAAGACCTTTCCAAATACCATAATCCATCTGAAGGAGAAAAACAGAGTAAATTGAATATCCAAGGCCTATTTTAACAGAACCGATATTTGAGTCTAATGTACAGACATTGACAGACCTAATTCTAAATAAAAATATTAAATTTTAGCTGCTGGCTGAAATGCCAGCTGCTAATAGACATAGTCATGTATGTTTAATTACCTACATAAAGAAAGTTAAACAGATAGTATTGAAGCAGACAGACACAGAGAAGAGGAATATTTTGACAACTTATTTTACCATATCTCCAGAACAAGACTGCATGTTTCAATTAAACTACCCACAGTATATTTTGTACTTGCCAACATGTGAAGTCTATAAAGAGGGTCTTTAGGTAAGAAAAACCTGCAACATCTTTTATAAGAGGAGATAAGAGGGTAGTAAAATACAACAGATCATCACACAAAACATCCTCACTGTCCAGTGAAGACTTATTAGCAGAATGCAGTAGAGAGGTCTCGTATTACTAAGACCGAATATTTTTACAAAATTATACAATAGAATATTTACTAGTACATTATGAAGTACTATAAATAAAGATTAAATATAGTTTTAAAATATAGGAGCACTTTATAATGCAGTAGCCTTACTGTGTTTGATTTTTTTTTAATTTATTTTCAGTATTCAAAAAATGGATCTCCCAATCAACGTGAATTAGTACATTTCTACTGTATTAAAAGTGGACTGTCCTGAACAGGGTTTATTGGAATGTAGAGTAGTTGTGAGATAATTTTTACATTTCAACATATTTTGTCAACAAACTTTGAGACTAACATCTACACATTCTGTATACCTCATACTTCTTCTCTTTATGTTCATGGGTGACTTCCTCAATGAGGCTTGCTTGTAGCAGCAAAGTAGGCTTCTGTGGAGCTGCGTTCATGTGTTTAAACCACTCATTGAACGTTTCATGGGCTTCCTAAATTGCATTGGAAAAAAACATTTGCTAAAGATTCAGAGGGGTAGCCGTGTTAGTCTGGATCTGTGAAAGCAGCAAAGAATCCTGTGGCACCTTATAGACTAACCGACGTTTTGGAGCACGATATCTCTAGCTTGCTTCTTGCTTGCATATATATACCTGCCCCTGGAAATTTCCACTACATGCATCCGATGAAGTGGGTATTCACCCATGAAAGCTCGTGCTCCAAAACGTCTGTTAGTCTATAAGGTGCCACAGGATTCTTTGCTGCTTTTGCTAAAGATTGCTACTCAGACTTTGATTTATCTGTGAATTGCTCTGTTACATTGATCTCGTTAAATTTTTACAATAGGAGAAGTTAGCACATCTTGCTTCTCCAAAGTTACTCAAGACAGTCAACATTTATCAACAGTGCAGAAAAACCACTACCACTTTGTAACATTTCCACTACAGTGCACATTTGCTCAAATATGTACATGCTTCTCCAGAGCCATTTCCAGTCCTAATATAAAAGGCAAAATTATAGTTACCCTTAAGTGATTTCAAGTACCCAACGTATAGTGCATTTGATTCTCACCAGGTATGCTCTGACACATAAATGCTCTCTTATAGCATTGTCATCTTCAGCTGGAAGTGGACTATCCATTCCTTGTTCCTCCCACTGATTGTATATTTCTGCTATGGAATCTTGTGGAATCTTCACAAACACATCTTTTGCTGCTTCATGTTTCTTGGATGCTGTGACAATTCGATTAAGAATTTCAGTACTTTTATAATGTTATTACAAAATTGGTTAATGCTGGTGACAAACTTATGATACAATTTTGATATAATTTCAAGACGGAGGATACTTGACCCTCTTCACTGTCCTAGTCATGTTCTTTAATGAGCTATACGATTTTAATCCAAATCTAATGTTCTTAGATTGCCAAGACTAACTGGCAATGAGACTATGTTAAAATCTACTACACAAATAAAATCTGTAAAATGGTAGTACCCAAGAACTTCCTCATTATAGCATTGCTTTGCTTAAGTGCTTCAGCCCTTTGTGCAGGATCAAACACCAGCCAGTCAATCACATCAATCTTCAAGCGATCTTCCTGTAAAAGCATATTTATTAGACTTAAGATCTTTTTCTAGGATAAAGCAAATGTTAAATACACTTGGTTCCGGGCATTAAATAGTGTCCTACCAAGAAGTCTCCAGACAGCATTATAGGACGCTTATGGTAGACTGGTTTAATCGCAGTTCTACTACCAAAAGATTTGGGAAAAACAAATATTCTCTGGTAGCCTAGTTCCACCCAAAATCTCTCCCAGTCAAAGTTTCAGTTAATTACTATTCCTGTAGCTCCACTCAGCCAGTTGCTCACATACCATACTTTGGGAAAGTGAGTTCATGGCTAATTACAGTATCATAATCGCCAAAGTACCGCTTAGCTGCTGTTGAGTGGTGTTAACAACAACCCTAAGGGAGGAGGCAAGTTTTCAATTTCCACCTTAATTTGCTTGAAAACAGAAATATGGACACCGTCGGTAAAGAGAGTCTTGTTCCTGAATATTGCACACTGGAATCTTTGTACTGCTGGCTGAAATCTGTACATAGACATTTACCTCTGTTGTGCCTGTATCTAGTGCCAGGTCATGGTGAGTGAACTCGCCAGTATCTTTCTTGCGAATGTTTTCAACAACAGTTTTTGTTATGGTTGCAACATCCAGACCTAAGTTTAAGATAAAATTATATATCAATATTTAATCAATTTTTATAGGAAGTGTGTCGATCATTTTGTTTTAGTGCTAGTCACTTATATGACTGTGCTTACTGCAAGACTGACCCATATGATTCTGAAATGCAAAACTGATTATCAGCATAAAAGAGAATGACATTTGAGTTTTTAAAGAAAAAAATCACAAACAGTGGGAAGGGACAGTAAAACAATTAAAGTTTAAATATGCTTTTCCATCTGTGTAGTAGGACTGATATATAGGCACGTATTTTAAGACCCAGCTATTCCCAGAACCCTGGACTGAAGAAGGCAACACAACTGATTTAATAGTCTAGAGACTAAGGGAACCTCACAGCAGTGCTTTTGTAGATTTTGTATCAGTAACTCGTTTGGCAAGAGATGTTTTCTTAGCTAAGTTGTATCTGGAAGATGAATAAAAAAGCTAAAGAAAAAATAGACACCCTTCCAATTATGAGCATAAAGAAAGTATACTTATATTGTCTCGTTTTCTAAACAAAAAAAGTGTACTGTTTCAGAAAAAAACAAAACAAATAGGAGGCAGAATATTGCCTAGATGAAGGGTATTTATGAACCAGAGAACATGCACAGAAGCTGCATTGACCAACAAATTAGACAGCCTCACAGTAAAGATACTTCTATGCAAGAGATTCCAGTTTGAACGTGACAGTGGAGCCCCTCCCAGGCAAGCAGCAAAGCTGGCCATTTAGCTGGAGTTTTGTTCAGTGAGGAGGAGAGGAAGGGAAAGATTGTACATTAATTTTACAACCACAATGGAGGATTAGAAAGCAGCACTGTAAGCAGGAAGGGAGAGGGACAGTGAGCTTCACAGCTCTGCCAAATCCTTGAGTCAGTACATGGGTCTGACGACAGCCTTCGTTGCATGCTCTTTAATTCGGTCCTGGGTAAGAATCATGAAAGCCTTGGCCAACTCACTGCAAAAATAAGGATCAGTCAGGCAGTTAACTTGGCATTTATTTCCTTTCTGGTTCGGAAGTGACTGCATATTAAAAAATTTAACAGATTAATTTAGAAAGAAAAATCCAATTCCAGGAAACAGTTATAAAGAGACTGATCCTCCTGAAACATAGGCCAGTCCTAAAAATGTAATTGTTCACAAAAATGATATAAATTTAGTGAAACTGAAAATAGTGAAAACTGCCCAACAACATTTGTGTAGCTGGGATTAGTAATAATGGAACTAATGTTTCTGAAAGGTAACATCAAAGGCAGAAAAAAGCTTATAAGGCTAACCTCAGTATTTCTTACCTGCTTCCTTTGCTAGTTCAAGGCAGTGGTGACGTTGCTCAGTTTCAGTGACATCTTCCAAAAATACAGCATATTGAGCAACAGCTAGCTCCTGAGGTAAGTGGCTGACATAAAATGCTATTAGATCTGTGTGCTTCTCACTCACCAACCGCTGCAAAATAAAAATATTAAATACAATGGTAACGAATATGCTTCTGTACAGAACCCATTCTATATTCCGTTTCTATTTTTTACATACATATACCACGCAGCATCATGATGAGTATCAGAATGCAGAACACAAATTTCTAAAAGGCAAGATTAGACAAAAAGATTCAACTGAATCTTCATTTACAGGCAGGAGTCTATCAAACTAGTTCTCACTTAGACCTAGTCTACACTATAGGGGGTAAGTCGACCTAAGTTACACAACTCCAGCTACGTGGATAAGGTAGCTGGAGTTGGCTTAGCTTAAGTCGACTTACTATGGGGACTATACTGCACTGGGTCGATGGGAGACACTCTCCTGTTGATTTACCTTATGCTTCTCCTTCTGATAGAATACCAGAGTCAATGGGAGAACGATCTGCATCGATTTAGCATCAATCACCACAGCATCAATACCCGGTAAGCGTAGACATGTCCCTAGGCATTGCTAACATAAGCTCTACTATGTGCAAGTGAGTTCCTGTGCATCTAGTAGGATGCAATAATTAATATTTTTCTTAGCTCTCCCTCAAGCGTTTCCATTTGTTGCATTAAAATATGCTACCGTAACTTTAAAGCTGCCTTTTATTCCCCTACCCCCAACCACAGCTGAGCAGAGCAGAAAAAGCCCCTATACTTTTGAAAGTTTACCTGAATGTAGGTCTTCAAGATTTCAACAGAGACTTCCTCCTTAATTGGAAAAAAAGATTTCAATTTTAAGTAAAATAACATAGTGAAAGCAACTATGCATCTCTTTTTGCCATTTTTCCCATTGCACTCATAAGATTGCCAAGGTTAGATGCAGACACAGAGCTAGCTGAATATCACTGCTTCAGTAATTTACTCACTGTAGCAAGCTCTGGTGGTGGACCCATTTCTATGGTCTGCTCTTGGAGGCTGGCAGTCCCCTGGTCCCAATGAGGTTTTGAAAATGCTCTGGGGATTTTAGTGCTCAGCCTGTAGACCACACACTGTTTCTGTCCTGTGGAAAATGATAATCATCATCTGTTGTCCACACAACCACTAATCGAAGGAACAGGCAGCTTTTACCCCTGCATCATATTTTTGCATCACCATGTTCTGCTCATTATCTCCTGCTTCTTCATATCTTAGATATAGTTGGTGGCTGAAGAGTGCTCCAAGTATCAGTGCCTGCTACCCAGAGAATTTTTACAGTCCTATGCTACATCCTGTCTAGATCTTGATGTACACAGTCTCTGCCTCAATCATTTCCATATCACAGAACTGCATCTTATATCTTTGGAGTTCTTAGGGGGCACAGAGAAAGAAATTGAGGCAGGGCACTGCAGAGCCACAGTTAGCCAGCAGGGGGCACTACTGGGCAGGTAACGTACACATTTCCTACACCACCACCAGTCCGGTTTCTGACATTGGACTGACTGTATTGCTATTGAGGGTGGCTGATCTCATCCTGCTGACTGACTAGGCTAAAGCTCAGAGGGGTAGCCATGTTAGTCTGTATCCACAAAAACAATAAGGAGTCCGATGGGATCTTAAAGGACTAAAGATGAAGCTGTACATGTGGATTTTATTCAATATCAGTAGCTTTGGATACTGCTGATTGAGGTTTTGACATCTCCAATATTCCCAACCCAAAAAAATTCAGAAGGGACCTACCAAATTCATGGCCATGAAAAACGTATCACAGACCATGAAATCTGGTCTTGTGTATGCTTTCACCTATACTAGAGAGGGTTTTTTGGGGGGTAGGGTGGCGGTTGGGGAAAGAGATCACCGTATTGCCACCCTTACTTCTGTGCTGCCTTCAGAGCTGGGCAACTGGAGAGTGGCAGCAGTTGGCTGAGTGCCCAGCTCTAAAGGCAGCACTCTGCTAGCAGCAGCAGTGCAGAAGTAAGAATGGCAATACTATACCATGTCATCCTTCTGCTCTGCTGCTGGCGGTGGCTCTGCCTTCAGACCTGGGCTCCAAGGCCAACAGACACTGCTCTCCAGTTGCCCTGCTCTGAAAGCAGCAGCAGCGCAGAAGTAAGGGTAGCAGTACCACAACCCTGTCCTACAATAACCTGCAACTCCCATAACTTCTTTTTGGGTTAGGACCCCTACAATTACAACATTGTGAAATTTCAGATTTAAATAGCTAGAATCAAGAAGTTTACAATTTTTAAAATCCTCTGACTGTGAAATTGACTAAAATGGACCATGAATTTGGTAGGGCCCTAGTTATGAGTCATGCCCCACAAAAGTCACAAGATTAAAAAAAAAATTGAGTTTTTATATTTGCCTTCAGAATTTTGACCTTTTAGGATACACACTCAAGTCACATTTGCAAACTTTTCTCTAAAACCATGAAGTGAGAATCTCGTGCTAAAAACATGCCTCCAGGAGCTGCAGCTTTAAAAAAAAAAATCACAAGAGTTTGCAAAACTGCATCATCCTCCTTGTGGGATTCAGCGAGGGTTGACGGAGTGGCCCTTAATCAAGTTCACTCTTTCCCCTCCGAGTGCAGTATTCAACTACTCATTTTTCCTTCTAGTGTACTCGTGTGAAGTTGCCCCTGCAGTAGGTTGACACCTAGTTCAATGCAGCTTTAGATCTGCTTTCACTACTTTCCCAGTGTCTGGCTGAGAAAGATTTAGCTGAATGCAAACTGGCTTTGACTGAAATCCTGACAAGATTAAAGGGATGATTGTAGTTATGAGAAAACATCTAGAAAAATGGGATGGAATGGCATCTACATAAGTTAATAAGGATACACGACTGTCTTTTGCCAAAATGGTTTGTAGGCTAGAGTTTCTACATTTTCAGGCAGCAGTTCACAATGCCTTTTATTATCTGAGACTGCATATGATTGTCAGAATGACTGATGTCTAACGTTCACTGAAGTTAGGACAAGAAGTCATGGGCTTAATCTGCAGCAAAGGAGATTTAGGTTACATACTATGAAAAACTTTCTAACTACAAGAGTAGTTCAATTGTGGAATAGGCTTCCAAGGGACATTGTGAAAAACCTCCAATGATGGGGATTCAAGAACAATATGGACCAACACCTGTCAGGAATGGTCAAGGTTTATTTGACCCTGCCTCAAAACGGGACTGGACTTGACTTTTGAATCCCTCTCAGCCCTACATTTCCATGATCCTGTGAGGTTACAACTATTCCTTTCTTAATCAGCCCACATCTTGTGTCACCCAGCCTCTAGTTGACAATGTGCTACGCTTAGGGCTACACTTGAAAAATACCTGAAAGCTTCAGCTGGTGCAGAATGAAGTAGCTCACTATTTAAGTAGTGGTTCCCTCAAGCTCACAGCACCAGGTGCCATTCCAGCTATTACTCATTGTCTTTAAAACCTGAATGGTCTGATACCAGGTTCTCGGAGAGATCTCTTCTTGCTTCATACTCATAGTAGCTGAGATCCTCTTAATGCCAATGCCTAAAACAGTGAGTTTGGCAGTAGGGTCTTGATCAGTAAATGGCTCCTATGATTGGCATTTGTTCTTCTTGGACAAAAATTTGGCAAGCACTGTAAGATATATTAATTTTATTTAGGATTTGGTTGTCTTTTTGTACCACTTTACTTTTTTTTTGTTTCAAGTGTTACTTTGGATTCTAGGATTAACTCCTTCTCTATTCAGGTCAATTTATTAGCAATTTGCCATAATTTGTGTACGTCATATTTGTGTGTGTGTTAATTCAGTGAGCCTAGGTTTCATGACAAGAGCAGAATATAATTAAATAAAACAAATGGAATTTACCTTTGTCTGCAGTCCCACAGTGCGGAAAAACAGAATAAGATGCGTCATGAACCGAAGGAGGTGCCCAGGGAGCACACTTCTGTCTTTGTAAAGCCATTTGTTAAATTCATCCATCAAGCCTGTAGCCACAAAGTACATGTCTACATTAGCTTTACAGTGGGGGAGAAGATGACAGCTGAGAAATATTTCAATAGAATGTATTTGGGAGAGCTAGAACGTTCCAACAGGACTGTATCCATATATATGGAGATCTACCTATCTCATAGAACTGGAAAGGACCCTTAAAAGTCATTGAGTCCAGCCCCCTGTCTTCATTAGCAGAACCAAGTGCTGATTTTGCACCAGATCCCTAAGTGGCTCCCTCAAGTATTGAACTCACAACCCTGGTTTAGCAGGCCAATGCTCAAAGCACTGAGCTGACCCTCCCCCATCTTACTAAAGCATAGCTCTCAACATGCTGTTCTAGTCTGAACAATGACAACATTTTTATTCCACCAGTCTTCTGCCCATATGTAGTCAGAAGAATCTGCATGCTTTTCTGACTAAATTATATTTTACTACTTTTTACTTCTGCTTGGACTGTTGAGGTCAATACTAGTCGAGGAGGCAATGCTAAAGATCTGATTGTAGAATCTTTATTGTTGGCATCATGTAAGCCAGATTTGAAATCAGCTTGACTTTCAGACTGAGTTTGCATGGTTAGAAGTTAGGAAACATTTTCACTTGTAAGTTCCCATAAAAGTAACTATAAATAATAAAAGGAATTGACCTTTGAAAAAGAAAAGTCACAAAACAAAGCTTACCATCCACATCTCCCAAAATAATGAACTTCTGAATCACATGATAGTGTTCTTGGTTCTCCTCTAAAACTCTCTGAAAAAAAGTTCATGTTTCCTGTGAAAACCATATACACCATACAGTGTAACCCATAATATAATAGGATCCCTCTCTGATGAGGGCTAACCTGAATCAAATAACTATGCTGAGAATAGGGTACTGTGCAAAGTGCAGGAGAGTACACACCTGACGTACTGTCAGATACAAGGGGTGTCACATAAGAAAAGAATGATAGAATTGGGGGAGGGGAAGAAAAGGAGTCTAAGAAATTAATAAAAGTAGCAAAGAGTCCTGTGGCACCTTATAGACTAACAGCAGAAATTAATTCCGTTGGGGGGGAGGCGGGAAATCTCTGTTTGTGCTCTTAGTGAGAATAAAAGAGCATGATGGAGATGTATACAATCTGAAAGGAATTCCACAAATGGATTCCACAAAACTACTAGAACAACAGACAAGAAAATGAAGCCCAGACATATATACACAAAGAAAAGCCTGTGTGCCTTGAGGAACTAATGCATGGAACATACTAGAGATGCAACTGTAAAGTCTTAAACACAAATTTGACATTATGAGGATAACTAGGTAGGGGTGTGTTTATGTATATATATATGCGTATGCTTGTTAAAGCATATTTCTCTGCATGTTATCTAGTGAATATTTAACGGGGTAAATAAATAGGTCTTCAGTCTATAAATAGGTCTTCAGTTTAATCTTGTGCAAAAAATGTAATTAATACCCTGGATGATAAAGGTACTATGGATGTGTGACCTACTTAAATGAATAAAATCTTAACATTGTTCAGATTCCTACTATGCATAGTATGCAAAAGCTGAAACCTCTTAAAGGGACACTGAATCAAATCACACATGAAAATTTTATCTAGTATTAGTACAAGAAACAAGATTAGGGAAAAATTCTCTTTTTTCATTTTTCCTACTTTGTACATTTGAGAGCACTTGATAGTCAGCTTCACTGTTTCTTCAGTATAGTCAGCCAGTTTGGCAGAGGAAGTTGGGGTCAAGTGTACCTCATTTTTTGAATTTTTCAGGTTTTTAAGTTGCCTGTATTCGTTTCATTGTCAAATGGGCTGGCAGTGGGGGTGAGGGGGAAGAATTTTGCAACTTAATTCATTTGCATTCAAAAAAATATCCACTATGGAGGCAAAAAAAATTCTTGGAAATCTATAATAGAATCTTTCAGAAGGAGATTAAAACCAAATGACTTTACAAAAAAAAAAAAAAAAGCTTGCCATTGATTTCTTCAGTCCCAGTGCATATTTGAGATCATTCTGTTAAATACTGGATTAAAAGCAGTTCCCTGGGACAATATAAATACACAAAAATGTTAACTGGAAGTTCTGTATTAAGTATTTACCTTTTTGTCTGTAGCCTGGAGTTCTTCAAAAACCTTTTCTAAAGTCCAGCTTCAAAATAAGAGAAAAATGAAGGTACAGAAACAGTGAATTTGAATGACTGCAGATCACATATGACCTTTATTGAAGTTAAAGTGCACAATAGTACTAAAGACTTACTTTGTTTCTAAATACTCTCTAGGGAGCTCTTCCAGTTCCTCTGTGGTCATTACTGATGTACGGATTTCCTGCTCTACCAACGAATCCACCATGACCCGGAAATACGCCCAGACTGTATCTTCCCAGGTATCACAAACTGGAAGAAGCTTCATGTTAAAAAGAAAAAAGTCTGAATTAAAGATCTAGAGAAATATCAGAAGATGTAATGGCCATATGGGATCCCATCTATGGTCTATATAGTCCAGTATCCTGTCTCGAACAGTGGCCTCTGACGCTTCAAAGAAAGGCACAAGAAATCTTGTTGTAGCCGAATCCCATTAGTTAGATGCTGGTTTTATACGGCCAGAATCATGAGAGATTCTGTATCTGCCAAAGCACTTAGTTTCTTTTAGATTTTTAATCCTTAGTATTGTACCTCTGGAAGTTCTTCCTACCTATATTACACAGATTTTCAAAAGGACCTAACGGAGCAAGGTACCCAAATCAGAGTCAATGCGATTTGTACACTAAATCCCTTAGGCTCATTTGAAAATTATAGCCTTTACGCCCAATCCTTTTCTGAATCATGCTAAGCTCTTGGCATCACCAACATGATATAGCAATGAGTTCCACAAGCAAATACTACATTGTGTTAAAATTTTTTGCCTTTTATAAATTTTAAATTTGATGCTTTTCAATTTTATTGAATATCCCCATTCTATTATACAAAGAGTTAAGACCAGGGCCCAATCTACCTTCTCTATACCATCATTATTTTGCATACTATCACATCCCCTTTTCTTCATCTCCTCTCCAATGTAAACAATTGCCAGTCCATGCCTCCATTCATTCTTTTTTTCCACTTTCTGAATGTCCTCTATTTAGACTCAGACTTTAAGGCCAGAAGGGACCATTATGATCTAGTCTGACCTCCTGCACATTGCAGGCCACAGAACCTCACCCACCCCTGCAACAGGCCCATAATCTTTAACAGAGTTACTGAAGTCCTCATATATTAAAGACTTCAAGTTCTAGAGACTCCACCACTTACGCTAGTTTAGACCAGCAAGTGATTCATACCTGATGCTGCAGAGGCAGGAGAATCCCCTCCCCAGGGTCTCTGTCAATCTGAGCTGGGGGAAATTCCTTCCTGACACTAAATATGGTGATCAGCTAGACCCTGAGTATGTGGGGAAGACCCCCCAGCTGGACACCTGAGAAAAAATTCTCTGTAGCAACTCAGAGGGCTCCCCTCTGCTTCCATCCAGTGGAATATCTCCAGCCACTGGAGATATTTGCTAACAGAAGTCACAGGTAGGCCATATGAGATTGCCTGCAATAGCAATACCATCCCCTCCATAAACTTAGCAAGCTCAGTCTTAAAACTTTGGGTTTTTGCCCGCACTATTCCCCGTGGAAGGCTGTTCCAGAACTTAACTCCTTTGATGGTTAGAAACCTTCATCTAGTTTCAAGGCTAAACTTATTGATGGCCAGTTTATATCCATTTGTTCTTGTGCCAATATTGGCTTTAACTTAAATAACTCCTCTCCCTTGAGTAGAGCATGAATCCCTGATATTCAACCACCAAAAGCTTACAATGTTTCAGAGCAAAAAGGCAGGAACAGATGCAAAGAACAGATTGTCACTTCTGTACAAAGATTATACAGAAGTGACAATCAAAACTAGTTATGGGGCCTGGACTTGGAGCTTGACTGTGCTCATGACTGTCACAGGGTGCACTCCCTGGGTGGATCTCATGCCTATACAGAAAGGGGCTCAGTCACCTTCAAGGCAGCTTCCCATTTGCTTCCTCTGGGCTCATGGAAAGGGTGGACAGTGGAAATCAAAGAGAAGAGTGCGTGGGACATGCAGCAATCATGGACATGCTTCTATTTAAGTCATGGATTTCTATTTAAATTGCTGATGAGAAAAATGTAAGTAACAGAGGAATCATGGGTGCACCAATATTACTAGCAAGCCCTTGACAAGATACCCACCCTTCCCCAGCTGCTGAGCCTGCCCACAACCCCACTGAGAAGCGTACAGACTCAGCTCTTCCTTTTCAGTTGCTGGAGTTCAATCACCCTTCCAAAATGCCTTTGCAATCTCAACTGCTATACTACATGCAAAAATCCTCAAAACAAGCACTCATTCCCCTCCCAGATGGTGAATGTGCCCAGTGTAATCCCACATGCAAAATCAGCAAAAGTTTTCTACTATATCTTTTTGAGACAGAGTGACCAGCACTGAATGTGATATCCCAGATACAGTCACATAATTCCATTATGTGAATAAATAGTAATATTATCGGTACTACTGTCCAATCCTAACATCTTGTTTATTTTTATTACAGCTACACGTTGAACAGAGATTTTTGTTGATGTGTCAACAATAATGCTCAGGTCTTTGATTGCTACAGTTAAATGTAGAACTTTTAAAGTTGTCTTTTCCCAGGTCCAGGTGCCTCAGCCAATGTACTCAGTGCCCTCCTTAAGGAATTGGAAGGATTACATTTTGAAGAAATGAAAGAAAAAATAATATGTATAGTTTAGTGATAAAAGATGGGGGCGGGGAAAACATACCAAAAATATGTGAAAGGTCTAAAACCAACGGGGGGAAAAGGAAGATAATTGAAGGTGTTAAAAGGAGTAATAGGAAAAACTGAAAAAGGCACAATTTGGCTGAATATAGGAAAAGCCTGACAGTGAGATCAGACTGTAGAATAATCTCATCAAGTGGTGAGGGGCTTATTGGTTAACACTTAAGACTAGAGCACACAGACAGTGAGGACAAAGGGGAAATACTCTAGTCCACCTCCCTGCTGATGCAAAATAGCACATTAGATCCTTTTCCATCTCACACTTCTGTCATATGAAAGCTAGTTTAACATAGCTATCAAAAGAATACTAGAAATCTGGACTGACCAAAACAGGAAAATCTGAATTAGCTCTATTGATAGCAGGCAAAACAAAAAACCTATGAAGTTCGATTGTGCTAGCTTAATTTAGATATGATAATGATGTAAAGGTGTCTATCATGTTTATGATCATCTTGTTTACTAGGTTTTACAAACATTACACAAGTGACTGTACCAGCTATCTAAAATTCTGCTCTCAGCTATGAGAAAGAAATGCATTTTTACCAAGAGAAATGGTACTTATCTGACATGAAAGATCACATACCTGTTTGAGGTTCCCACTGAGTGCGGCGTAGATTGCTCTCTCATATCTATTAAACTGCTCCTAATACATATATTTAAGAAAAATCATCTCTATTAGAGTTCTTGTTCAACCTCATAATCACTGGAAATTTTACTAGACATCAATCCATTATAACAGGGTCGATTCAGCAGCTTCCAAGAATAGTTAATGACTGCTGTTTCAATGAAGGGCTAAATATACCTCCAACCCCCAAGATACCTTATTAGGCAATACTATACTGAGTTGGGAGAAAGGGGAGATTTTTCCTGACCCCTGGAAAAATTTCTTATGCCAAGAAGAATGAAGATCATCAGTTCCTGTAATGATATCTTAGCTAATATCTACAGTTTCGCTCTTATTCCTAAGAAAAGACTAATCCTTCTTAGATGTTTCCTAAGCCATTTGTCTCTGTTGTGATGCCAGTTTCACAGATTAATTAGGACACACAAATATACTACCCACTTGAGGAATTCTCTCAGAAACAATGAAAACAAATCCCCCTGAGATGTAAGCACAAAGGGTAGATTCAACTGTGTGGAAGTGAGTGTCAGCATCACTTGATTTCAGGAAAAGAAGTTTACTCATTAACAATATCAAGCAACTTAATATTTATCTTACATCTTCTGCCATTCGCCAACAACTGATTTTCCAAATGCATCTATATGGATTCCCTTCCACTGGTTCCAGCTCTGTTCCTATATGTAAAAAGAATAATTTTTAAAGCAATGGGTATTTGAAGTTTCATAGAATCAGAGTTCAAGGCCAGAAGGGACTACCAGATCATTACTCTGACTTCCAGTATACAGCACAGGCCATCAACACCACTCAGCAGCCGTACACTAAACACAACTGAAATTGGACCAGCCCACAGGGGATTAGACTACTATGTGCCACAGATGGAATAGGAGGTTGTTTTTCTGCAGTGTGGTGAGTATGTTTTAAAATTACAGTACTTCAAAAGTTTAGCTGCAGTTTCATCCTTAAACAAAAACTTAATGAACATAAACAGACCTTTTTACTCCCACCGCTGGGCTAAGCCAGAGGTAGGGACATGGATTGAGGAATACCTCACTAAAAGGAAACATGGCAAGGCAGGGCGCCAACTGGCACATGGATCTGTGCTCACTCATCTTGGAAAGAGTCTATACCCAAGAGGAAGACTCTGGGGTGGGGAAAAAGAGGCTATATACAGGGTACACTGGGGACATGGAGGAGAAATAAGGAGGTATAGGAGATCCAGATACGGAGGACTCGATCCTGTGAGATATTGGGCACTCTGGCTCTAATTCAGTAAAGCACCTAAAGCATATGCCTTTTATTTTATTTTATTTATTTATTTTAAACTGGACTGGGTCCAGACAGAGCTCGATCGTGCAAGGTACTGAGAATACAGAAGAGGAGGCAGAGAACTTAAAGCTTTCCATGTGGCTCAAAGCATCCCTTTTCCTCCATTGTACATGATCCCCATTACACCTGAAAGGGGAAATTTTTATCACCAAAACTTTTCATTGATTTGTTAACAGCTGCAGGAATGGAGTCCTGCTTTGGTGAGCTCAGGGCGGCTCAGCGCTTGGTTAGCTGGGATAAGTTAGATAGCACAAAAGTGTGTGATGAAAGATTAAAAGGCAGTGGTGAGGGGCTGTCTGGAAACCTTAAATATTTGTTATATTTGCTAATAAAATATAGTTATTAAGTTGTTATGTTTGCTAATAAAATATAGTTATTAAGGTTTGAAGCTTTAAAGAAATGTAGATGAGTGAGAGTATCTCGATAAAGTAATTTTTGGAGTGTTAGCAGGATTCGGTTGAAATGCTTTCAAATTTAACCATTTTTAAAGAAATTTCAATGTTAAAATATTCATACGGTGTCAGCTATAAAGACAAAGAAGGTTCCTCCCCATCATACACCTGTGAAAGTGTTTTCAAAACATAAAAATGACAGCTGAGAGCTGTGCTTCCTTTAGATAGATCCTGACAACAAGAAAATCCTAGGCCTTCTTTCTGAGTCTGCTTCAGATAAATTTTGATCTAGGTACCTCCATTTACGTTTGGATCATGATACAGTTTCCACCCTTCAAGAGTTGCAGCTCTCCAGGCCTGACCACATCGTTTGCACAGGCGTTGTGCCTGTAACACAGCAAAGAACATTCTGAGCAACAGTTTTCAAGGCAGCAAAAGCACATGTATTCTCCTCTAACGATGCATAGATGTTAGAACATGGTTAATCATCAAAAGTGTTTTTTTGCACAAACTAATGTGCTTATATTTTGGTAAGTCTAAACTCAAACTAAAAGGATCTTAAAATAAAAATTCCAGATTTTATTTTTTCATTGGTTTTATTTTCCAGTGATGTATATAGGACTTTTCAGTAGGGATTTTCAACAGCGCAAGAGAAGTACTATAGTACAACTACTTATCTTTTTCATCAAGAGCTTTGCTGGCTTAACCCAATGTCGTATATCCTTCACTTCTAACTACTTTTTAGGGCTGTCAATTAATCGCAGTTAACTCATGCAATTAACTAAAAAAAATTAATCACGATTAATCTCAGTTTTAATCACACAGTTAAACAGTAGAATACCAATTGAAATTTATTAAATATTTTGGATGTTCTTCTACATTTTCATATATATTGTATTCTGTGTTGTAATTGAAATCAAAGTGTATATTATTTTTATTACAAATATTTGCACTGTAAAAATAATACAGTATTTTTCAATTCACCTCATACAAGTACTGTCGCGAAAGTGCAATTTACAAATGTAGGGGTTTTTATTTTTGTTACAATGAAACTTCAGAGCCTACAAGTCCACTCAGTCCTACTTCTTGTTCAGCCAATTGCTAAGACAAATAAGTTTGTTTACATTTGCAGGAGATAATGCTACCCACTTTTATTTACGTCACCAGCATTGCAAGGTATTTATGTGCTAGATATGCAAAACATTCGTATGCCCCTTCATGCTTTGGCCACCAATCCACAGGACATATTTCCATGCTGATGATGCTCGTTAAAAAAAATGTGTTAATTAAATTTGTGACTAAGCTCCTTGCGGGATAATTGTACGTCTCCTGCTCTGTTTAACCTGCATTCTGCCATATATTTCATGTTATAGCATCAGAGAGTAGCTGTGTTAGTCTGTATCCACAAAAACAACAAGGAGTCCGGTCACACCTTAAAGACTAACACTAACAGATTTATTTGGGCATAAGCTTTCGTGAGTAAACAAAACATTTCTTCAAATGAATCTGAAGAAATAAATCTGTTAGTTTTTAAGGTGCCACCGGCCTCCTTGTTGTTTTTATCTTATAGCAGTCCTGGATGATGACCCAGCATACATGTTGTTCATTTTAAGAACACTTTCACTGCAGATTTGACAAAACATAAAGATACCAATGTGAGATTTCTAAAGACAGCTACAGCACTCGACCCAAGGTTTAAGAATCTGTAGTGCCTTCCAAAAATTTGAGAGGGATGAGATATGGAGCATGCTTTCAAAAGTCGTAGAAGAGCAACAATCCAATGCGGAAACTACAGAACCCAAATGCCAAAAAGAAAATCAACTGTCTGCTGGTAGCATCTGACTCAGATAATGAAAATGAACCTGCTTTGGACTGGATTGCTTTGGACTCTTATCGAGCAGAACCAGTCATCAAAATGGTTGCATGTCCCCTGGAATGGTGGTTGAAGCATTAAGGGACATATGAATCTTTAGCACATTTGGCACATAAATATCTTGCAACGCCAGCTACAACAGTTCCAAGACAATACCTGTTCTCACTTTTAGCTGACACTGTAAACAAGAAGCTGGCAGCATTATCTCCTGCAAATGTAAACAAACTTGTCTGTTTGAGCAACTGGCTGAACAAGAAGTAGGACTGAGTGGACTTGAAGGTGTTAAAATTTTACATTTTTATTTTTAATGCAGTTTTTTTGTACATAATTCTACATTTGTAAATTCAAATTCACAATAAAGAGATTTCACTACATTACTTGTATTAGGTGAATTAAAAATACTATTTTTGTTTACAAGTATTGCACTGTAAAAATGATAATCAAAAATAAAGTGAGTGCTGTACACTTTGTATTCTGTGTTGTAACTGAAATCAATATATTTGAAAATGTAGAAAATATTCAAAAATATTTAAATAAATGGTATTCTATTATCTTTTTAATCACACAATTAATCGCTTGACAGCTCTAGTTGTTTTAGATGAAGTCTTTTATAGTTTCTGAAAATATGCCCCTTGGTGCAAAGGCTTAAAATCCATCTTTTTGGGTGAAATTTTTCAACATTATTGAAGGAATTAGGTACCCAACTCTCAGGTACTTTGGAAAATTCCATCCTCTGTGCCGACAATATACATCAGGCTATATACTGTCATGAATAGTCTTACTCAAGGAGTCTGCTTCCATCAAAGCCAATTGTGGTACCTATTCTAGCTAGATGAATATATAGCAGGAGTAAAAGTGATAGGGAGAAAAAAATAGGCTTGTGTGGACTGTAAGCAAGCACACACTGTTGAAGGTTACTCATCTCACACCCAATTACTTCCTTATCTAACTGATGTATCAATTCCATGACTGACAGAACTGCCAGAATAGTGAGGCAGATGGTGTTAAATGGTCATGCTTTCTTTAGTTTTTTCCAGCTGCAGAGTCTGCAATAACTTGTCACTTTTGGGCATGATGATGAAGGGAAGAAAACTGAGAACACTGGTAGCTAGGAACAGTGGGATAATACTTTCATCTCTAACAAGTGACTATATTCCTATGTTCCTAAGATTGTAAGATCTTTGGAGCAGAACTTCTTCCCCCTCATTATGCAGGGGTATAGTGCCTAGCATCCCGACAGCCCCTAGCCCACCACAGAGACCTTCGGATGCTACCATAATACAAATATTTCATGATTAATCATGAAAACCACTGGCACAATGAGGAGCCTCTACCCAGGAGAGGCCCAGGATAGGAACTGCAAGGGTGCTGCTGAACTGAGAATACAGCACATGCCACGGCAGGCTGATCTCCAAGTGACAGTGTTGTAATTCCCCTCACATTTGTGGGCAATAGTAGATTTACAACACAAATTATGCAAGGTATTAAAAAAAAAAAAAAAAAAAGGCAGAGCTAATTCAGCCAATGGATTAATGAAAGAGAAGAGTAACTTCTTCTGTGCTGGTCAAAACCACAAACTCCTAGTATCCTATTCATGCCTATCCAGGAGTTCTTCAGAGAGATTTGACTACTGAAGCATTTATGGCTTGCCAGGGACAACAGAAAAAGGAGAAAAAAAAGAAATAAAGTAGAGTCATCTTTCTCCTAGTAAACATGAAATCTGAGTGTTATTTTCATAGCTTCAAATCAGAGTCATCATTAAGAAAGGAAGCCATTCTTAATGTTTACTACAGCCACATAAAACCATCATTAAATGATTACATCAGCAAAGAGCAAAAACATCCTTGCAATTCAGTACTAGACGGAAACCCAAGAAGCATCAATTCTGCTATATTTCAAATTTGTACAGCACTCATATGCGAAAAAGGAGGTGCACAGGATAATTTAATGGTTTTGAAAGGCCTAGCTTACAAGCTCTTTCAGATGGTCTAACTGTACCATACAGCACTGAGCTGTCAGTACTAAGCTGCTTTAGTAACAAGCAGTGCTACTAATGTGCTGGCCTGACAGCCCTAAGTCCAATTTATCTACCATAATGCCTGCTCTTAACCCAAAGTTGCACTGGTTTAACTAAAGGTATGATTTCAAATTCAGTGCAGACACTCATATCAGTTAAAACCTGATTTATAGCAGTTGAGCTAACATGTGACATCAGCAATCAGCACCTGTAATTGGATGAAAGCTAAATTGACATATGGATGTCCACACAGAAGTTTGTACTGGTTGAACTAAACCAGTTTTTAAAATGTCTGAACAAGTCCGAAGGAAAGGGAAGGATACTATACGTTCTGTGGCTTACCTCATCTGTCATCCCAGCTCTGATAAGAGTGAATAGGTACTTGAGTAACCTGGCATCATCTTCTCGATCCAAATCATCGAGTGGCATTTTCTGTCTTATGGGGGCATCTGGGTCCTACAAGAAAAAAAAAGAAAAGGGAGGGACAATGAATCCTCCATCCCCTACACTGCAGATATTTCCCTCTGTATGAGTGTCTCAGAGGTTATGAATGATAGTAAATCCCTTTCCCATGTTGACAACAGTCTGACCAGTCTGCATAAAAACTGGCACTACATTCCTGGTCTCTCCTCTTCGCCTCCCCAGTCACTGAGCTCGAGAGATTACTGTGCATCAATTTCAATCCTTTCGCCTTCTCAGAAGCCTGTCCTCTCGTTCCTTTCACCACAAACATTTCCCCCTTGTAATCTGCCTCTCCAGATAGCAGACCTTTTCCTTTCCTACCTTTACCTTTGAGTTCTTTGAGAAGGCCTTTTACAACTGTTACATTGACTTCCTCTCTTCTCACTTTCTCGTGGATCCACTCCAGCCTATTTTCTGCTTTCTTCAAAACACTGAAACCGCTCTTAATGCCACTAACCACCACCACCTCACCAATTCTCAAAGCCTATGCTCATCTTTCTTGAATTTGCCTCTGCATTTGATACAGTTGATTACTGCTCCTTCCTGGACAGCCCTCTCTTGGTTTTCAATACTCGAGAAATAATAATGGGAGGAAACCAGAAGAGGATGGTAGCACCCAGAGGCTCCAAACAGAATCGGGGTTTCATTGTGCTAACTGCAGTACAAAAAGTGTGTCTTAGAGAGCTTACAAATAGTGCTTCACATCCAATTTAAACAAACATTTTGTTCTTACTTTTAGGTCCCTACATCACACAGCCCAAATCTAAATTTGACATGGCCTTCTTTCATATTCCCCACTGTTTTTCTCCACTCTTCCAGTGACGTCAACCTTGATACCCCATTTATTACCTTGCTCCATAAGCATCTGTCCCTTACATTTGGCATGCCCTCCCCAAATCTGTTCATCAAGCTAACCTCTTGTCACACAAATTATTCTTGTAAGGTTTTTGGAAGTGAGGTTTTAAGTGAAGGGGCAAAGGTAACTAAAATTAAAAAATTAATTTAAAAAAGGGAATCAGAAAGGCACTTGCACTACATGATGGTTTAAGTAACCATGTTATTTATTGCCACTTGTCATTAATCCACTCCACCCTCCTTTACCCTTGTTAATTTATGACTTTCACATGTAGTATCAAGTTAAATCAAGATAATTTGCTCTTCTAGGTAGGGATACTGTTTGTTTTGAAGCACCTAACATTTTGGGGCAGTTAGAAAAAGTACCAATAAAGCCACTCACCTAAATGAATAGCTAAGAAGTACTTCTGCTGAAAAAAGGGGAAGGTGGAAAGAAAAATGAAATCCATGATGGACTAAAGTCGGATGCCCAGAGCAATAAAGACAGTGTACATAATTTCTCCAGATGGTCAGGGCTGTTATCATGAAAATGAAAACAAATAAATAAAATCTACTGCAGGAGTTTTTTCATTTTTAAGACTCAGCTCCTGAACTTCTGGGGAAGTTGTGCTGGGTAGGAAAAAAATATACTAATTACCCCAAAAATCCAATTTACACCTACCATGAAGCCAAACATTTTAAATTATACTTACTAGTTCAGTTACCAGGGGACGCGTACTTCCAATGTATGTGCTGAACTGTCGCTGCTTCAAAATATGTAGAGTGTTCTCCCTAAAAGCAATGAGAAGTGTTCTTTTTAAAGAGACGTTTAAGATATCAATTTTTTTTTTCCAAGATGGCACATCAAAACAAAGTAATGGATACTTTGATTCTTCACAAGATGGGTTCTTAGTGTATCAATTTCTACAGTTTACTTTGAGACCTGTCAGCTATAATTCTGTTGTGTAAATATAATTCAGCTAAAAACATGAAAGTAAACCACCAACTGATATATGATCAAATTCACCTAGATTTGTTTCATTCATCCAAATAATGGAATCATTTCAGTGTGGTAAACTAGATTGTATATTAAAATTCTAAAGTCAGTCTAGCACACTCAGTTCACTTCAGGATTCCAGAACGTATCATTGGTCAAAGTCTGATTTAAAATCCATGTGGGATTTGGTATTTTCTGACCTGAACTCATTGCTGAGAATGAATACAACAAGAACTACGGTTGCCAAGGTGTTACAGACACAGTAACAGCAACAAGGACTTGAGCAACAAAATAATAAGGTGCAAGTGAAGGGACAGATCATTGTATTAACACACAAAAACATGAACTATTTAATCCATCTCAAGTAATAAAATTACTGTCAGGCAGCTACCTATTAATTATGTCTATTGTGGTAGTACTTAATGACCTCAAACATTGATTAAGGTACTATTGCACTAGGCATTGGATAAAGAAATGCACTGAATTCTCTTTTTTGGGAAGTCACCGTGTCAACAGCTGACCAAAAAACATCCTTAGCTTTTAAAAAGCTGGCAACTCCTTTCATTTTCTTTTTTAATTCTTAGAGGTTTTTTAAAAACTAACAGCAAGTTGTTAAAACAGCTTTATCATCCAGTTTGCTTTAATACTTGTAGGAAGCATGCAGTGTAGATAAACTTCTCCATGACCCTTAATGATGATTCAGTAACTCACCAATATACAGATTTTGCATAGAATTCAATGTTGTCAGAGAAATCTCCAATTTCATCCTTGGCAATGCTCTCTAACCAATCTACCACCAGCTGGAATATAAAATTAAGCTGTTTTTAAAAACACTCCTGTTACAAATATTATACCAGCCTCCCAGCCCAATCCTAGCCTATTCATGATCTGTGTATCCTAAAATGTATATACGTCTCTAGATCACTGCACCCATATCTCTTAAGTAACCATGACAGATTGTGTATTCAATCCTCGCTTTTGTTAGCCATTCCTGTTACAATACTGATTAGCAGCTTATTTTGCTCCATATGTTGGCTAGTAAAGGATAGGCCAGACGGAGATAGCTCTAAAGACTCCTAATCCTCTGCCCTTTTCATATTAATTTCAAGAACATACCTGGCCTCCATCAAAGCAGAACTAAGAAACTTTTGCCTTCACAAAAAAAACCATGCATGCAATCCCTAATGAGGTTATATAATCCAGGAAACCCATTTTAGAGAAATACATAGTGCTAGAAGCAGTTTAATATACTCTACATAGCATTTGTTATAGATTATAATGGAGTATAACAAGTATCTAAAGCTTGTTAGCTTATCTACTCCCATATCTTTAAGATCATACCTGGCTTTGTCGAACCAATGAGTCTTTCTGAAACAAGATGTCTACAGCTGTCTTTTCACTAGCATTTAGAACCTATTTAAGAAAGAGCTTTTATTTTTTAATAAAAAAATAAACGAAGTATCAGAATGTAAATGGCAAAAACAAGAGAATTCAGGGAAGACCAATTAATATCATATCCACTGACCTTCTACAAGTTTTATGTTGGTAGCTTAGAAAAAAATAATGCATTATATCAAGATATGAAAGTATATCTGTTCTATATCATAAAATAAAATTACGTCTAAACATGAGATTGCAGAATCAGTCCATAGGTGACATGTTACAAATTAGATAATGATAGCAGACACTGGTATACTTTGGATCCCAGTCAGGTTATCCAAGTATTTATTTTAGATTTATACAAAAATAAAAATGGGCACTAACTCAAGATTCTAAGTGTCCTTGCTGTAAACTACAAAATGAAAAATTGGTCAGCACAACACAATATTCTCCCTTTGCCAGACACATCTAACTCTCATTAAACCCTCACCAAAAATAGGAGAAAGAGGCTCTTGCTAAAACCTGGAGGATTTTTTTGGGGGGTGGGCGGGGGGAGTGTGGAGCAGGGCAAAGGGGGTTGATTTTTGGTAGAGTTAAATTTAGAAATATTGACAGGCTTCTCCTCCTCAACTAAAGTAGTACTAGTAGTTGGAGATATTTTATGACAAGACTATCTGCAGTTTGCATTTTACAAGAAAAAAAAGTTACCCTTCTTCATCTTTAACCTTCCTAAATATACTCTACCAGCACAGGCTGCAAACATTGCTTTGTAATAAAAAGAGCAAAGAGAGACATAGACCAAGAAAGCTTTTCAAAACTCTTCAGTCTGCATTCATAAGAGAAATCAAGATGACAAGATGCTAAACATCCCAAGGCCTCCTAGATCATTCAAATTTGTTACATCTTCAAGTAAGTCTCAACTCTTGACTATCCAATACGAACACCACTATCTGTGCCCCTGGAGCTTATAAGAAATGGACAGATAACCACTTAGAACAAACTTTCCAACTTTATATGGAGTGGTTATAGAGTTACAATTTAATCATATTTTAAACCAATTCCCACATTATTAATATTAAGAAATGAACATCGAATCTGATTAATTTTTCATAATTTATGCAGTTAGGTCTCTTTGATCTTAGACAATGAAAATCAAATCAATTTAATTTGTTTACATTCAGTTTTACTTTCAAGTTCTGAGTGGTGCAATAGTTGGGTTGCAAACAATGAAGACAAGCATATTTAGATTTAAAAGTTGTCCTTTAAACAAAATAAAAGGGCTCTCTATAGCACAAAGCTTACCGCAATTTCAAACATTGTTTCATCCTCCAGGGCAGACTGTATTCTATCTCTAGAGAAAAAAGTACAAAATTTTATTAATGGTTAATATGAAAAAAATTAAAGTTATATGTCTCCCACTGTAAGGCCTGGTCTACACTATGCATTTAAACCAAATTTAGCAGCGTTAAACTGATTTAACCCTGCACCCGTCCACACAACGAAGCCCTTTATATTGATATAAAGGGCTCTTTAAACCGGTTTCTGTACTCCTCCTCGACGAGAGGAGTAGCGCTGAAATCAGTATTGCCATGTCGGATTAGGGTTAGTGTGGCCGCAAATCGACGGTATTGGCTCCAGGCGGTATCCCCAGCTGCACATTGTGACTACTCTGGAAGCAATCTGAACTCAGATGCACTGGCCAGGTTAGAAGGAAAAGCCCGAAACTGTTGAATTGCATTTTCCTTGTTTGCCCAGCGTGGAGCTCTGATCAGACAGGGGCGGTGCAGTCCCAAGATCCAAAAGAGCTCCAGCATGGACCGTACGGGAGATACTGGATCTGAACGCTGTTATGGGGAGACAAATACTGTTCCTATCAGAAGCTCCGTTAACAGAAGACGAAATGCCAAAAACAGGGTGAAAAAATCTCCAGGCTATGATACAGAGTCCACACACAGTGCTGTGTGACAAGCGCAACGGAAAGCCAAAGAAGTCGATAAGACGCTCATGGGAGGGATAGGGCGGTACTGAGGACTTCAGCTATCCCACAGTAAACCCCGCAGTCTCCGACAAAGCATTTGCATTCTTGGCTGACTCCCAATGCCTGAAGGGTCAAACATTTCCTGGGTGTTCAAGGGTTATATGTTCGGCAATTACACCCCCCGCCGCCCCCCCGGAAAGAAAAGGTTAAAAAAAAAAGATTTCTCGGCCGGCCCTTTTTTCAATGTCACTCTACATTCTACAGCATTGCTGCTGGTAGATGGGTGCTGCCAGCGCTGAATACCAGCATCCCTTTCCCGGATGGCAGACAGTACAATATGACTGCTATCCAATCATTCATCATTCAGCCCTTGAGTGCTCCTTGCTGGCCTCGGCGCTTATGATGGTCGGCCAGGGGCGCCTGACGGTAAAAGGGAATGACTCCCGTCATCCCCGGCAATGTACAGAACGGCTGGTAACCGTCCTCATCATAGCAACTGGAGGCTAAGCTCTATCAGCCCCCCCCCCCTGTCATGTCTCAAGAAAAAAAATTCTTGTACCGCAGGACTATCCTAGCAGTTGGGAGGCTGCGCTCCTCTATCCCCCCAACCCTTTAATGTCCTGCCTGACTTTATCATAAGCACTGGGAGGCTGCCTCACCCTCATTTTCTCTCCGAAAAAGCCAGAGTTTCTCTATTATCCTGCATTCTTTTTACTACCTCACACAACTGGGGGGACACTGCCACAGTAGTCCAGGAGGTTCAGGGAGGAGGGAAGCAACGGGTGGGGTTGTTTGCAGGGGCACCCCCTAGAATGGCATGCAGCTCATTCATTTCTGCAGGATCTCTGGGGCTCTGACACGGGCGGCTGTGTCTCTGGTTCTCTTTAGTTACACTTTGCCCAGATTCTAGGCAGGACTGACTCCATTTTTAGACAAAACAAAAGAAGGAATGACCCAGGGAGTCACTCCCATTTTTGTCCATGCGCCCCTGGCGACTCAGCGAGACAGCCAGAAGCACCCATGGACAGCAGCAGACGGTACAAAACAACTGATAACCGTCATCTCATCGCCAATTTACAATGGCAGACAGTGCAATAGGATGGTAACCATCTCTGCTATCTTGCAAAGGCAAATGAATGCTGCTGTGTAGCACTGCAGTACTGCGTCTCTCAGCAGCATCCAGTACACATACGGAGACAGTGACAAGGCAAAACGGACTCCATGGTTGCCATGCTATGGCGTCTGCCAGGGCAATCCAGGGAAAAAGGGCGCGAAATGATTGTCTGCCGTTGCTTTCACGGAGGAAGGCTTGAGTGACGACATTTACCCGGAATCACCCACGACGCTGTTTTTGCATTGGGATCTCAACCCAGAATTCCAGGTGGCGGGGGAGACTGCGGGAACTATGGGATAGCTACCCACAGTGCAACGCTCCAGAAATCGACTCTACACAGCCGAATGTGTACAGGATGCACGCCGCCGAATTAATGTGCTCAGTGTGGCCGTGTGCACTCAATTTTATACAATCTGTTTTACAAAACTGGTTTATGTAAAATCGGAATAATCCTGTAGTGTAGACATACCCTAAGTCTTCCCCACAAATACAAATGAAATGAAGAAGACACTCACTGGGCAGGTCTTCACTACCCGCCAGATCGGTGGGTAGTGATCGATCTACTGGGGATCAATTTATCGTGTCTAGTGTAGACATGATAAGTTGATCCCTGATCGCTCTGCCATCAACTCCGGAACACCACCACTGCCAAGAGGCAGAAGCGGAGTCGATGGGGGAGCAGTGGTAGTCAATCCCGCCGTGAGGACACAAGGAAAGTCAATCTAAGATACGCAACTTCAGCTACAAGAATAGCGTAGCTGAAGTTGACATATCTTAGATCAATTCCCTCCTCCTCCCCAGTGTAGACCAGGGCACTGATTGATCTAGCAGTCATGCTTAATATCTATGCAATGACAAATCAATTGTGACTCTTATGAACATTTATGCAGCATGTTTACACTCAGCAAAGCTGCTTAACTATTTTTCCATGCAGAATACAAATCTGGTAGTCTGTACATCTAAGTGACTAATTCATTGCAAAAGTAAAACCAACATACTTTTTAAAAAAACTACCTGTAAAGTGAGGACAGTAGTCTCCAGGTTACCATCTCTTGCTTGAGAAGCCACAGAACACTGGCAGTCTTTGAAAACTTCTGCTGTCCAGGAGTCGCTCGGTAAACTATTTTCCCCAGTATATTCACCTGATGTAAATAATGATATACAATATGTTATGCGTTTTCTATTGTGTGTCAAGCAATTTTCGCATTACCCTGAGTACTGTCTGTTAGCTAAGATAGATCTTAAAATAAGCAAGCACCTTTCATTTCATTAGTTAGGAGCAGAAGCACTAATGTTATGGCTACACTACAGAGCTTGCAGCTGTGCTGCTGTAGCACTACTGGTGCAGACGCTCTAAGCCGACAGGAGAGCACTCTCCTGCCATGAGCAGCGGTAGCTATAATCAGCAGGAGAAGCTCTCCCACTGACACAACGCTGTCCACACTGGCGATTAGGTCGGTGTAACTTATATCACTCAGGGGGTAGCTTAATCACACCCCTGAGAAACATATCTCAGGTCAGTATAAGATGTAGTGTACGCATGGCCTAAGCCTATCCCCAACTGCCTGAACAATTGCAAATAGTCCGTTCTAAGCACCATGACTCATTAACTGAAGTGAAACGTATTAAGTCCTTGTTACGAGCTGCAAGAAACACTTACGGGGCCACATGTAAAACAAGACCTAATAGAATCTGCCTAGAAATGTGTGTGTATGTGCAGACAAAAACAGAGGCAAAAAAGGCAAGGAAGCCAAGTGCTAACCCGTGAGCACAGTGTGACCCTGGGAAAAGCTAAAGAACACTTTTGGGTCTCATGTTGCAGGGCTCTACTGGGAATGCAGCAGTGAAAGCAGCAGCATGTCAGGCCACCGCTCCCAGGAGCTAGTGCCCCATGCTGTTACCAACTCTGGCATGGCTGTATCGCCCGCCAGCTCTGCCCACTGGTAGCTGTCCTTGGTCATGCTGGTGTGTGCGAGCAGCTCGTACACCCCCAGACAGGAGAAGCAGGCTGTGCGTGGAAGGGACTTGTATCTGGGGGCCTACGAGCCGCTCACACACACTAGCACGACCAGGGACAGATGCTGGTGAGCCTGGAGCCTGCCCCAGTGGGTGGGGCTGGGGCAGTACAGCAATGCCAGAGGAGCTGCCAGTGCAGGGTGCTGGCTCTCAGGAGCGGTGTCCTAACATGCTGCTGCTTTCGCCGCTGCAGTTCCTGGTAGAGCCCTGCAGCTTCATGGATACCGATTTAAACCCATAGATACAAATTTTGTATCTACACAGGGCTCTACCAGTTTCCAAAAAGAAATTATGAGCTGGTCTTCCTGTTGAACCAAGACGGAGCAAATTATGGTGATGCTTGAATAAAGATGGATGAAGGAATTTAAAACAAGACCTGGAGGCTTCACAAAAGGAAATAAAGCAGCATCTGGAGAATTCTCAGAAAGGGCTGAGGGTTGACTTGCAGGTGAAGGTCAAATATCTGTTGGAGCATGAACTTCAGTGTCCAGACAGGTTGTGAAGCCCAGCTGCAAAGCTCTCAGGCTAGAATGGCAGGACAGATCATAGAGGTGACCAGCAACCTGACTGCCACAGATCAGAAGTCTTTCCATGAAATCATGGAGACCAGGTAAGCTTTAGCCCACTTGGAAAATTCAGTTCCAGAAGGAAAACAAAGTGCATCAGATGACAGTGGAAGGCAGCTGTCTGGATGAGGAACTGAGCCAGGCAAAGGACTTGGGTAAAACTGGACATTCACAACACTTTCCTACCCAATTTGTAAATCAGAGGCCCAGAAAGGAGAGGTCCAGCTGTCCCAGCTCCAGTGATGCAAAAACTCACTACCTTTGAGGGAATGACTCCATGTGAGGCTAATGTGGTTCTCTTCAACATTATATATCAAAGTAATAGCTGGGAAGAGGGAAAGAATGGAGAATTACTAGCAGCCAATTTGAATGCTCAAACTCTGATTATGCAGAACTTAATCCCAGAAAACAGTTATCCAGAACTGGTACAAGCCCTTGACATGCAGTTTGGAGTTAGCCATCAAGCTGCGCTGGCCAGGGCACAGATAAGAGCTAGGACAGGGAAAGAAGAAACTCCACCTGACCTAGAAGAGGACCAGCAGAGACCTGTGTTCTTGGCATACCAAGATACCAATGAGGCCTTCCAGGACAAATTGGTGATGGACCAGTTAGATGCTCAGCTGGACTTGGACTTGCAGAGCAAGTGAAATTTGCCACAGAACTTGAATCTTTCCTTGCAGCAATGCATGGTAAGAGGAAACAACCACTAGTGAGGAAGCGTCCTGTAATCATAGCTCTGTGAAAGAGGGGATTCTAATCTGGTTCATGATTTTAGTGAGCGACTAGAAACAGTGATAAAATTTGGTTTCTAAAAGAAGAGAAACTGACAATGACACAAAAATTAAAGGAAATAGTTCAGTTTAATGCTGGTAATGTTTTAAAACTGGACACACACACACAAAAAGTTTGCTATAAATTTAACACTGGCCAAGATAGACTGTTGGAAGTGTCTCGTGAAAGCCTCTCATTGTTCAGGAAATAGGAGTACAGCAAGATGATGGGGATAAAGTTTCATGGAGGAGCAAGGATCAGCCTCATAGTTTTTGGTCAGATATGGGAAGTTACGCAAACAGTAACTGGAGTCTGGCTAGTGTGCGTAATAGGATCCATAAATGAAGCACGTCGGTGACTGATGCTGGCTCAAACAAGTTATTAAACCAGATGTTCTTAAAAGGCTAGGGAATCGGGGCTCCAACACTGAACCACCTAACCAGTCTTAATGGAGACAGTGATGGGGGCAAGAACATCCATCCAAAAACAGGACTTTGGACCTCGAGCAAGAAGTCTGGATGGCAGAAACAGTGGATGAGCTTGGATTTCATTAGGGTTAGTAACTGTAATGGTGTAATCAATGCCAGGAAAGGTGTCTTACGAATTCCCTTTCACGATATGGCCCAGGTCAGACAAATGGCTTGTAGGCAATTGTTTTGCAAAGACTGAACTGTCCAGCCTCTAGAGGTAGAAATCATTTTAACAGCTGTTTTCAGTGGCTCCCGAACTGTGGGTGATGACCCCATCAGCAAGTGAGGAGGAGAGGGGGTGGAGTTGGGTGAAACCTGGTTACAGGTGAGTTAAAACCTCATTTAAACTGATGCGTTAATGCACCCTTCACTTAAGATAGCTCTGAGAAACACTTAAGGGGGCATACCTAAAATAAGGCCTAACAGAATTAGCCCAGAAACTAGCACCAGGTGGATAGTGGGGGCATTCCACTGGGTGTTCTGAACAGGTGTGTGGGGGTGTATGAGAGAACACAGAAAGTGAGAACAGACAAGAACAGAGGTGCAAAGGCAAAAAAAGCAAAGAAGCCAAGCATTAGCCATGAGCACTGTGACACAGGGAAACACAACCTAGATGGAGCTACTATAAGGTGGATAAATAACTGGTTGGAAAATCATTCCGAGAGAGAGTAGTTATGAGCGATTCACAGAAAAGCTGGAAGGGCATATTGAATGGAATCCCACAGGGATCAGTGCTGTGTCCGGTAGTGCTGAATATTTTCATCAATTATTTAGATAATGGCCTAGAGAGTACACTTCTAAAGTATACTTATCAAGTTTGAGGACGATACCAAACCGGGGGCGAGGGGGTGTTACAAGTACTCTGGAGAATAAGATTAAAATTCAAAATGATCTGGCTAAGTTGGAGAACTGGTCTGAAGTAAATAGGATGAAATTCAATAAGGACAAATGCAAAGTATTCCACTTAAGAAGGAACAATCAGTTGCACACATGCAAAATGGGAAATGACTGCCTAGGAAGGAGTACTGCAGAAAGGGATCTGGGGGTCATAGTGGATCACAAGCTAAATGAGAGTCAACAGTGTAACACTTGCCAAAAAAGAAGAGCAAACATTCTGGGATATATCAGAAGGAGTGTTGTAAGCAAGACACAAGAACTAATTATTTTCTTCTACTCCACAGTGATTAGGCCTCAATTGGAGTAGTGTGTCCAGTTCTGGGCACTACATTTCAGGAAAGATGTGGACACACTGGAGAAAGCCCAGAGAAGAGCAACAAAAATGATTAAAGGTCCAGAAAATGACCTATGACGAAAGATTGAAATAACTGGGTTTGTTTAGTCTAGAGAAGATTCAAGGGGGATATGTTAACAGTTTTCAAGTCCATAAAAGGTTGTTAGCAAGAAATAGGGAGAAAAACTGTTCTCATTAACCCCAGGGATAGGACAAGAAGCAATGGGCTTAAACTGCAGCAGGGGAGGTTTAGGCTGGATATTAGGAAAAACTTCCTGTCAGGGTGGTTAGGCACTTAAATAAATTGCCTAGAGAGGCTGTGGAATTTCCATCATCGGAGGTTTTTAAGAGCAGGTTAGACAAGCATCTGTCAAGAATGGTCTAGATAATGCTTGAGTGGATTAAAAGATCTCTTGAGGACCCTTCTAGCCCTAAGAGTCTATGACTACTCTATAACCCTGGGAAAAGCTACAGAGCGCTTTTAGGTCTGGTGTTGGCGAAAAAGGCCTGGGGTTGTAAGCTAAGAAACTGCTCCCTTTGTTTTTGGTTCTCGTGCTCAGAGGAGCAGGATTTTGTACATTACTTGTAAATAAACAAAATGCCCAACTCCTTCCAACTGTAAAATTTAATTAGCAGTTCTGGTCAGAAAGGAAAAACCATCCCTAGTTTCAGCAACACAACCTCTTATGAAAGGAAATACAATGTGAAATTTTTACAACAATTTACCTGGTTATTACAAGTATTCTCATACTCTTCTACAAGTTCAAAAACGGTAGTTGAAGTGTGCTTCAAAAACGAATGCAGAAACTCTGAGTACATACTCATAGTAGCTAGAACACATTAAAGAAGAAAGAGTCATGACAGCATGCCATACTTTGAAAAACTGAACACAAAGAAATTCTCCTGATAACAGAGAAATTTATATTCGATATTTTCAAGGACTATATAAAGTACTATTTTTCAATAGTACTGGTTTTAAGTTTGAAGGCCAGCCTAAATAATTTCAATAAAATCTCATTTGCAGCTCTTTGGTGCAGTCATGATGAAAATAAAATGCAGACACTTACATGAACTATGTACACGCTGCAGAATGTCATGAAAATTTACCACCGCAACTAAGAAAGTGAATTACGTAAGGACACAGCAATTATACCACATCTTTTGCTACAGAGTTGGTCGTATGAGAAAGCTTTAAAAATACACCAAAAGTGCCAAGCTCCATAAGATGCAGCTGTTTTACACCTTACATCTCTAGGACTGACAGACTATTTGTGACTCCATGTTCTAAAGAAGTCTCTTTTCTCTCAATGATTAACTCACAAAATATCATCTCCAGACAGCAAGTAGAAGGGGGTGGGGGTGAGGGTGAGGAGAAGAGTCAGGCAAGGACATTCTGGAAAAACATTACAATAAGGAAGTGGAACATACGTCTAAGAATTGCACAAAATAATAATTGTTTCATTTTATTTTGTTGTGAAAGCTCAAAGTCATCTCACCGGCTTCTCCGGGATCATCCTCACGCAAGAGAACAGCACTCATGGTGACATCTTCTGCCACACTGGACAAGTCAAGGTTTGTGTACATTCCTGTATGCTGAGGTGTGAGTGCAGCTGTCCAATTGCTGTCATCCAACTAAAACACAACACAGAACAACACAGGGAAAAATAAAGGCTATTTTAAACTGTCAGATGCTTTCAAGCTTCTTCATGCTATGATTATTTATTATGGATAAATGCAAAGTAGCTCCAGAAATTAAAAATGACTCAGCTTTTAGATACGACAGATTTGTCTTTAAAAAGGTACAAGTCCGGATGTACATGATTTTCTAATCTAATGGGAAGGATGTAAAATTTCACTCACTCTTAAAATACATATCCTCCTCTCTCCCTAAGCCGTATTATGTCAAACCCTAACTTGGACTGAAGTTTTAAATTGTCCGACGTGGGTGAAAAGCAGCAGAATAATTTTAACCTACAAGCAAGTTGAGAGAGAGAGAGAGAGAGAGAGAACAGAGCCAAAAAGTGACATAAACCAGTTTGAATTGAAACTGTTCATTAGGAGTTTTCAAGGCTTCAGGTGAGGTTATGATTAAAGGTATGTTTTAGGAACAGCAACAAAATGAGAGAGTGTACAAACTAGGGGTGCGGATTAATTCATGCAATTAACTCAAAATAATCACAATTAAAAAATTAATCACGATTAATTGCCATTTTAATCACATTTAAACAAAACACCAATTGAAATGTATTAAATATTTGTGGATGTTTTTCTACATTTTCAAATATACTGATTTAAGTTACAACACAGAATACAAAGTGCAGATTGCTCACTTTATATTATTTTTATTACAAATATTTGCACTGTAAAAATGTTAAAAAAATAGTAACAACAACAATATTTTGTGATGCTGGCTACAATAATGCCATGCGAACACCTGTTCTGACTTTCAGGTGACATTGTAAACAACAAGTGGCAGCATTATCTCTTGCAAATGTAAACAAACTTGTTTGAGTGATTGCCTGAACAAGCAGTAGGCTATGAAGTTTTACATTGTTTTGTTTTTGAACGCGGTTTTTTTTGTACATAATGCTACATCTGTAAGTTCAACTTTAATGACAAAGAGATTGGAGTACAGTACTTGTACTAGGTGAATTGAATAATATGATTTTTTGTTTTTTTTACAGTGCAAATATTTGTAATAAAGTGAGCACTATACACTTTGTATTCTGTGTTGTAATTGAAATCAATATATTTGAAAATGTAGAAAACATCCAAAAATATTTTAATGAATGGTGTATTCTATTATTTTTAAGAGCGCAATTAATCATGATTAATTTTTTTTTAATAGCTTGACAGCCCCAGTACAAACATGGACTAAGGAAAATACTTACGTTTGATGGGACACGGCGATCACTCCCTTTGGTTATTTCTGGGGGACCATGTGGTAACTTACCCAGATGAGCATCGTAGCAAGCCGGCTGAGAGTAACAGAGACTGGAGCTATCATCATCTCACAATGGCAAGCATCCTAATAATCATCACCATGACTACCATCACCAACACTACACATTAGGTCCCACTGATTTGCCATTAGGTCTTTTCCCTGACCCTGAAGGATACTCTCACTGAACCAGTGAAGACAGGGAAACAGACATCATCTTCATGGCAGTATGCTAAGCACCTCCTGAAATGTGAACATAGGTCCTTGCTATTCTCCAATCTGTTTTTCAAATGCCATTCCCACATTATTCCTACTGCTTCTCTTCTATCTTAGCCTTTTTGCCTTCTAGCCAAATGCAGAAGGAGGGATGAGACCTACTGTTTTAAGTTTGAAGGTCAGCCTAAATAATTTAGAAGACTGTTGTCTCATTTTTAAGAGACTTTGGTGAGTGGGAACTTATGCTTCAATCACTTTCAGTTGTGCATATTGAAAGTTTTCCCAGGCTGACCTTACATAATCAGTTTAATTCCCTGACTACAATCAATCCCTCCGTTCCTTTAATAGTTTAGTTGTAAATATGAAACGTTTTGATAAGAAAAGTTTATATATCCAAAACATTTAGGGTTGTTTTGTTTAAAAAAATAAACTTTATATTTTTTGTGTTTAATTAAATACTAGTTATTCTAACGCAGCTTGATACAAAACATGAGCAAAAATATATTAATAAGCAAGCGACATTACCATTTTCTAATATTCAAAATGCACACTTAATAGGAATCTGAAAATATTAAGCAATAAAATAAAACCTTGTCATAAGGTTCATATGAGCGAAGAAGGGAGAACAACATGCCCTATAATCTTCATACCATAGACAGATGGCCAAAGAATCCAGGAGTATGTGTAAATTGAGGCGATTTCCCTCCTGTTCCCAGGATGGTAGACATATCTAGCTGCTTTGTGGAACATCGTGTTTGTGGAGTAACTGAAAAGCAAAACAATATTTTTCTAAAAAAAAAGTTTAAGGCTATGGAGCTCTGTTGCCAAAAAAAAATCAGTAACTGAGATTGTAGGACTTTGTAAGTACATTTACATTCAGTTAACTAAGGCCATGGCTACACTGGCGTTTTACAGCGCTGAAACTTTCTTGCTCAGGGGTGTGAAAAAAACACCCCCGAGCGCTGCAAGATACAGCGCTGTAAAGCGCCAGTGTAAACAGTGCTGCAGCGCTGGGAGCGTGGCTCCCAGCGCTGCAAGCTAATCCCCATGAGGAGGTGGAGTATGTGCAGCACTGGGAGAGCTCTCTCCCAGCACTTGCGCTGCGACCACACTCACACTGCAAAGCGCTCCCGCGGCAGCGCTTTGAAGTTTCGAGTGTAGCCATACCCTAAGGAAAGAGCTGAACTGTTTCTCTCTCAAAGTTTAGGAAACATTATCTTTACTATTATTATTTGGGCTTTATCAGCATGCCTGCTGCTACACAGAAAGAAACATTGTCTCAGCCTTAACAAACTTTAAGACAATTACAGAATAAAGTCTTTGAGGTAAAATAGAATAGTAAGAAATAAAAATATACAAAACAAAACATTTAGTGTAATCACAAACTACAATTTACTATTCATGGAAGTGGAGAAGGAAGGGGGTGGGGCGCACGGAAATTAAAAAACCCAAATGACTTACAGGACTGGCGAAGCAATGACCCTGGAGTTCGGGGAACAATCTGGCCTCTTGATATTCCATTACCAAGACTGTCATCCAGGGATGCAAGAACTGGTGGACATGTTAAGAAAGAATGCCCTAAACTCCATCTCAGGTCCATTACAAAGCTATTGCGAGTGATTAACAAGAGAAATGAACCACCTCTGCTAATTGCATCTTTAGAAATCCTTAAGATACCAAAAAGGAATGTACATCTAGTCCACTAAATTTAACAAGGCTAAGAGATAGTCCCTGTTAGATAAACTTGAAATATTTGTCACAGACTTAGTAGCTAGAGGACTAAGGTTAAACCTACTAACTTTAGGTAGATAGCGAAGATGAGCGTGCGGATGGTGGGAGACTCACAGAGAGGAGTCGAGAAGAAACCCTCTGGGAAGTATTCCAGACCCACAGGTGCTGGGATTGAGGAGGGTATTAGTAGCATTACATTCCAGCCAAAGGCTGACGTATCTGCTTAATCTGAAATTCCACCCCTCACAGAAAGAAGAAAAAAAAGCTTTCTACATCTGCTCTCTAGCCACATAAGCCTGCTAGTTGCTTTGGAGAAGGTGGAGGAGAAGAATTCTCTTCTCCTCTACCTTTTCCTCAGTTTGTTTTGTGGTTCCTCTTACTCAATACATAACTCCAGTGTGTGATTGCTTCTAGATTTGCCAAGCAGCATGAAACTTGCATGATTCCTGTCAATTTCCCTACTAGATTCCCGGCTGTTCTTCAGAATTCTGAGCAAGACCAGCGTCTTGTTAGTTTTATTCTGTAGTTGCTTAGGACAGCTACCAGCAACAGACTCCCTTGCTCTCAGTTTCAAGAAAATATTACTGCACTAATTCACACATAGAAAATTGTTCTCTCAACCATAAAAACTATTTTTGAAAGCAAACCATTCAATTCTGCAGAAATTGATAACTTATGCCCATATACACTCTTGCAGAAGCTTCCCACCTGTCATGGATAAATTAATTATTCAATCCCTGATCTAAGTATAGTATGAAGATAACCTAGATGCTAGAACATATTTTGAAGTTTAAGACAAATGTAATGGAGGAGCTAGGGGAACTCTACAAGAGTAAACACGAATTATTGCAAAACTGTCTTCCAATAAAGATACAACTGTCTTTCAGTTTAGTCCTAAAGAATCACTTGGAAAAGTTCTGCTAACAGTCAAGGTGGTGCAGTATGCTGCTAAATACACAATAATATTCATTTTCCAAATCAAACTAACCTGGATTTTCTAGTTTCACTGAGTTCTTGAAGATAGACTTAACTGAGAACCAAGTCAAATTAAAAATACAATATGGAATCAAGATGTTCCAGGAGCTTCACACACCCCAAGCCACCCAACCAACCAATCTTTGTGCTTATAAAATCACATTTTTATATTTTTTTAAATATCTCTCCTTTTCCTCTATGAAATCCTATCGCGAGCATGAGCTAAACTGAAGGACTACATAGGGGAAACAGTGAAACAAATTGCTGTTGAGTGCACAAGCAAATTAACTGAAAGAGTAGAAAAGTAAACTCTTTCAGTTATAGACAGAAGTTACTTTTAAAACATTAGGTATAAAGTTCTCAGAAATTAGATTTTTAACATATAGTTCAATGAAATTTGTGACTTCAAATGTGCATGAAATTAAAAGAATACATTTTACAGTACTCTTCACCTGACAAGAATTCCATTTTTGGGAAGTCTTAATTTACTATACTCAAACCCATGAAAAGTTAACTGCTGCATTCAGTGATCACAATTTTTATACCCTTTAAAACAAGCAGAAAAAAACCTTGACAGAAAAAGGATACTAGAAACTCTTTTTTTTGTGCTCTGCTTCTGAGCAGGTCTGGTCACGTCTACACCTTGTGGGGATGACATCTCTCCAAATTCATTCCTACAAAATAGGAAAATAGATGCTATAAGTAAACACATTCAGATTACATTTCCCAAAACAATGAGAACTGTAGCCAGTAACTTTATGGCACTAACTCAAAAATCCAATTAAAAAGAAAAAAAATCAAAAAATAAAAACTTAAAAATGGAACTCCAAATACTGATATCTATCCAGCAATAGCCTTTATTTAAAAAGTTCTTGTGGAGCACTTGATTCTCATAACGCTGTTGAGGCTGCAGTGTTTAAGTCAGGGTGGTCAAACTTATTGACCATCCAAGCTGTGTATGACAATCTTCAGAAGTCTGAAAGCCAAGGCACACATGCTGGGGGTCAGGGCTTCAGCCCTGCAGGGAAGGGGACCTCAGGGCTTTAGCCCCATGGGAGGTGCTTGCCAGGGTTTGCGGCTTCAGCCCCATGGGAGGTGACTGTTGTGGCACAAGGTTTCAGCCCCATGGCGGGGTTTGGGGCTTCTGCCATGTGGGGATGGAGGTCTCAAGGATTGAGCCCCGCTCCTGCTGAAGTCCTGAGACCCTGAAAGGTGCACACCATGGGGCTGAACCCTAAGACCCCTCTTCCCCAGTGGGTAGAAGCCAGAGGAAATGGGGGGGTGTCACCTGGGGGGTCACATGCTCCCCCAGATTTGTGAAAGTCTGCTGTCCCTGCTCAGTCACATGGTGCCACCGCTGTACCCACTCCCTGAACAGCAGCTGCTGGAGCTGGCAAGCTGGAAGCTGAGGCCATGAGGAGAGGCAACAGCAAACAGCTGGGAGCTGCAGGGGCACCTCTCTGTAGAGCTAAAGCAGCAGCCCCACCCTGCAGTTCCCCACAATTTGCTACTCCCTCTCTATGCAGAGCTAACACCTGGGAGCTGCAAGGAGGGGCCAATGAGGATAACAGGTGGGCATGGGCGGGGGAGACATGACTGGAGCTGCAGGGGGGGCTGAATCTTTAAATTGTGCCCTTCCACTTCAGAGGCTGATTAAGCTTTTGTGGGGCCCTTCCCCACCCCTTCCACCTGCAGTCCCCCCATCTTTTCCCCCAGCGCTCCTGCCAGAGAAATGGGTTCAGGGGGCAGGGGCTTGCCCCATCCAGCACTCCTGCTGGGGAACAGGGGAAGCCCCCGTGCCTCAACAGGAGCACCAGGCAGGTGGACAGAGAAGGGCAAGCTCCCCTGGGCCCTGATCCCATTCCCCAGCAGGAGTACCACGCAGGTAGGCGGAGTGGGTTGGGGCACAAGGGCACCCCTGGACACAGGCCCCATTGGCCCAGTGGCTGATCTGCCACTGCCCCACTCTCAGCAGGCACCAGTCATCTCTGGCAAGCACCTAGCCCCACCACCCCACTGTAGGACAAAAGCCCCAAGCTCTGTTCCACAGTCTGGTAGGCAGAGAAAGGGGGGGAGAGGGCAGGGGGTTCCACAAGCCACACTTTAACTGTAAAAAAGCGGCACAGGGCTTGTGAGCCACGGTTTGGCCACCCCTGGTTTACGCCATTAGTCAGAGTACTTTGAGAAAGTTGTGCAAAAAGCCTTAACATGGCACATTTATGCAAAGAATTTTTAAAATCTATTTCTTATGCAAATGTTCTATATAATATTTAGAGACACTACAGATGGAATACTAAGTAACTTTAATTGTTTTAGACTGTTTCCTCTTCAAAATGAATATATAATTTTTCTTAAACCCCACAAGTCAGAAATTGAAAGTAAGCCTGGTCTAAACTATAAAATTATTTGTGCGGATTATTCACACCACTGTGCAACATAGTTATACCAATGTAAGGGCTGGTGTACACAGCCCTATGTCAGCAGGACAATTTCTCATACCAGTGTAACTACCACCTCTTGCAGCTTCTCACACCAACATAACTACCACCTCTCACAGAGGTGGAGTTATTAAGCCAAGGGAGAGCAGCAGCCATGTCACTATAAATTTGTAGTGTAGACCTGCCGTAGGGCTTGGCTATACTAGAAATTTCGGAGCGCTGTCGCGGCAGCGCTTTGAAGTGTGAGTGTAGTCAGAGCAGCAGTGCTGGGAGAGAGCTCTCCCAGCGCTGCATGTAAACCACATTCCTTACGCCCTGATTACACTGACACTTTACAGCGCTGTATCTTGCAGCGCTCAGGGTTTTGTTTTGTTTTTCCACACCCCAGAACGCGAAAGTTGCAGCGCTGTAAAGTGCCAATGCAGCCAACCTGCACTAAACCCTCTTTCTAATACTATTATAGGCAGATGCTAGTCTCTTTCATAGTCAAAATTAGACTGGCTATCCTCAGCAAAACGAAACAAATTTGCCTAAAATTCCAAATCTTGCTGATCTTACAGTATGGCAGTTTTTTTCTGGGTCAGTTTAAGCAAATCTGATGTATTCAAGAACTAGGAAGTTTAAAATAAAAAAACAGTGAAGTGATCTCACTTCTTGTATGTTTTCTTAGATATCTTAGTTCAAATACGTACAAGAAGTTGACCAGTGTTTTGGGGAGACAGAAGGATTTAGTTTGCACTTTCAGTAGAAATCTTGTGCACTGCTTAACTCTACATAGGGTCCAAAATATCTCATGTGCATGGGGTTCCTAATCTATGTGGAAAACTGCCAAGGCTACAGAGCCCCAGAAGTCAATTTACATGCACTGGGTAGCACAGAGATTCACTTAGATTAACAGATTTTAAGGCCAGAACAGACTACCATCTAGTCTGAGGTCTTGTATAACACAGGCCCAAGAACCTCATCAAGTAACTTGTATTTGAGCTATCGTATATATTTTAGAAAAATACCCAGTTTTGATGTAAAGACATCAAGAGATAGAGAATCCAGCATGTCCATGGATACGGTGTTCTATTGATTAGTTATCTTATTTCTAGTTGAAGCTAGAAAAACTTAGATTTACAACCACTGGATCTCATTGTACCTTTTTCTGATAGATTAAAGACCCATCTATCATCAGATTATTCTTCCCTATATAGATATCTGTAGACCAGGGGTAAGCAATCTGCAGCATGCAAGCTGATTTTCAGTGGCACTGACATTGCCTGGATCCTGGCCACTGGTCGGGTGGGGGGAAGGAGCTCTGCATTTTAATTTAATTTTAAATGAAGCTTTTTTAAAAATGTTAAAACCTTATTTACTTTGCATACAACAATAGTTTAGTTATATATTATAGACTAATATAAAGAGACTTTCTAAAAACATTAAAATGTATTACTGGCACACAAAACCTTAAATCAGAGTGAATAAATGAATACTCGGCACACCACTTCTGAAAGGTTGCAGACCCCTGCTGTAGACCATGATTAAGTCACCTCTTTACCTTCTCCTAGATAAACTAGATTTAACTTCTTTAGCATCTCACTGTAAGGCAGATTTTCCAGCCCTGAAATTATTCTAGTAGCTCCTTTCAGAGTCCCTGATTTGTACAATACAGACCTGCATTCTTGGTCCTAAATGTATGACATCGCATTTACCTGTATTAAAACATATAACAAGATCTAATGCAGGGGTCTCAAACATGAGGCCTGCGGGCCGCATGCAGCCCGCGAAGTTATTTTCTGCAGCCATGAGCTCCTCACAACACCCCTCCACCGTCCCCCAACATTTACCTAGAGCTGCTCCTGCCTGGCATGCACCGGGGGGGGGGGGGCGGGCAGGGCAGGCTCCCTGCCTGCCCTGCCCCTGCCCTGCTTTGGGAAGTGGAAAGAATGTGGAGGAAGAGAGACACAGGGGCATGTGTTAATGTTGCTTCAGGCACTGACCCCAGCAGCTCCCATTGGCTACGGTTCTCCATTCCCGGCCAATGGGAGATGCTGGGGGGCGGTGCCTGAAACAACAGCAACACATGCTCCTGTACCCTTGCTCCCCCACCTTCCAACCCCTTCCCAGAGCAGCACAGGCACATCCTGCCCTGCCCCCAGTGCGCACTGGGCCAGAGCCTGCCCCCCCGAGCCCCTCCTGCAGTCAAACCCCCTGCCCTGAGCCCCTTGCCGCACCCTGTACCCCAACCCCGTCACACCCCTCCTGCACCCCAACCCACTGCCCTGAGCCCCCTGCCGCACCCCAACCCCCTGCTGCACCCCAGCCCCCTGCTGCACCCTGAGCTCCTGCCCTGAGTAATCTGCTGCACCCTGCACCCCTCTTGCACCCACCCCTCTTCCCTGAGCCCCCTGCCGCACCCCGCACTCTCCTGCACCCCATCCCTTCCTTGAGCCACCTGCCCACCCTGCATCCAACTCTCTGCCCTGAACCCCTGCTGCACCCCAATCCTCTTCCTTGTACCCCACCACCCCCTGCCTTGAACCCACTTCCACACCCCACACCCCTCCTGCACCCCAACCCACTGCCCTGATTCCCCTGCCACACCCCTCCTGCACCCCAATCCGCTGCTGATCCCCTGCTACACCCTCACACCTCCTGCACCCACCAACTCCCTGCCCTGAGCCCCTGCCACACCCCTCATCCCTCCTGCACCCCCTGGGGAAGAGACGGGGCCTCACGAAAGGAGTGGAGTGGGGGCGGGGCCGAGGTGTCAGTAATGCGGCCCTTGGGCCAATGTACTGGTCATTTGAGTTTGAAACCCCTGCTCTAATGGCTTGAAGTTGAAACCAGACCAGTTCAGACTAAAAACATCCCCACTGTTAAAAGCGTGTGCACTGACCATTACAACAATTCACCAGGGGTTACGGTGGATATGGATATTTTCACTCCCCAAAATTGCTCTAGTTCAACCTGAGCAAGTGGACTTGAGGCAGCAAGATTTATTTGGGAGAAGTCCCGTGGCCTGGCCCAGGTTACGCAGGAGGTCAGACCAGAGAGCACAACAGCCTTTTCTGGCTTTATAATCTGTTCACAGGACCCCCTGGGGTCTGTATAACTGATCTGTCCCCACCGCCTGCCGTCGCTCCAGAGCCTCTCGGGGAAATCTGCGCTGGGGGGTGGGGGGCGTCTCTGAAGAGGCTCCGAGAGCCGGTTCCCGCACCGTTTCCGTGGACACCTCTCTCCACTGCTCCCCCGACGCAGAGGGCTCCGAAGGCGGCCCCGAGCCAGCAGGCGAGAGAGGAGGGCCGCGCTCACCGGCTGTCACGCCTCACGGGAGGCGGGAGAAGCGAGCGCCAGGGCGCGGAGCCACCGTGACAGCGGGGGGAGAACACTAGGGGCCCAGATTGGGGCCTTGGCTCCCTGCAGGCCAGGCCCTCCCTCACCCCGGGCCCCGCTCGGCTGCCACGCTCACCGCTCCATGGCCCGAGCCCGGCCACCGCTTCACGCCGGAGTCTCCAGCCCGCCCGCTTTCCGGAAGCGCCTGGGTCCTTTGAACCGGAAGTTGAACGAGACCGGATTTGCCGGGGAAGGATCGAGGCTACACTGCGCATGCGCGTAGCGGCTGCCCAGGGCTGTACGTTCGCGTTTGAGTTAGAACGGGGAGGGTGGCGCGAGCGCCCAGGCCTTGCGCGCTCACCCCGAAGAGGCGCAGGAGGCTGCCCCTCCCCCTCCATCGCGCGCGTGGCGCTCGGGGGCTGCAAACAAACACTCGCGGGTGCGCGCGGCCGATGCCGGGGCTCTGCAGCGGGATCCGCCCCTCGGAGGAGCCTGCGCGCACCCGGTACCTGCTGCTCGCCCAGCTCAGCCCCGCCCCTGCGCGGGGAGGTGTTATCCTCGCCGGCCCGCGCGCCCGCGGGAACACAAGCGTGTGCCCGGCTTTCCCGTCCTGCCGGCATTTCGCCCACAGCAATGCGGGGCGAGCGCATCAAAGCTGCCCGCTCGCCAGGCTTCCGGCGCCCGCGGAGCGCGACTGACAGCAGTGGCGGCTTCAGGCGCCAAAGGCACCGGAGGCTCGTTAATTTCAATCCGCTGCTGCTTCCTGGCCCTGGGGGAGCATGAGCAGAGGCGCTGGAGCTGTGGGGACGACAGCAGGGCGTTACCCTTGTAATGCACAGGTGGAAGGTTCTTTCCAACACTAAAGGCATGGAATACCGTCTATTAAAAATAAAAGTTTCAGAAAATTATCACTTACCAGCCTGTGCTAGGGAAAGCATCTTACTCATCACCCACAAATGGGAGTTAGCAGTCTGTCCTCGATTACTTTATGGGAGATTAATGCTGCTTCAAGGAAAGTACTCCACTGCTGAACAGAAATTAACTGGTAATTCTGGTTGATAAGTTCTGCCCTTATATCCAAGACAAAAGTGGAAAAGTAATGAACTAGTGTTGGAATTATGATGTATACGTAATGTCTTACTATGACACTAATTTAACCATAAATTCTTTTATTAAATCCAGAGGCCAAATGGTATTTATACAATTGCGCTAAACATGCCTAACTACTAAGCAATTTACTACATCCAAATGGTAACAAAACAGTTATAAGCATTTGATCAAGATTCTTAGAAGCGGACTAAACCCAGGGATGCTTAGACACATATTGGTCAGCTCCAACTTGGTCATGCAGGTATTCACAATGAACCCTTTAAAAGTTTACTTTTTTATGCCTTTTATCAAACAAGTGATGTCAATGTGAATTATCAACACAAGTGAAAAATTTTTTTGAGACAGTTCACCCTTAATTCCAGTTATAAATCTTGTCTGGATTAAAACCACCTTTCTCTTCAAGGCCATTCCTCCCTATCTTTTCCCCTCCTTTCTGCTGACCAACAGTTTTTTCACTGCACCCGGGTTCACATAGGTGCTAATTTTTTAGGCAACATTGATAAGTGGGGTAGAAAGGGCCATGTTGGTTCCTTTGAAGATACTCTGGCTATGTCAACACTACACATCTTTTAGTGACATAGCCCTCCCGCTAACAGGTGTGCCAATGTAGCTGCTCTTTGTCGGAGGGAGAGAGTAAGAGCCAACAAAGCACAGTCCACATCATTGTTTTTTGTCTGTAAAACTTTTGTCATTCAGGGACGTGTTTTTTCCACACCCCTGAATGGCAAAAGTTTTACCAATGAAAGTACAGTGTAGAGAAAGCCTAAAAGTCTTATTTAAAACCATCTGCAGTCACCCCTATTGGTCAGAGCCCTTCTTAGAAATTTCCCATTATTTAGTTATTTTTTTAACCAGACATTTTCTCTACTTCATTTCTTCTGGCCTTATGACTCATTACTTTCAAGGCCTTCCTTCTTCTCGCTAGTCAGGGACTTTCTTTACAACACACATATTTCCTTACCCAAAATTAAGATAACTCTTAATTCTTTAATTTCCTATTTATTCTATAACTTGGTTTCAGACATTTCACTGGAACACACAGCAGATAATTTCTGTCCTCTCATTCCATAAGTGAGGGCTAGGAGAAAGACTTACCAGTCTATATATTTATAGAGGAGCACTATTCATTACAAACCATTTCCTGAAAGTTAGCAGAGACTATATTTTGTCATACCTGTTCAGAATTCAGTGACATCAATCTCCTTCCTGAGGGTTTGGCTACACTTGCAGGTATGCAGCGTTGGGAGTTAAAGCTGTCTTTGTACAGCTGTGTAGGGAAAGCGCTGCAGTGTGACCACAGTGACAGCTACCAGCTCTGCAGTGTGGCCACATTTGCAGCGGTGTTGGGAGTGGTGCATTATGGGCAGCTATCCCACAGAGCACCTCTTCCCATTCTAGCGCCGTGGGTTGTGGGAAGGGGGCAGAGGGTGCGGGTCATTCTGCTTCCTGTCCCAACGCCCCGTGATGCATCGCTTCACATCCCAGCAATCTCTGTTTTTCCATCCACATTTGGTGCCATCTTGCCTCTTTCAACGGTTTCTGTGCAGCGCGATTTCTCTGGGAAATGGAGCCCAAATTGCTGAAGAGTGTGCTGACAAGTCTCGCCAGCACATCATTTTTGGCAGTTGAGCTAGTCCTTAAGATCCAAAGTGACAGTGAGGAGTCCAACGATGATAGCGAGTCGCGTAATGCGTATGACACGAAATGGCTTGTGGCCTTCACGGACATGCTCAGCACTGTGGAACGCAGCTTTTGGGCTCGGGAAACAAGCACTGAGTGGTGGGATCATATTGTCATGGAAGTCTGGGATGACGAGCAGTGGCTGCAGAACTTTCGGATGAGAAAAGCCGCTTTCATGAGACTGTGTGAGGCGCTCGCCTCCACCCTGTGCCGTAAGGACACGAGTTTGAGAGCTGCCCTGCCGGTGGAGAAGTGGATGGCTATTGCAGTCTGGAAGCTGGCAATTCCAGACAGCTACCGATCAGTCGGGAACCAGTTTGGAGTGGGAAAGTCGACCATTGGAATCGTGTTGATGCAAGTTTGCAGGGCCATTAATTGGATCCTGCTAAGAAGAACCGTGACTCTGGGGAACGTGCAGGACATGACATCGTGGATGCTTTTGCCCAAATGGGTTTCCCTAAGCTGTGGAGGGGCGATAGATGGGACACATATTCCTATTTTGCACCACCCCACTAGCATCCGAGTACATAATCGAAGAGGGTATTCTCATGGTTCTCCAGGCACTTGTGGATCACCGTGGCGGTTTCATTGACATTAACACAGGTTGGCCCAGAAAAGGTGCATGATGCAGCATCTTTTGGAACAGTGGCCCTGATCAGGAAGCTGCAGGCTGGGACTTTTTTCCCAGACCAGAAACAGTCGGGGGACATCGAAATACCCATTGTGATCCTTGGAACCCGCTTACCGTTAATGCGTGGCTCATGAACGTACACAGGGAGCCTTGACAGCAGCAAGGACCGGTTCAACTACAGGCTGAGCCGTACCGAAACTGTGTAGTGTGCTTTGGCCATTAAAGGCGCTGGCCATCTCTGTATGGGAAGCTGGACTGGGGGAAAAGCAGCATCCCTGCAGTATATCCGCGTGCTGTACCCTCCATAATATTTGTGAAGGAGGGTGAAGATTCAGTCAGCATGGACCCTCCGAGGTTCAACACCTGGAGCTGAATTTGTACAGCCAGAGAGCAGGGCTACTACAGAGGCCCAGCACATGGCTCAAGGATTAGGGGATGCCTCGAGGGAGGAATTTGAGGCTGAAAACCCACAGTAATGTTGGTGCCTTGCACGGAGTGAAGTGCAGTGGTTACAATGTTAGTAGGAATCAGTGTTTGCTAAGCTGATTTGCAGTGCCTGTTTCTTTCCTGGCTAAGGTATCTTTAACTTTCTGCAATAATAAAGACTCTTTCTCAAGACGCAAGAATTCATTTATTGAAAATAAAATAACTTTATTGACAGACACACAAGTTTTTGGAACCTAAAGGGCAGGGGGTGGAGAGGGAACTGTACAGTCACAGGTTTGAATATGCCTGTCTGGAGTCTGTGCAATGACTTCTGCACTTCAGGATGGCTATACTGCATGGTGAGGGGGCTTGAGTGCAGAGGGTAAGGGTCGTAGTTCTCAGGGCTGCTTGTGAACGTAAGGTGTTGGAGCACTGATGGTGGTGGTAAGAATGTGGATGCTGGAAGGGGGTTTTGAGCTGACATGGGACAAGGGAAAGATTTGGGACAAGGGCGGCGGGGGGCGGGTGCGGTAGTGCCCGCCTGCATGGCTACGAGCGCCTGCTGAAGAGTCTGCTTGGTGCTCCAGGATGCTTATCAGCTGCTGTGTGCTTTTCTTCCTGTCCGCTGCATTTCTCTGATGGATCTGCTTCCCTTTCCCTCCAGTCCTGCACTTTTTTGATTCTCTGTGATAGAGTGTGCATAACTGCTTGCAGCATGTCTCCTTTGCTTTTTCGCAGCTTCTCTAGAGGTTGTAGTCTCTCAGCCATTGATAACCCGGGCAGCTGAGATCTCAAGTGCCGTCTGTAAGGCAAAAATGCAACACTTAACAGAGGCAGCATTGTTTATACCAGACAGTTATCCCGCAGTAAGGAGGGTAACAGTCTTCACAATAGCATAATTTCCCCATCCCAAGAGAGCGCACATTAACCCCGGAGCCCGAATGGTGAGTAAGGGGACTGATTGTTTCAGAGCTGTACTGTCCTCGGGTTTCTGTGCATTGGGGAAGCAAACAGCTGGCAGGGGGCACTACACTGAACACTATCCCACATTTTCCACAGGATTTATCCTGGAAGATATCTCGCTGCGCGGTCACCTGGGAACTAGGACTCTTCTACTGCAATGTGGATTCCGCCGTAGCCCGATCAGCTTGCCTGTGTCTTGCAATGGTCCCCCACCCCATCGGCTAACAGTGGCGGGATGCTTAGCTTGACTCAGAGAGGACCCAGAAACTGTGCAAGTGCATTGCCCATACTCTGCTGAAACTTGAAGAGATTACGAGTCGATTACCGAACGTGATAGGCCACATCAATGCCTACTGTTCCACACTACGGGATGCATGCATGCAGCCCTAACCCTCCTCCTCTCCCGAAAAATTTCAGTCTTGAAAATAAAAGCGTTACCGGGAACCCGCTCTCTGTTTGTCCTCCACCAACTACTGGCTGCTGCGACTGGCTACCTTCCTCCTGGCTTGAGAAGAGCTCCCGGCTGCATGCCTCTTGGGATTCTGGGTGTCTCCCCCCACCCCATTACCTTACTCTTGCTTTCCTCCTCGCACTCTCATCTCCCTAAGCGGGCTTTGTTTCGCGGGACCCTCGAGTGGAGGTGGGGTCACCCCCAAGTATCGCGTCCAGCTCTTTGTAAAAACAGCAGGTGTGGGGGCAGCACCAGAGCGGCGGTTTCCCGCAGGCTTTGCAGTAGGCACTCCGCAGCTCCTTCACTTTAACCCTGCACTGCAGCGTGTCCGGTCATGGCCCCTTTCCAGCATGGCCCTTGATATCTGCCCATAGGTATCGTAATTCCTATGGCTGGAGCGCAGCTGGGACTGCACAGCTTTCCTCCTTCCCCAACACTGATGAGATCCAGCAACTCGCATTGCTCCATGCTGGGGCTCGTTTGCCACGTGGGGCCATGGTCACCTGGAAAGATTCACTGATTGCACTCTGCACCTGGCTGAGCAAACAGGAAGGGGATTTTTAAAATTCCCGGGGCATTTAAAGGGCGGCTCTGACACTTGGTCACCTGAGGCCAGGGCAGTAGAGTTCGAACTGATGAGCAGAGTGGCTGAACAGGCATTCTGGGATACCTCCGAATACCTCTGGAGGCCAATAACACCGCTTTTGGTGGCCACACTGGTGGAGCAGCGCTGCATCAGCAGCGCTATAGTCGTTATTCCCATGGTCGAGGTGCAGTACAACCAGCACTGTAACCAGGGAGATACAGTGCTGTATGTGCCTTGCAAGTGTGGATGGGGAGTGAGTTGCAGTGCTGTAAAGCCACCACCAGTGCTGCAACTCTCCAGTGTAGCCAGGCCCTAAGTCTGCCTATAAAAAGACATTAACAGTAGAAAACACCTTGTTTTGTTTATTTTAATTGTCCTAATTATTGATTCACTTAAGACAATTCCTCATCCTCATTGCAAAACATGATTTATAATAGAATCAAGAAGCTCAATCTTTTTATTTTAAAGAGTAGGTTATGGGGTGATAATCAGTCTATAAGTACCTACGTTGGAAACAAGTATTTGATAATGGACTCTTGAATCTAGCAGATAAAGGTATAAGAAGATCCAATGTCTGGGAGTTGAAGCTAGACAAAATAAGGCATAATTTTTTAACAGAGTAATTAACCATTGGGACAATTTACCCAGGACTGTCCATCACTGGCGATCTATAAAAATTTGATGTTTTTCTAAGAGAGATGCTCTAGCCCAAACAGGAATTATTTTGGAAAGTTCTATGGCTGTGTTACACAAGAGGTCACATGACATGATCGCAGTGGTCCCTTCTGACTTTACAGTCCAATTTAGAGTACAGCATGGGTAGTGGTAGTACCCATATCATCTTCTCTCCCCCCACCCCTCCACCCCCCCCACTCAACTGGTCCACCAGTGTATCTCAACACCTCAAGGTAGGTCAACATTCAGGAGTATTATCAGACTGCTGAGGAGGAACATGAGAATCAAGTGGCCATTAAGAATTTAACTGAAACCACCCACCCTTTGCACTTTAATTTAATTGGAATGATACCAAGAAATAAGCTGAATCTGTTGGCTTTACATACTGTTTAAGGCAGGGGTGAGGAACCTACTGTCTGGTTTCAGCCCACTGCTTCATTTCATCCAGCACAGGAGGGAGGAAGGCTGGAGGGAATTGTGGGCAGGGCCTCAGAGAAGGAGTGGGGCAGGGGGGCGTGGCTGGTATAACAAGCCTTGGAGATCTTCTGGACTGCAGTCAGAGGGAGTGGGTGAACCCCACAGCACTCTACCAGTGCATGGGGCTGCTCACACTGCACGTCCCCTATTGTGTGCTCCAGGAGGTGAGGGCAGCTTTGCCTCCTACTTCTCTCAGTTTCTTCAAGCAGGTCCTGTGGGAGAGTGCTTCTCACCCCTGACCCTCTGGAACTCGCAATGGGGCCCTTGTCCTGCAGGCCTCCCCGCCTGTCCCCAACAGGTCACCTGAGCCAGCTGCACAATATCCAGACAGTCTGTTTCTGAACTGTGCCCAGGGAACATCTGATGTGCTCATGAATCACCCCATCCACTTCCTTGCCCTCATGTCCTTCCCTGAGATTGAGTGGTGGGACTTGTTGCCTCCCAAGGAGGGCGACACACCCCAGTAGACCAGCTTGTACTCCACTCTGGTCCTATGAATCTCTGGGGATATTAGTTGGTGGCTCCTTCACACTGCTGTGAGCACAGAGATGTACCTGGCGTGGTTCACAAACTCCCTGGACACATGTCCCTTGTGCAGTGAGCGGGAGACCCTGGCACACATATAGGTAGGGTACATCAGATTGCAGCCCCTCTTCTGGCTTCTTCAAAACTTCTTACTGTGGTTCTGACTGCACTTTTCTCTACACCTCCCATCCATGGCCCCACAAAGTCACAGGACCTCTTCTTCAACCTTCTCTTGGCACTGGCCAAGGTGGGCCAGCCATCACACCAGGGGGAGGAAGCTGAACAGGGTGATGCTCTGTGAGTGTGGGATCTATTTCTGATCCCTTGTACAATCATGCCTCCAGAGAGAGTTCCTCTGGGCAGTGTCCACTGACTCTCTAGACATCTTTGAGGAGCAGTGGGTGCTGTTGGGAGTTCTCTGCTCAGAGTCCCACTCTGGAGCTCTGATTTTCAACCTTTGACACCACTCTCACTCCTTTTTTTTTTCATTTGTTGTTTCTAGACATTATTTGTTGCCTGGGATCTGTGGTTCCTCACCCTTAATTGAGAAAAAGGCCTTTAGTTTTGGGCAGGCCTAGACCCACCTGTCCTCAGTACTTCAAATAGTACACACTCTTCAACCTCTTCAACAAATGAGCCAGAGATTCTAGAGACAACAGCGTCTTTTATTATACAACCCTGATGCATTCCTTGAGCATTGTCCATTCTGTGCAGTGAAAGTGTTCTCCCATCCACCTCTGTCTCCCAGTCTCCTTGCCCAGCCAGTTCCCAGTCTCATCAGACTTCTTGACCCAGCTTACTCCTTTTCCTCCCCTTGTCTGGCTTTTGTCCCCTTTGCATTCAAAACCAACAGCCTTCTCCCTAGCTGCCTGCATTAGAATTATTGAGAACACAGGGGAAAGAAGCTCCTTGCTTTCAGTTCCAGTGCCCTGCCCAGCCACTACAGGGAAAGTCTAGTTTTGCCATTGTAGCCCAGGACTGGAGCATTCTCAGTTTGCTCACAGATAGTATATGCACAGTCTGGTCACAAAGCTGCGAGAAGATAGAGCCTGCTCCATCTGCCTTGTGGGGACAGCACATGCACACTCTGGCCAGCAGTATGAGTAACAAGAGGCTCAGGCACGCTCAGTGAGGATAGAATCTTTACAGATTTTTGTCTGCTAAAGCCTCTAATAAGCATCTAAGGCAGATTGCTTAGTCAAACTCTTGGGGTTTATAATGGGGGTAGCAAAAGCCACATCCCAGGTCCCTGTTAAATTTCAAGTTTCTGCTCCAAAGCATGGGGACAGTAATTTTTTTTAAAGAAAAAGTTGTCGATCTTTAATATGGACAAAACCCTTTTCCCTAGCCCTGGTTCTCAGAACTGCTGACCCATTTTGATTGAAATTTTCCAAAAATAAAAAGTCAGCCAGAAGCAAAAACCCAGCATGTAACATTTCAGACTAAACAGTTCGGCAAAGTTATAAGCAACTGAAAATGAGGTTTTATAATGGAAAGTGTAATACAATCTTAATAGGCAGCCCTACCAGCTCCACCTATAATTAAACTCAATAGGCCAAAAAAGCCACAAGATAAACTTCTGCTCTCTCCCCCACCCTTGCACCAAAATTCCTGTACCAAGAGCCTGCTCCAGTTCACACCAGGACACACAAAGAGTTCAATATAGTGTGGATAAATACACAAACAATCATAGCTAATTTATTTCAGAGATGATACTCACACTTTAATTATTGAAATTTTGCTATTGGAATTGCCATGTGGGAGCTTCTGGTAACCTTCAAATTGACAATTCCAATAATGTGGCAAGGAGGAGCACACAGATTGGTCTTGGGGGGAATGAGTCTATTAATCCTTACCAGCCAATTCACTGATAGCTAGGCATTAGTAATGGCTTTAAAGGAGAAACCCGTTCTGTACCATCTGAATTAAGATGGTCTTTGATGGTAACTAGCTAATGCACAAAAAAAGGAACTGAGCTGATTGTGCCTTAGAAACCTCATTTGCCAACCCAGCTAGTAGTATTGACTATAGCCACTATCCCCACCCCAGATTGATCCTTGGGATAAGAAAGGAAATGACTTATGGCTTCAAGAAAGGCATGGATGCTGCCCCTCAAAAAGTGGAAGAGGAATAGTTGTAACAGTTAAGACATTAATTCCTCCTCATTTGTTTAAAAATACCTTTCATATCCCTTTCTGAGATTGATCTTATTGCCAGTAAACATGGGTAACATGGTGTTGACCCGGCAGACAAGTAGCAATATATTGCCACGTCATGGGCTTAGGTCCTGGGCCTGAGAAGGTGAGTACTACACACTCCTCCTACAGAGAAGCTTCTTCAAGTAATTGCTTGGAAACTGTAGAAGGAAACTGTATTCAGCCAGGGCTGGCTCCAGGCACCAGGTCAGCAAGCAGGTGCTTGGGGCAGCCGAGGGGAAGAGGCGGCATGTCGGGCTCTTTGACGGCAATTCGGCGGTGGGTCCCTTGGTCCCTCTTGGAGGGAAGGACTTGCCGCTGAAGTAGAAAGTGGCACGGTGGAGCAGGTGCCAATTGCAATTGTGGCATTTCTTTTTTTTTTTTTTTTTTCCACTTGGGGCAGCAAAAACCCTGGAGCTGGCCATGCATTCAACTATTAGAGGGAAGACACCTAACAGAGGGCCACTGAGGGAGAAGTGGAGGGAGAGAAGGAGTCATTGGATAAAAATGACAGGAATATCACTACCACCTGAGAGGGTGGAAGAGAAAAAAACTCCATCAGCTTTTGTGGCTGGAATCTTGCTGAAGTTTTGTCTGGGGGGAGGGAGGAATTACTACAACTTTCATAAATTCATTGCAGCATGAAAAGCTGTTGCTTTTAGGTGAACAGCTAGTTCCTCGTGGCAATTGGAGTTGTGTTTTTGTAAAAGAAAATGTTTAAACATTAAGTAGACTAAAGACTCAACGTAAGAATTACCTTTACATATGAATTTTAATTTGAAAAACAAAGCTTGAGGGCAAATACTTCTAGGTACACAGGGGCAGCTCCAGGCACCAGCGCTCCAAGTGCGTGCCTGGGGCGGCAAGCCGCCGGGGGCGGCAGTTAGGCTGCCTTCGGCAGAATGCCTGCAGGAGGTCCCACGGTCCCGCAGTTTTGGTGGCAATTCGGCAGTGGGTATGCCGAAGACATGGGACCGTGGGACCTCCCACAGGCATGCCACCGAATCTGCATTATCAGCAGACCTCCCACAGGTGCGCCGCCGAAACCTGCCTGACTGCCATGCTTGGGGCAGCAAAATACATAGAGCCACCCCTGTAAATACCATTTTAAAAACAAAAATCCATGTTAATTCTACTAATTAGGTGAAAGAAATACCCTTCCCCCCAATATGACAGCCAGCACTATTTAGGAGTGTAGATGGTCCTATTTCTATTTTCTTCTTATGCTAAAGGTGTCTCTCAGAGAGGTAACCACTGAGTTTATATTGGGTCCCCAAAGACACATAGAAGTGTCCATGTTTTTAAAGAAGGCTTGGCTAGGAAATATAAGAAATAATAACAGTATAAAACTACCGGGAAACTAATGCAAGAGTTTTCCCAGCAATTCCCACATTTGACCATCTCTGAACATTTCTATAGAAATGTGGCATTTTTACCTACTTGCTGCTTCTTGTAGTTATTTTACTCTTAAGAAACAAACAGGCAAAAGTTGTAACTACTTGATTTTTAGCTTAACCTAGAAATGGCACATCTATAGGTATTAAATTAGTTTCTTAAGAAAGTTTCCTCTGAAGGTAATACTTATTCCCCAAGGTATAAAATACATAGGAAGAGTGAGTAGGGTTTGGTCTCAGGACAGCCTGCCTTCTAGTCAGAGTTTCCCTACTGAGGTGCTATTACCTTGGGCAAGTCACTTATCCTCTCTCTCAACTTTCTACTTTGTAAAATGAATATGTTTGCCTACTTATGTCACAAGGGTGTCTGAGGCTTTATTTGTAAAATGCTTTCAAATCCTCAACTGAAAACTAAATGAAAATTATTACTCTTATCTCGGGTATCTCATATCTTGCAGAAAAGTACCAGATGCTGTGGTGTTTAGATGTGCTTGTAATGATTAGAACTGGGAGCACTGGCTGTTGGGAGTCTGAAAGGACAGGAAACAGGAAGGAGGAGGGAGGAGTTGAGGAGGTGGAGTGAGAGTTACAGAGGGTGCAGCAGCAGCTTGGTAAAGAGGTTTCCACTGTAAAAATAAAGTCCTGCTGAAGCTTGTTAGTGCCTTGCCTGATTGATACAATAGATACGCAGTTGGTTTAATAATAATATGTTGATAAAATAGGAAGGATGTTCTAACATAATTTATAACTTGTAATAATAGGTAACTTCTTGGGTGGGAAAAGGTATATGCATACCCATACTTGAAATCCCAGCTCCCATAAACTAAATTCTATGTGTGTAAAGTGCCTAGCACAATGGAGTCTAGTCTAGTTTGGCCCCCAGGCACTACCATCATAAACATGATAATTGTACATTTTAGACTTAATAGTATTAAAAACTATGCAAGTATCACCATCTGTCAGTTATAAAGAACTAAAAGGCTACTCCACCAAGCTCTGTAATCCCTAGAAGTAGACTTAGTTGAGTCAAACCCATCACCATCTGGACAAGATCCTCCAGTACCCTGTAGAATTGTAGCAGAGGCACCAGCAGTCACTCAGATGCTTTGTTGGATACTTTCTTGAAGTCGATGCAAGCCCAGCCATATTCAATGTTTCCTTCCAGCTTCTCCTCCACCAACTGTCTAGCAATGACCACACCACCTATTGTCCCTTTTTCTTTTCTAAAACCTAACTGATCTTTCCTAAAATGGGCTCCATTATTCAGCAAATGTGACAGTATATGATTCTCTTGGACAGTTTCATGCAGTGGGATAGCAACTTAATTCCTTGGTACTCCGAATGGTCCTGTATGTCACATTTTTGCTTGTATATCAGTACCAGTGTGGACTTTCTTCACTCTCTTGCAATTTTCTTCTCTTTTCAGACTTCATGCAGGACTCATATAAGCCAGCATACACCAACCTCTCTCAAGACTTTGATAATTTCTATTGTGACTTTGTCCAGTCCTGCTGCTTTTCCAGGTATCATCTTCAGCATTGCAGCCTTGACATTTGCCTCTGAGAGATCATCCGTAATAATTGGTTCACTTGATGGTAGTGTAGCAAATAAAGGGTTCTGGTTAAGTATATCCTTGCAGTATTCTTACCGTCACTTGCACATCTTCCATCACAAGCAGTCTGTCCCTCGTATCCTTTACAAATAGTATGTTACCTCTTTTTCTTCCTTTTGTTTCTTGTTCACAAAATTGAATATACTTTCTTTTTGGAAAGTTGAAAGCAGTTGTTCATCTCATAGAGCTTGCCTAAAGTTAGGTTTCTTGCCTTTGACTGCTTGCTTTGCTGCTCACTTGGAGGCTCTATAGGTGGCAATGTCTTCTTTCAAAGAGTTATTTTACATCACTTTTCTCATTTCTCTTATTTCTTTCTGCACCTTCTTGTTAACTACCATTCTTCATGAGACTGTGGTCTACCCAGCTTAGTGTGTCTACATACAGGCTCAGCTTCTCAGATCAAAATGTTCTTAAAGATACACTACTCTTCCACTGTTCCAATTTGTGTACCTTTTGTCTCAAACCTTCCAGCTGTTTCCCTAACCTTATCTGCAGTCTCCCCGCACAATCTCCGTATCCTGATGCATGTCTCGCTGTACACAGCTCATGCCAGGACCATTTGTCAGTTGCAACTATTACCAGTGGCTCGTGTTGGGGTGTGACCATTTTGCTCAGGAAAAGTTTACAATCCTTAACTTCCTCCTCTGGCTCATTTAGGTTATCAAGAAATCTATTTGCATGCTTATTCTGCTGCTTCAGTATGTGCAAAGATGACTTTCTCTTCTCTTGAACCAAGTGTTGACATTTGCCCACTCATTACCTAAACACCTGTCAAGCAGTGCAGCAACATCTGCACTCTGCAATCTCAGTGCATACTGTCCCAGTATCTGGTCATACCCTGATCAATTTGAGCCTGTATGAGCAATAATTCCTATGGTCTGGCCAAATCTTCTAGTTACTGTAGGCCCTGCCTAACCTCTTCCTCAGGACAATGTTATTGAGGGACATATACAGCACAATAACCAACCTGCACTCCTTTGCTTCTATTCAGATAGTTGTTAAATGGTCATATACCTTGATGATTTCCTGAACAGTGTTACCATTATTGTGAACCACACTTCTGCACCATTTCTCCTTCCACTACCATTTGCATAGTAAAACTTACAACCTAGACCCAGTTCTTAAGCTGCATTTCCTAACCATCTGGTGGATGTACATGTGGTTTCCCCTTCTCTCTCCAGAGCACCGTAAGAGTACTGCTGCTGCTCATACTCTTAACAATCTTTTCTTGTCTTGAGAAAATTTATTCAGTTTTTCTTCTCCTTGGTGAATTGCCTGCCACTGCTAACAGGTCCCACCTACCCTGAGTCAGGGTGACGGCCCTGAACAGCCTGGTTTTAAAGCGTCAGATACTTGCCTTTCATACCCCCCCTTTGTTTAGAATACCTCTAGCATGAGAAAGCAAGTAGTAGAAGTTTGGTTGTCAGAGGCTGTGAGACACTGGCTATTTGGAGCATTTTTATAGGAACTGAGAACTTGACTCAGATTGACTCCAGGCCATGGCAACCCTTTAGAAGGTATGCCTAAGTTCTTCACCTATAAAATGGGGATAATAGAACTTCCCTTCCTCTCATGGGTGTTGTAAGGATAATTTCATTAAAGTTGTGAGATGCTCAGATACTGTGGTAATGGGGGACCATATAGGTTCTTTAGAAGACTCTCTGCGCCCTCTACCATAATAGAAGTGATAACTCTGCTCTTGTACTAGGCTCCGATTATATACTGCATTCTACAGAATCAATTTTACATTATGCATTGCAAAGTGCTCTAGTTTTGTGTAAATATTCTAAATTTTTATGTCTTCATAATGCTTAAGCTTGATAAACGATGCTAACCTTTACCTGTTGGAAGAAGGATCTATGCAGCTGTATCCTAATACATATATTTAAATCTATTAATTAACTGTAGTTTTTTAAAAAATCTTTCAATTGCTAGTTTACAACATATACTGTGGCATCTCTAACCACTCTAGTAACTAAAGTCTTCTGATTAATTGGGAGTAGTCTTAAGATATTGAAAACTCGTCTAATTAGACTAAAAATATTGGGTTTTCAGAACTGCTGGACTAGCTTTCCCTAGCAGTGTCGGGAACTTTTAGCTAAATAGTGTGGGAAAAAATACTATTTCTTACTTACTAGTCCTTAAACCAGGGGTGGGGAACCTTTTTTCTATCAGGGACCATTAACACACACACAGAAAATCAGTCGTGGGTCACACACAATCCCATGGGGGAGAGGAGGAGGCTCAGAGCTTCCTCTAGGTGCTTCCTCGAGGGTGGGGCCAGAAATGACAGGTTCATGGTGTGCAAGGGGGCTCTGGCAGGGGGTTGGAGTACAGCAGGGGGTGAGGGCTCCGGGATGGGGCTGAAGGGTTTGGGGTGCAGGAGGGGGCTCCATGCAGGGGCCAATGGGTTTGGAGTGCAGGAGGGGGCTCAGGGTTGAGGCGCAGGAAGTGGTTTGGGGTGCAGTGCTGACCAGAGCCACTAGGGGCCCTTTTTGAGTGGGTGCTTCTGTTGAAAACTAGATGCTGGCACCCCTACAAGAACCAGTGCAGCTTGTTCCATAGCATGGTGGGGGCTGAGTGGTCTGTAGACTCAGCCAGGGGCATCAGGCAGCAGCTTTCGGGTCTCTCCCTCACCCGTAGCAAAACCTCTGTGAAGTATCACCTGCACTGCATTCTCCCCTGTGGCCCCCAACACAGAAGCGAGCAGCAGAGGGAATACGGCAACCCCTGATGGGTGGAACGAGAAGAGAATACAAATACCACCCTCCTGTAAAAGGGAACATGACACTCGGATAGCAACAGGATGGGACGTGGAAGTGTAGGGATCAGGAATGAAACTGGGATCCCCAATGGCTAAGCTATGGTACAATCTCACTAGGCACAGGGGCTGACTGGGCAGCTGTGGGTCCCCCTTTATGACACCAGACTTGGGTGCCATGATGGGTTTGGTGCTCATACCCTTGGCATCAGATTGGATGATTGATTGATTTGGTACACATGGGAACACCTGCCTTGATTCAGGAGGGGGCCCCAGAAAGCCCCAAACCTGGCTGTTTGGCCCCAGCCATCTCCTCAATGGGCTCAGTGGTATGGAGCAGGGGGCCAGCTGTAGCTGGGCACATGGAAAGAGCAGAAGCTGCCCCCATCATCTAGAGCAGAGGCAGTTTCCCATGCAGTTCACTGAGAACAGAGCAACAGGCCCTGCGATGGACTTGGGGCTCAGATCAAGACCTGCTTCAGAGTGTCATCCTCCACCTGGGCTAAAGGAGATAGATCCAGGGCCTCCATCTCCTGGAAGATCATAGAGACCCCTGTTAAGGTCCAGGAGAGATTGAGGCGAGTTCCATTGGGGCAGGGGCTGCACACTTCTCCTATAAGGGACTCTGAGGGAGACATCTCTGTCCTCTTCTGCTGCCAGAGCTTTGTGAGGCAGCTCCAGTAGATGGGTTTTCTGAAGGGGCACAAAAGTAGGCCCAGCAATTGGACTCTCCAGGTGCCAAGCAGGAGGATGCCTCCTGCTTTCTGACAGGGAGAGGCTGGACCCACAACTTATGCTTGCTGCACTTCTTCTCCCCATAGCCAGTACCCAGGCCTCCAGGGTGTACTTGGAAGGCTGACCAGAGGGGGAGGAGGTGGTCCACAGTGCAAGAGAGATGGGTTCAGCACTTGGGGAAAGAGGGATGGTCTCCCCCTGAGATAGCCCAGGAGAGGACCTATCCAATGTCACCACCACCTTCTCCTCCATAGACCTTTCCCCACCCCCCAAAAAAAGAAAAAAAAAAGGCTTTTAGCAGCAGCATCTGTCTGCTTGGGTGAGCATGAGAGGGAGAACAACTCCTGCATTCAAGCAAGATTATCAGCTGGTGGCATCATCAGCAGAAGCAGGGCCTACACCCTCCTGAGAAGTGGAGATGCTGGACAGCCCTCCTCACCAGGCCAAGAGTCCCTCTGGATGTTCCCCAAAACCCATCAGAGGAAGCACCAACCCTCCCCCAGTGAATGGACATGGTACAGGGCACCAGGAATGACCCCTCTAAGCTCCCCTTGCTGTGCAGTCTGCTAGCAGAACAAGATGACATGGCAGAGAGTGGAGTCCTTATGGCTCAGCAACAGAACACTAAAGGGCAGTGTTCATATGCACTTAGGGCCTCCAGGAGCTTGAGGGGCACAAAAAAGTCACCCAAGATGCCTTTCTCCACCACCTCCTGGACAGCAGCCTCTGATGTCAGGTAGATTACCTTCCCATACATCTTGGAGGCTCCTTGAATGGCCAAGGGCTCCACCACCCATACCAATGCCCACACAAGTTTTTATGCCCCCAGGAAGCAATGGATGCTGTGCCTTCTGGTCAAGGTGGGGGAGGGGGCCTGGCCTCTGATATTGGATGAGGCAGTGGCAGCAGATCAGAGTGCAGTCACCTGTGCATAAGCTCTGGGTGCCCAACTTGATATCCAGGGGTTCTGATTGGCAGACATGCTGAAATTCACAGCTGCAACTGAAGTCAATTAGAGTTGGGCTTTGAACATATAAAGTGCCTCACAATGCTAAGTACTCTGACAAATTAGGTCCTGGTCATCAGGATGGGCACTCACAATTAGCAACATTTTTTACTTAATATGTGCCTCAACTCTGCATTTTACAGATGGTGGTGATATCACTCCCTCACCCCATAGAGATGTTATAAAATTAATGTATGTTTGTGAAGCACTCATATTACAGTGATGAGTGCCATAGAAAACCCCATTCTGAAATAATTCAGGCTTCAGTTAAGAATTTGAATAATCTGCAGTACTAATGGCATGAGGCCACACATGTTGAACAATGAGGCTAAAACAAAATATTGAGTCCTGCACTTAGGATGGAAGAATCCCATGCACTGCTACAGACTAGGAACCGAATGGCTAGGTAGCAGTTCTGCAGAAAACTACCTGGGGTTACAGTGGACAAGAAGCTGGATATAAGTCAGTGTGCCCTTGCTGCCAAGAAGGCTAATGGCATTTTGGGCTGTATAAGTAGGGGCACTGCCAGCAGATCAAGGGATGTGATCATTCCCCTCTATTCGACATTGGACACAGTATTCTAGATGAGCCTCACCAGTTTTGGGCCCTACCACTACAAGAAGGATGTGGAAAAATTGGAGAGTCCAGCAGAGGGCAACAAAAATGATTAGGGAGCTGGAGCACATGACTTGAGAGGCTGAGGGATCTGGGATTGTTTAGTCTGCAGAAGAGTAGAATGAGGGGGGATTTGATAGCTTCTTTTAACTACCTGAAAGGGGGTTCCAAAGGAGGATGGATCTAGACTTCAGTGGTACCTGATGTCAGAACAAGGAGCAATGATCTCAGGTTGCAGTGGGGGAGGTTTAGGTTGGATATTAGGAAAAACTTTTTCATTAAGAGGGTGGTGAAGCACTGGAATGGGTTCCTTAGGGAGGTGGTGGAATCTCCTTCCTTAGAGGTTTTTAAGGTCAGGCTTGACAAAGCCCTGGCTGGGATGATTTAGTTGGGGATTGGACCTGCCTTGAACAGGGGGGTTGGACTAGATGACCTCCTGAGGTCCCTTCCAACCCTGATATTCTATGATTCTATACTCATTTAGTGAGCACTATTATTCTGTGCACTAAGGCAGGGGTCTTGTGGAAAAAAGCAGTATGTGATTGTCATGTAAAAGGATGATCATAATGCATATGCAGACAAGGGGCTGAATTAAGGTGGCACAAGCAACCTTAATTCTATTTCCTGAGTGCTTGACTTTGCAACCTTAAATTTTTTCAACTGTGTGTAAGAGCTAATTCTGGACCTAGCATGGCATAGATAATTTCATTACAATAAGTAAGTTTGCCCAAGATCAAATAGAAGTATGTTTTAATCTAGAAAGAAGCAGTATGTTAGTCCACTTCATTCATAGAGACTTTATAGCCATAACATGCTGATTTTAGAGATAAGATCATTGTATAAAAAGTCAAACAGTAGTTACAGAACACTTTCAAGTACCCCAAAATAGCTACTGAACATCAAAAACCCTCTTTATAGATTGCTTCCTTTAGTAAATTTTTTTTACACAGGGAAAGAAAAAATTCAATGTGGTACCACTAGTGCTCTGAAAAAAACAGAACAGCCCCCTCGCCCCCCATGCCTAGGTACCACTAAACATTTGTAGACCTGGTCATCAACGGGCACTTACTCACCCATATTAAATTGGATTAATTCCTATGGCCTGTGTTATGCAGGATGCCAGACTATATGATCATAATGGTCCCTTTTGATCTTAAGATCTATGAAGCCTCACAGTGCAAAATGCACATTATGTTTTAACTTGTTAAACCCACATTTACCAGCACTGTTAAAACACTACACAAAACATTCAAGTAGTAGATAATTGTAATGCAAGCCCTTGCATGGCAATCCAAATTTATTGAACTACTGATGCTAAGTCATACAAAATTGCACCACTTTTAATTAAGGCTTTTAGTTTACATTTGGCCACCTCAAAGCAGTTGTAACATTAGGCTGGTCAATTTAAATACTGTGGCTCCCTGTTGGATATACACACAATCTTTACACCCAAACGTTAATTCATACAAAGCAACAAGGCATTGTTAAATAAATCAGCAAAAGTTAATTACTGCAACTTAGGCCCTGTGACCAATTACACATGATTAAAATTACTTCCCACATTCACATCCACAGTACTCTTCCACCATTTAACATCTCAACCAAAACGTTACACATGTAAAACAATCACTAACAGGCAAAAATACTAAAATCTGTATATTTGGTATTGCAAATACACTTATGAATGAGCAAGCAAGGGAATTAACAGTGAGAATCTACAGCTGCAGAAGCCTGAAAATGATTTACAAAATTGTTAAATCATTAAAAAATCATTTTAAAATATACACTTCTTGTTGTAGACCCCCACTGTACACAACTATAAACATTGTTCCCTATGTAAACAAGGAAAAGGAAACATACAATAAAAGGTTGAAAAGTCTGGACATTTCCTTCCCAACAGATATTAAAGGCAATGTCTTTAGTCAGACATACTGAAAGGACTCTTATTTTAAAGACTAGATCACTGTCTCCACAGGTTTTTCCTAAAATTAAAAAACTAAAGCTGTTGTGTTAATCAAAGCGGTTTTGTATAATATGATGATGATGATCCTGTAATTCTTTAAAAAAAAAGTTACAATAAGCTACAAATACCGATGAAGCAAAGTTATCTGGAGTAGTCTATATAGGAGCTCTTTGGACTTTCTTTTATTATGCTAAAATAGTGGTGCTTTCAAGATTTACATTATTGTACTCTCCAATAGAAAGTATGGGGATTATTGAAGTATACAGTACACAGTTTTCATACATGTACAACATTGGTGGATGAATGTCTCTTATCAGTAATACTGGATGTAGGCTCTGGTTTTACCAGTTGCATACACTTAGAATATTTATAAGTAAAAATCTCTCGTGACACTGGAAAGTGATTAGAATGTGCAAACTGATGTAGTAGCTTTCATCCACTTCTTAAAGGGTACCACCACAGGAAAGTCCATTTAAAATGTTGGTAGGTTTAATAAAGTTGGAATGCTGGCACTGTTGAATTGGGCAACAGTTCTTCAGACCTGTAACGATGAAATAGGAGATTAGTATTACAGCACAGTTTTCTAGGACTGAAGAGTTCTGCATCTCAGTGTAACTAAGGTGAATTAAATGCTACTTTCAAAATTTACTAAGACCCTAAATCAGTAGTGTATACAGACCTAGTGACATCAACTTGAAATTTAATGAAATTTAAAAGTGAAATACAGTAGTAATTTTAGGTGCCACTTGCAACAATAGGTAAAAAGTTTGATTTAAATGATGTCCCTTTTAAAAATTATAATTATCCATTACCTAGTACTAACATTTCCCCCCACCCCCCAACCCCAAATCAGCTCTCAAAAAGTTCTGCATTTTGTCTGAAACAGCTCACGCACATGCTTAGGAAACACAGGACTCAGTTTTCACGCTGAAAAGTTAAGAGTTGTAACACACAGTTATACCAGCAACTTATTCTTTTTCTTTAAGTCATGTGAAATGATGCATTTCACAGATTTTGGATTAGGTATAATGGAAGACTATTACAAAAAATTGTTAAAAGGGCTCTGAGAATTTTTATAGCACACTTATACTAAAATTGGTTCATGAACCGATTTAGTATAAAAGCCCAACAAAATGGATTTTAAAGATTTTTTCCAAATGCATTTTGGTCAGAAGCAAAATTTTACAAGTACATTGAAATACAATTTAGTTATAAAAGGGACCTTAGAAAAGGAAGTCAGATTGGTTGATGAGGATATTGTAAGAAAGGGGAACTTTATAGGCCAATCAGCCAATGTGTTACCAAAACTGAAGTTTTATTTAAAAAAAAAAGAAAAAAGTATTACGTTTTGATAAGTGCATTTTTATTACTTGTGTACAAGTGTATTACCTAACCTTTTTGCCTCAATACTCCAAAGTTATGTGGGTATTCACTGTAACTGGACACCTTTCACTTTCACCCTTTCAATGAAAACAGCCCTGGAAGCTGCCGCTTTAAAAGAGTTTCAGAAAACTAATCAGATGGAGAATTTATGATATATTTAGAAATGGGAACGTAGCATTATATGGGCAAGAGAAAGAAAAAACCCTACCCAAAGAGGTACCCCAAGTTTATTAAAAAATAAAAGCGTAAATTAAGTATAGTTTCTACCTTGCTTGTTAAATATTGAGAAGCAATGAAAACCAGGAGTTTAAGTTTTCCTTTAAACATTTCTTTCAAAGTGCTCTGCCTACTGTGTTGAGTTGCTAGTGCAGTCATGTGCAGAACTATAATCTGACACTTGGGGTTTTGGCCTGTCTAATGTCTTTACAAATCCAACTCCCCCCACTCCACCCCCAAAAAACCCCACGTCGCTGCTGATGCCCCCACAGGCACACCATTTGTCAGTGTGAATTTAGTGGGATTAGGGAAATATAGGCAGAATGCATTTAAATGACCTTAAACACTAGCCTCAATCATTTGCTATAACAACTTTGTAAGCCATGGGATTCTGAAGTAGAGAGTGATTGAAGTGGTGAGACTATCCAGCATCAAAACCCCAATTTGTAGCACCAGGTTTAAAATTTCAGTAACTCAGCCATGAAATTTTTTTTTTCCCCATTGCTTGATTCTGGGATAAACTCTACACATGATTGAGTTTAAACAGATTAACTTTCACTTCTTCTGTACCAGCTGGTAGTTTACACTGGTGACGAGCCTAAACCATGCAGTTAGGGTATGGATTATTATTAGAACATAGAATACTGCCACTTCTACCAGTGTTCAGTGGCAGCTATCCGGGGTTTTGGTTCAGACCCATCAGTTTACTTTTTTTTTTTTTTTTGGGCCAATCTGGTGCTCCAGATGCTTCTGGAACCAAACAAACAATCTCAAATTTTATTTGGATTCAGACACTTCACTCAGCCTAGACTGTTTTTTGGCCAGATACTGGAAAAGGAAAAAAAAAAGACAATGCACTGTCTGAATTTTAAGACAAGTCTGCATGTTATCACTGTACTAATGATATCATAGCTCAGACAACAAAACTCCTTCCAACCGCACAAGGTTCAAATACACTGAGTGGAAGGGATGAGACAATCCTGTACCAGAACACTGAGAAAGAATAGAACTACTGAAATGCAATCCTATCCATTTGAACAGGCTACTGAAGGGGGACAACAGACATGAAAGAATCAAGATGAACAGGTGACAGTTGTCCAATGACAGGACAACTATGAGAGTATAGCATTGTCTCCATACCCAGACTGAAAATGCAAGTGACCAGGAAAAAGGAAATCTGAGGACACGCTGTGATGTCAGTGACTCACCAATTTCTCAAAAATCTTGCCAAAAAAAGTGCAGGCTTAAGCTTGCTCTTAGCCTTCTAATATATATAAGGCATTAGTTACATTGTCACATTAAAAAAAGTTAATCTAGTAAACCAATAGCTCTAGGTAAAAAAGTCTCAAGGCATGATACATATGAAACATGATTGTCCAACAGTTCGCTTCCAAATCTATACTTCGCAATGTATTTCTTTTTTTAAAAGACTAACTCCTCTATCAGGACATGTTTTTAAGTTATGGAAACCTTACAGTCTAGAGCAAGTTGTTAAAAAAAAAAAATAGCTTAACACATTCTATAAGCCTACGAACATATTTACAGCAGATCAAAGCAAAAGATGACATTTTAGCTGTACAGTAGTATACTACAGACTTCCAGAACTGCAATTATTTTTGTCGGTAAGATACATTTTATTTAATCAGACTTCATACAAGCCTGCCTACTTTTGGCCAGCTACATTTAATGCTTTAAGATATCTCTCATGATATTTACATTTTCTGATGTGTATGCAAGGTTGTTTCTTTAGTCTGGGAAAAGATTTTGGTCCATCAGAGGCATCTCTTATATGCATGCCGTTGCATCTGACTTAGGTTTTTTGGGCTCTGTCATTCCAATTTCAAATAAATACTTTTATTTTTATGTTAAAACAAATAAAGTCTGACTCTATTTTGCATTCCTATTACTTGAATAGCTAAATTGAACCTTTGAAAACAAACAGTGGTAGGTCAACAACAACAAAAAAGCTAAGAAAATAAGTGCGCAAGCTTACCTGGCTCAGAGCTACAGTACATCTATGAATTAAAGTAGCTGACACGATGACTTTTTGCGTGCTTTTCCAGGCACTGGAGTTTTTCTGTTAATTTGCCGCACAAGGTCATAAAAGATCTGTGAACACAAGAAGTTCTTAGTCTAGGCAATTTAAGCCACTTCTCTGACTTTCAGTCTCTAAGCTTTTCACACATTTGTTCACTTAAAAATGTGCACATTTAACCTTCATGTTTTGAGACCTGTTTAAAATATGAGTAGGTACCTATTTGTTTTCTATCTCCCCCTCTAGTTAAAGGTGCCAAGGTTTTCTCAGTTAACTGGAAGTAAGGTGTAATACTTAGTACCAAGAGCAGCTTGTCTTGCAGGCAAAGTTTCCTGTATCCACATATATTTGAACTGTATTTCACACTTCAACATGATTAACTATATGCATTGTTTTGATTTGTAATTAAGCGTTCAGGTCAAATACAGTGGACAAAATTGAGCCATAAGCAGTTTATGTACTTTATAGAATTACTCCTCCTAAAGAGAAAATATTCCTTAAACAAGATTCTAGTAGAATTCTACTGTATATTCTAGAATGTTACATGCTTTGTAACCAGTTGGGTGTAAGTTACACATTTGATAAGATCCATTAATTTAGTGTTTAAATATATGAAAAAAATCAGTCTAATTTAATAACTCGTTTAATATCAGAGTACTATCCTGATTTTTAATCAAAAAAAGTTTAATTCAGCAGCTTCCTCAGGGGTAAAATGTGGCAATAACTGAAAAGCTCATAACAAAAAAAATACATGAACTAGGATGGAAAGTGTAGGAATACATATCTAATTGGAATTGTACTAGGACTGGAATTTCGTGAGAACACTAATTCATACTACAATTAAATAGTCTGTGCTTCACTTACAAATAAGGTTCCTTCTCCCCCCAATATCATCTCCTCTCAGTCTCTGAATGTCTTGCAACAAGTTCATAGGTTGTAGCTGCACTAGTAGTTATTTCCTGGCATTTTCCACATTGAAATATTCTATTCCTACCCATTTCTACTGCATGAAATTCTATCTAATCCAATAAAATGTATTAAATTCATTTTCTTAATGGTAAAAGTACCTATTGGCTAACAGGTAGTCTCCAGAAATTCTAAATAGGAAAACACAGATATTAGCTATGATATAGTTTAAAGTTAGATATGCTTAAGGCCTACAAGACCCCAAAAGATCATTTATATTAACACAATTGGTAACATTTGTCCAAGACATTTCTTGTAGCAGGGATACTCCCTACTGGTCTCCAAGAAGCTATCCTGTACTTCCATCTCTATCACAAGAATAAAAAAACCTTGTGAAAGCAAGAACAAGTGTTCTGCCCAATGTGTTTTCAATGAACAATTGAGTACAACAATGAAACCCTTGCATGTTCAGTGAAAAATCTGTAACAAGCAGAAATAAAAGCAGTTGCAAGCCCAAAGCCGTAAGTTTATAGCTAGCTTCCTAGTTATAAACAGCTAGGTAAGTCTTGATTACAAACATCTGATAATATAAAATATCTTGTGGGGTACAATTCTGCCCACTGAAATCTAAGGGAATTTAACATGAAGTTCAGAATTTTGTTTTTAAGACAGCAAGAAGCAGTAAGTTGTTAGAAAAGCAATTCATTTGTTTTTTCTCATAAGGTAATAAGCCTTACCTCATTAACATTTATTTTTGATTTTGCAGAAGACTCTAAGAATGCACAGTTATTCCATTGCCTTGCTAGATTCTGTCCTTGCTCCTTTCCCACAACTCTTTCATCTTCCAAGTCACACTTGTTGCCAACTAGAATCATTGGCACCTAAATAGGACAGATATTTTAAATTATGTATATAAAGCTGAATCACTACAACCGATGGGGGGAAAAAAAGGCAGCACAAGAGAAACCTGGTATCTTACATGAAGCAGATTTTGTGTGCTACTTGTTAACAGTTACATCAAGTCATTCTGATTTGAAGATGATCAGGTTACAGAACTGTAAACTGAACGGTTACCCCAGGATCTGGTCACATGTGCAAAATATTTCAAGTGAGTTCATTTTATTTAGTCAGCGCAAGCTATGAAGACTGCCAGCTGTATTCAGCTAGTGAAAAAACTACTTGACTGGTTAAATTACAAGTTGAGACCACACAACTCCTGTTCAAGTTTCCCATCCTTACTGAACTTGAAGTCAGGAGTTCCACAGGTTGACTCTGCACTGTGTGAAAAAATTCTTTTTATTTGTTTTAAACTTGCTGCCCATTAATTTCATTTGGTGACCCCTAATACTCTTATACTTTGGGAACAAGTAAATAACTTTTCCTTATTTACTTTCTCCACACCACTCATGATTCTATATACCTCTATCACATCCTCTTTTAGTCTCCTCTTTTCCAAGCTGAGAAACTTCCTAGCCTCTTTAATCTCTCCTCATATGGGACCCATTCCAAACCCCTAATCATTTTAGTTGCCCTTCTCTGAACCTTTTCTAAT
>NC_133769.1:68985232-69038543 GCF_003597395.2 Chelonoidis abingdonii | reverse complement strand
TCATCTGAACTGCATAAGAACATGAAACTATTGGCAGAATGCGGGTAAAGATAGAGTAGGAGACTTAAATTCCCCCCAAGGAAGTTCACTCACAAATTTATTAATGCAATTTTTTTTAACAAGTGTCACCATTATGGAAGCATGTCCTCTGGAAGTGGTGGCCGAAGCAAGAAGGGATATATGAATGTGTAGCATATCTGGCCGTAAAACCTGCAATGCCAGTACAAAAATCCATGCGAAACTCCTTTCTCATTTTCAGTTGAATGCAAGTAAGAAGCAGGGCACATTATGTTCCGTAAATGAAACAAACTTTGCTTTGTCTGTAAGTGAGGTAACAACTGTAGATTTTTGTGGTAAGTTGCATTTAAACAATTGATTTTCACTATAGTATCTAGGAGGTGAATTGAAAAGTACTGTTCTCGTTGGTTGCCGCATTTTTCATAGTGCAATAAAGAAATGAACAAATAAGCATTGTATACTTTGTAATACTGTAATTAACAATATTGAAAATATATCGAAATTGCAAAAATATAATTTCAATTGGTTATTGTTAACAGCTACAATTAAAAATTGTCGATAAGCATGATTTTATTTTTGGAGTTAATCGTGATTACTGCATTAATCAACAGCCCTACTCTCTTTGTATTTTTCCACAGCACTCGATTTTCCTGTTTTGCAGTTTTCTTTCGAGGAGGAGCAAATCAGCCTACCACCCAAAAAAAAAAAATTGGTACAGTTGTCACTGGGGTAAGAGGGAAAACCTTTCATCGGATTGAGAATGGATTAAAAGACAGAGAAAAAGGATCCACGAATAAATGGTAAATTTCAGAATGGAGAGGGTGACGAGTGTGCCCTAGGGTCAGTCCTGGGACCTAATCCTATTTAACTATTTATAAGATGATACGAGAAAGTGGTAACAGTGAGACTGGCAAAGTTTGCCGATACACACAAACTTCTCAGATAGTTAAGGACCCAAGCGACGTGGAAGAATCTTCAAAAAGATACTCACAAAATAAGTGTTGGGCACCAAATGGGAATGATTTAATGGATAGATAAATGTAAGTAATGCACATTGGAAAAATGACCTACTTACATACAATAAGATGGGGCTAATTTAGCTAAACAACTACTCAAGAAAGATCCGGAGTCATCGTGGCTTAGTTCTCTGAAGACACATTGTGCAGCACAGTTCCAAAGCAAACGGATGGTTAGGTAGGATATTAAAAAATTGCTGGAATAAGACAGAATATCTTATTCCCCTATATAAATCCTAGTACAGCACACATCTGAATACTGTACAGAGTGTGGTCTCATTCCAAAAGACTCATACTGGGCATTAGAAAAGGTTCAGAGAAGGGCAACTAAAATGATTTAGGGTTTGGAATGGGTCCCATATGGAGGAGAGATTAAAGAGGCTAGGAAGTTTCCAGCTTGGAAAAGAGGAGACTAAAAGAGGAGTGATGACGGTCATATAGAATCATGAGTGGTAGTGGAGAAAGTAATAAGGAAGAGTTGATTTACTTGTTCCAAGTATAAGAGTAAGGGGGTTAAAATGAAATAATGGGCAGCAAGTTTAAAATCAAATAAAAAGATTTTTTCACAACAGTGCAGAGAGGCGAAGCACGTGGAGACCTCGTGACTTCAAGGTCGAGTAGAGGAGGCGAGGCATGAACCAGAAGATGGGGGTACATCGGAGACATAGTAAGTGTCAAACACTAGTTCGAAAGGTGGCAAAGTATTTTCACTAGCTGAAAGTAGCAGGCATGACACAGCACGTTCGGAGGCGCGACTGAGAAATAGGAATGAGAGACTACAGGAAAATATTTTGCAATGTCACCAGATGACTGGAGAGTAGATGCACGTCTCCAGTTATCCAACATGTTCTGTAAACATGAGGTCCATCGCTTCAGATGGAGAATGCACTCATGATGTAAGTTAAAAGGAGCAAACACAGAGTGCTTCGATAATTTAAAGAGTAAACGTTTCTCTTAGTGCTGCGGCTATATTTGCACCCCCCAAATCCGCATGTATGAGTTATCCAAGCCTATGACCATATAGTTTAACACTATTGTCTCATTGTATGCGCAAACCGGCAGATCTAGTCGCAACCAGTTAGTGTGCACTTGGCTAGATGAAGAGTGTGACAGTCAGGACTTAGAGAGTTCTAGCCAAGGATCTCTCTGGAAATAAGGACATGTACATCTTAGAGTCTTTCTCCCCTTGCGCACCTGATACCTAAGTCCAAAATAAATGTTAACTCAGGTAAGGCTGTTCTTTATCCATTAGTGGAGGTGACCACAAAAACAAATGACAATGCATTTAATCACAAACATTCTGCCTTTCCTCTGCCTGCTTAGAAAACAAACCAGAGAACTATCCCTCAACTCCCGCCTTAGATTGCAGTGGGTTTCCAGAATTTGTTACCCCACAAAAGATAAGATGTTAAGTCTTAGCAGATGTTTGTAATATCTAAGAGCTACATTCAATGGTTTAAAATACGGAAAGAACTACTATACAAGCTCTTACAGGCTTGCGCGTTGCAAGCGCTTGAAATTCTGCTTGTTAACGAATTTTTTCACTGAAACATGCAAGGTTCATCGCTATGGAGGATGTTGCCTCAAATTGCTCAGTACTATCAATGCAAAATACACTATTGGGGACAAAACCCGTCTTGCGCTTTTTCATAACTTTGTTTATCCTCTGTGAAGACACGAGTAACGGATACGATCTTCACTGGAAACCAGTAGGAGGATCCCTGCTACATCAGAAATCGTAGTCCCTCGGCACACATTTAACCAACAGTTAAATTGCTGTCAACAGTAATAAATGTGCAATGAACTCCATGTGCGTTGAGAGAGGCGTCGATAGGCATAATCTGACATGTAAACGTAAGCTTAATATCATCTTAGAGCTAATACTACTGATGTGTGATAGTTAGAATTTACTCGATAACTACCTCTTGATTAGTACCAACTTAGGCGATATCCCGATTTACCATGTAGAGCAAAATGCATCTTAAAACATATATCTAGGATATATAAAGATAAAATCTTAAGCAGGTAGAGAGAGTGGTAGAGACATAGAATGATACAGGGGAAATCCAGTGAAAGAGCTACCTAGTGCTAGCAAACAATACCAATGAACTGTTAGCCATAGAAGACATATCAGTAAACGAGAGTAGATGATAATTGGGAGAGGAGAATCTGTATTTGAACGCTGAAAGCACAGACGACTATATAATGTGAATATGAACTAGTGATTTCACTGAAAATTTCGCACTCTAAGAGTAACAATTCCAATTAGATATGTAGTTCCTACCTACTTTTCACTATCCTTAGTTTTAATCATCGTATTTTTTTTTGTTCTACTGTAGGCAGATTTCAAGTTCACATGCCTCACAGCGCAACAACAACATTTTACCCCCCCAGAAGAGAACTTGCTGAAAATCTTAAACCTTCTCTTGAAAAAATTAAAAATCAGATAGTAGCTCTCTGCACCCGTGATATTAAACCGAGTAATTAAATTAGACTGCGATTTTATTTCATATATAACACCTATAATTATCGTGAGTCTTTATAAAGTTTCAACTTATCAGCCGCCGGTTTACAATATGAATAGGTACAATACTAGAATATGCAGTGAAATTACTACTCCGAATCTTGTTTAAGGACATATTTCTTTGCCTTTAGAGACGTACTATAAAGAACATAAACTGCTTATGGCTCAATTCTTGACTCACTGACAATCTCTGTATTTGGACCTGAACGCTCTCAATTTAAAAATCAAAACAATGCAGTATAGTTTTAATCAGTTGAAGTGTGAAAAATACAGTGCAAATTGTATGGATACAGACAACTTTTGCTGCAAGACAAGCCACTCCTACTCGTACTCAAAGTACTCACATCGTTCAGCTTCCAGGTTAGACGAGAAGACTTGGCACCTTTAATCTAGAGGGGGAGATTGAAAAAATAGGGATGATCTACTCATATTTTAAACAGGTCTCAAGAATCACTCGATAGGTTTAAATGTGCATTTTTAAGTGAACAAAATTGTGAAAAGTTAGGACGACTGAATGCAGAGAATCGGGCTTACAATTGCAGTAGACTACCAGAACTATCTTCGATGTCAAGATGCGTTTATTGAGCCGTTGTCGGACAAATAACAGAAAAACTCCAGTGCCTAGGAAAAAGCCACGCAAAAAGCGTAGCATTCAGTTCACGCTACTTATTATTCATAGGATGGGTAGTAGCTCTGAGCCACGGTTATAGCTCGCCACATATTATGTTCTGAGAACTATTTTTGCTATGTGTTGAGACGCTATCCGACAGTGGTTTTCAAAGTTTAATCTGAGTATTCCTAACAGGTAAAGGAATGCAAAATAGAGTCGGATCAACTTTATTGTCTTTAACACGAAAAATAACATCAGTATCGTTACTTGAAATGGGAAAGACAGAGCCAATCAAAACCTCAAAGTCGATGCACACGTGACTGAGGCAAGGACAGAGCACATCCAAAGAGAAGCACGTCCTGATGTACGAAAATTTTCACGACTAGATAAGAAACAACTACATACGACTATCCTAGAACAAATGTAAAATATCATGAGAGATCATCTTAAAGCTTAAATAGCTGGCCAAAAAAAATAGGCAAGGACACTGATATGAAGTTCTGTATTAAATAAAATGTTATCTACGTTGATAGGAGAAAATAATATGCAGTCGAAGTCTGTTCGGTGGAATACGTCAACTACTGTAAGCCAGCTAAAGTCATCTTTTCCTTGTTCGCTGAGTAAATATGTTCGTAAGCTATAGAATGTGTTGAAGTGGCTAATTTTTTATTTTAAACAACTCTCTAGACACTACTGGTATAGGTTCAAACTTAAATACATGTCCTAGATAGAGGATTTATCTTTAAAAAAAGAATACTTGCGAGTTATCGATTTGGAAAGCGAACTCACTGTTGGACAATCATGTTCATATGTATCATGCCTGAGACTTTTTACCCTAGAGTATTGGTTACTAGATAACTTTTTTAATGTGAAATTAATAATGCCTATATAATGAAAGGCTAAGAGCAGTAAAGCCGCACTTTTTTTGCAATATTTTGAGAAAATTGGGATCACTGACATACAGCGGTCTCAGATTTCCTTTTTCCTGGCACTGACTATTTTCAGTCTGGTTATGGAGACAATGCTATAAACTTCATAGTTGTCCTGTCATTGGACAACTGTCACCTGTTCATCTTGATTATTTCATGTCTGTTGGCCCCCTTCAGTAGCCCTGTTCAATATGGAGAGGATTGCATTCAGTAGTTCATTTTGCTCAGTGTTCTGGTACAGTGGTTCTAAATCCTTCCACGCAGTGTATTGTGGAACCTTGTGCGGTTGAAGGACAGTTGTGTCTGAGTATGAATCATTATACATCGTGGATAACATGCAGCTGTCTTAAAATTAGACAGTGATTGTCTTTTTTTTTTCCTTTCTCCAGTATCTGGCAAAAAACAGTCTAGGCTGAGTGAAGTGTCTGATCCAATAAAATTTGAGATTGTTTCGTTTGCTTCCAGAAGCATCTGGACACCAGATTGGCCCAAAAAAAAAAAAAAAAGTAAACTGATGGTCCTGAACCAAAACCCGGATAGCTGCCACTGACATGGTAGAAGTGGCAGTATTCTATGTCTAATAATAATCCCATACCTACACTGATGGTTTTAGGCTCGTCACCCTGTGGTAAAACTACCAGCTGGTCAGAAGAACGTGAGAAGTTAATCTGTTAAAACTCAATCATAGGCTAGAGTTTATCCCAGATCAAGCAATGGGAAAAAAAATTTCATGGCTGAGTTACTGGAAATTTTAAACTGGTGCTACAAATTGGGGTTTTGATGCTGGAATAGTCTCACCACTTCACACCACTCAGACATCCCATGGCTTACAAAGTTTTATAGAATGATTGAGGCTATGTTTAAGGTATTTAATGCATCTGCCTATACTTCTAATCCACTAAATTCACACTGGAAAATGGTGGTGCCTTGGGGGCATCAGCAGCGGACGTGGGTTTTTTGGGGGGAGTGGGGGATTGGATTTGTAAAGACATTAGACAGGCCAAAACCAATGTCAATTATAGTTTGCACATGACTGCCTAGCAACTCAAACAGTAGGAGAGCACTGAAGAAATGTTTAAGAAACTGAAACTCCTGTTTTCAATTGCTTCTAATATTCTTTAACAAGCAAGGTAGAAACTATACTTATTACGCTTTATTGTTTTATCAACTGGGTACTCTTTGGGAGGGTTTTTTTCTTTCTCTTGCCCATATAATCTAACGTTCCATTTCTAAATATATATAATTTCCATCTGATTAGTTTTCTGAAACTCTTTTAAAGCGGCAGCTCCAGGTGTTTCTGAAGAGTGAAAGTGAAAGGTGTCAGTTCAGAGGGATGAATCTCCACATAACTTGTGGGTCATTGAGGCAAAAAGGTTAGGTAATACACTGTTACAGCAAGTACATAAAATGCACTTATCAAACGTAAACTTTTTTCTTTTGTTTTAAATAAAACTTCAGTTTGGTAAACATGGCCTTGATTGGCCTATAATGTCCGCCCTTCTTACAATATCCTCCACTAATCTGACTCTCCTTTCTGAAGGTCCCTTTATAATAATTGTATTTCTGTACCTTGTAAAATTTGTGCTCTGACCAAAATGCATTTGGAAAAATTTTAATCCCTTTTGTTGGGTCTTTTATACTAAAATCTGACCCAGCAGCACATGTTCGTTTTAAAAACAATTTCACTGCAGATTTGACAAAAGGCAAAGAAGGTACCAATGTGAGATTTCTAAAGATGCTACATCTCTCGACTCAAGGTTTAAGAATCTGAAGGGCCTTCCAAAATCTAAGCAGGATGAGGTGTACAGCATGCTTTCAGAAGTCTTAAAAGAGCAACACTCCAATGCAGAAACCACCAAAAAAAGAAAATCAGCCTTCAGCTGGTGGCATCTGACTGACTCAGATGATGGAAATGAACATGCGTTGGTCAGCACTGCTTTGGATGGTTATCGAGAAGAAAGCCTTATGAACATGGATGCACGTTCTCTCATGGTGGTTGAAGCATGAAGGACATATGAATCTTTAGTGCATCTGGCACATAAATATCTTGCGATGCCAGCTACAACAGTGCCATGCAAACACCTATCCTCACTTTTAGTTGATACTGTAAACAAGCAGCAAGCAGCATTATCTCCTGCAAATGTAAACTTGTTTATCTGAGCAACTGGCTGAACAAGAAGAAGGATTGAGTGGATTTGCAGGCTCCAAATTTTTACATGGTTTGTTTTTGAATGCAGTTTTTTGTATATAAAATTGAACTTATAGATGTGAATTAATTACTGAGATTGCACTACTGGACTTTTATTAGGAAAACTGAAAAAATATTTTTACAGTGTAAATTTGTTATCAAAAATATAAAGTGAGCACTATACACTTTGTATTCTGTGTTATAAGTGAAATCAATACATTTGAAAATGTAGAAAACATCTAAAACTATTTAAATAAGTGGTATCCTATTATTGTTTAACAGTTCGATTAAATGTAGGATTAACCGTGATTTATTTTTAATTGCTTGACAGCCCTAAAAAATAGTTTATATCATCATTTGGTAGAAAATACATGGCTGTGGAACTTAGCTATAGCATTCTAAGCTTTCCAACTGATTTGGTAGAGAGAACAGTTTTGATGCAATTTACTCAAAGCTGTTTGCCAAATTCTTTTAGCCTTGTCAGAGAAAATTTGCTTCTGCACTGCTCTGTCTTCCCCCAAGTATCTCTTTCCTAGAAGACTGCAATAATGTTACTTACCTGCAACTGGGGTTTTCAAAGTGGGTAATGTCCACAATCCCCACTCTTTGCCTGTGCACACTGCTAGTGGACCCAGGAGTTGCTGGGAACTAAGTTTCAGGAAAGTTTGATGCACACTGAGTGCCAGCCACCCCACACCTATATACAAACACACGGGACATGTTCCCGCTTCAGTTTTCATTATCTGTCAGATGTAAATAATCTGAAGTGATTTGGGAATGGCAAGTAGAGCAGATAGGATGAATGTGTTAGGATTAGCTATTTGAAGAACTTCAGTTCCCTATAAGTAACTCAGATTTTTCTTCCACACATGCCACTTCTTGTGGAATAAAAAGCAGTAACCCATAAACATACTGATGAGAAGGTTATTAGGCTAAGAATTAAAGGGGGAAAAAAAAACCTAAGCTGATCAGTGTAGCAGGTTCCATGTCACATTTTAAAATGATATGGTTGGTATAGACTGGAAGCTACTTTACCGCTAGATTTCCTGAAGTACCTTCAAATACACTTGGAAAAGCCCTGAAATACAGCTATTCATTTAAAATGAGATTTTATGTACAGTGACCTTTTTAAAATGCAGAGATTTGCTCCTATTCAAAGTCAGACCCGCTTACTGATGTAAGCAGTTAGTTTTACTTCCATAACTGGTTAGTTCTGCAGAGCTAACAAGAATAGAGGAGAGCAAACTGGATTCCATTCCTTCCTGTGCAGTGCCTCAGTAGAACTGTTTATTTTAAGCTCCATTTACAGGCAAGTTACTATGTGAAAACCCGCCAAATACAGGGTTACACAGGACATCACAGAGGGCACAATTTAGTTCACAGGGCTGAGATGATGCACAAGAGGAAAGAAGCCAGCTGACAGGTTTTTTTTTTAGTTGCTAGTGCTAACATTTGACCTAGATGGCACTGAAACAGCCCCACGAAGCCTTTTTACTTCATTTTACCAGTCACTTTTCAAAGTGGAACTGCACTTTAAGGACAAGTCCTATAGTTTGTCAGGCAAGACTTCAATGAGTTTTGTTACTTGAATATAGATTGGATGATCTGGCCTTGAGGAGTTTACCCAGACCTAGCTCACCCTCCTTCATAGATTCCAAAGCCAGAAAGGATCGTTCTGATCTAGTCCAGTGGTTTTCAAGTTGTGGTCTGCAGATGCTGGGGGTCCACGGACTATGCCTACAATTTCCAAATGGATCCGCATCGCCATCTGAAATATTTTAGGGGTCTGCAAATGAAAAAAGGTTGAAAACCACTGATCTAGTCAGACCTCCTGTATAACACATGCCACAGAAATTCACCAAAATAATTCCTAGAGCATCTCTTTTAGAAAAACATCCAGTCTAGATTTAAAAATTGTCAGTGATAGAATCCACAACTGTTGGTAAGTTGTTCCAATGGTTAGTTACCCTGTTAAAAATTTACACCTTATTTCCAATCTTGATTTAACAGGGAAAAAATAATAATAATAAAAAAAAAAAAATCTATGAAACCATGTCAAGAGGATTAGTTTTTAGCCAAAGTGGCAACCTGGAACTCTCATCTTCTGTATTAGTGCTCTTCTCCTTCCACATCTTTTGAATGACTTTCAGATCTGAGTTTACAAAAGTAGTATACATATTTCAGTACCACATCATTCTAAAGACACCACTCAGGCAGCCGTTGGATGTTTCCTATTTGCCCATAAAAGCATGACCTTTTTAATTAAGACTCAGTTTAAAAAAATCTTAGAGTTGCCTTGGTTTTTGTCCAGTTCCTTGCAATGCTCATTTGTTGCTAAATAGAAAAATAACTTGTTCCGGTCCAGATGCAAATAAAAGATTCATATTATCTAGAAATGAAGTTCTTCCTCCATTCATGACACTGGACTGATACTTGCTCTTAGGGTTCCATTAGAGAGAAGAGAATTAACTGGAGGTGAAGATATGCACCAGATCTTGTGCATGTATAGTACACTCACAACAAACTTTCCTGAAAATTTAAGAGTTCAGTGTCTCCTGGGTCCATGCAGCAGGGGTAGCAGATATAGCTACATCTATTCAGGAAGATTAGTCAAGATCCCTCATGAACATTAAATAGATTAACTAAAAGCTGGAAGTAGCTTCCCTCTGCCCCTACCCCCATTAATGTCTGTTACTGTAAACAAGATTATGATCTTCAGAGCCAACAACACAACTGATTCTAAGAAGGAAGTGGAACAGGGTGTTACTAGTTGATACCACCCCCTTTAAAATGCTTCAAAATAAGCCTTGTTACTCAGCTGTTCACATTAAATCTCCCTCTTTTTCCTTTATGCAATAATTTATTTTGCTCCTCAACACAAGTTTAAGCAACAATAAAACTCAAGAACTTTTGAAAGTTATCCCTCACTCAAGTGATAAATTATCCATGTACTTCCCGTACTGTAGTAATATAGCCCCAATTAAATGGTGAAAGGCTCAGTCTCATTAAGATGTTCAAGACCAGCCATTAGTAACAGAGGGATACAAATTAAGATTGTGTGAAAGTAATACTACGTTTAGTCTTGCAAATACTACCTCGAAAAAAGAACCTGTCAAAATGACCCATTCTGATTAACAATTACAGTACATCTTTCAGTAAGCAAGAAATTCAAAGATGTGCCTACAGCTAAAATAGTCATTTTATAACAATACTGTTGAAAGCAAAATTGGGTTATAGCTAACTGGTATAAGCACTCACAGAACAATAATGAAGACAAATTGTAAGACCAAACTCAGCAGCTTTAAAGATGGGGTCTTCTGCAGTACTTTTGTTTTAGATAGACTAGTCAAAATAAGCTGATATATACTTATGGAATATTTAAAAGCAAAATATTAACAGACTATTTGACAGATTCACCTTAGACACCATACAAAAGTGCATATGATTTTTTTTTTCCCCTGACTGCTTGATGCAGAAGATACATTTTCAGTACAATGCACATACTGATCAATTTGCCTTTCAAATTAAAGCTTGGAATGAATTCAATGATGTATCTGATTAAAGCATTTATAATGAGGACTTTAAATATCATCAGTTTTTTCTACAACAGGGGACCGCTCACATCATCAGTGTCTTTGACCCGAAGAATCTGTTCTCTTAGGTCTTGCAAGTCGTTAAATGTGGACTGTGCTGTGATGGAATATACTAATGCAAAGCCTTGTCCATTTTTCATGTAGAGGTCTCTCATTGCTGTAAACTGTTCCTGTAATGAAAAAAAGACATACAATGGTTAATGTGAATTCCTTACAGAAGCTGCCAGATCACCAATGTCCACATAAAGCCAGACAAGGATCACAAGTAGTGAAGCTTTTGGAACATAAATTGCACTTTAAAAAGCTTATCCTGTGCATTGTAACCATAATATTGTAGTCCTCAGATATTCTTATAGATCTGACTTTTGGTCTTTTTTATAAAGAACACACTGGGAGATAGCCTGCACATTGTACTAGTATCTGATAACAGTTCTAGGATCTGTCAAGAAATCTCTATAATGCCAGAAAAGTGACAAATCAAAGCTATTGTAATTTCTCACACCAAAAAACAGAGTGAAAAGAAACCCATTAAGATTTTATTCAATGAAAAAAAAAATAAACATTCAGTAGAATCTCAGAGTTATGAACACTTTGGGAATGGAAGTTGTTCGTACCTTTGAACAAAACACTATGGTTTTTCTTTAAAAAGTTTACAGCCGAACATTGACTTAATACAGCTTTGAAACTGTACTATGCAGAAGAAAAATGCTGCTTTCCTTTTTTTTTCCCCCAGTAATTTATGTTTAACAGTACTATACTGTATTTGCTTTATTTTGTCTATGCTACTGCCCGATTGCGTATTTCCAGTTCCATATGAGTGTGTGGTTGCCTGGTCAGTTGTAAAGCATCTCTGATGTTCACAATTCTGAGGTTCTACTGTACTGTGTTATTCATTTCATAATATAAGTCCAAAAAAGGAAATTGTCCAAAAGGAAAGTCTGCAGTCCTGTGAGGAAAAGCCATCTCATTTACCATAACTAAATTCTTTAAACATATACAATATGGAAACAAAACCACATCAACATTCTAACTGAGCAATATGCTATTATCATCCTCCTCCTCCTCCTCCTCCAATTATTTAGCTGGTGCTTTTATTCAAGGCAATTGATACTGTACAGCATGTTACAACTTTACACGAAGTAAGTTAGCAGAGCTATATACCTCTTAACAATCCAAAGATACAAAATTTGTCAACTGTTTTTTACAGTTTGAAAGTACATTACATTGACTTTCATAGCATAAATATAAATGTAAAAACAAAATGGACTGTAACAGTATTCACTCACAAATATTTATTTTGGAGTGTCACCAACTGTCACCAGAGTGGCACGTCTGGCACTGTGAATGCACAATGCAGAGACAGTCACTGTGATTACAAACTTGTCCAGTGTTCTCTGGATCAATGCATGACCCACCACATTAACCACCTTTTCAAGGTGATGTAGGAGGTTAAAAAAAAATCTTTGAAGCTCCTGTACAATAGGACATTTGTCAAAGCTGTCATCGCATTCTTCGTGTCAAGATTGGACAATTACCTTCATCATCATCATAGCAGTCCGCCTTGCATTGTTTTTTGGGTTTTACTTCAAATTGGTCTCTGATCTCAGTTGCAATGTCCTCATCAGACAGGTTGTGTAACAAAAGCATTGTCGTCTATGTCTATCCATTCCTCCAAATGTGTGCGCACTATGTTCTCTTGGTGGCTCAACAATTGCTTTCTCCATGGGTGCTATGGCCAGACCTCTTCTCCCCCACCAATTCCAGATTGTTGAAGGATCAACATCAGACCAGGCATTTGCAAGCATTAGAATGGTATCTAAAAAGACATCTTCCTGGCAATTTCCACTGCAGTGGCTTTGTCGTCATCATCATCAATGTAGTGCAATACCATGCAAACCATTTGCTTGCGAAAGTATGCCTTGGCAGTTCTGATAATTCCTTGATCACATGGTTGAAGGGTGAAGTTCTGTTCTTTGGGAAGAATTCAGTTTGGATATTCCTCAGTGCTACATCTGTTGTCACATGGGCTGTGCAGTTGTCTACTAGTGGCAAAAATCTTTTTCCTTTCCTGGCCCAAACTTTCAATCCCAGTCTTTCAGCCACTCAGATAGATACATCATCATCCAGGCAGCTGCACTGGCAACAGAGAAGGCTGGAGGATGTCTCACATTTTTAAAACACTGAGTTTTGACTTTTCCAGATGAAAAGGTTCATTTTCTTACCCGTCAAGAAACAGATGAACAGAACAGTAATTCTCTTTAGATTTCTTTCCTCTTTTGTGTGATTTAAAAAGGTGAGTGCGCCATCAGGCAGGGCTTGAAAATTAATTCCACTTTCATCTGCATTCCAAATGTCTTCAGCAAAGCCATGTCTCATTTCAATCCACTTGTTTTCTAACCATTCTTCATGCGACCCAATGTCTGCGTCTTTGAATTCTCCTTGCATTTTCTTAAAATATGAAGGGATTGTTTTTAAAGTGCTCAAACCGGCCAGAGCTGGCCCTGAAGTCAGTAACGCCCAGTGCCACTGCCAGTTCTTCTGCATCCCCAACAGTCCACTTGGGGGGGGAGGAGGGGGGGATTTCTCTCTCTGGCAATTTTGATCCACTTTATAAATGCTGCTTTGACCCTACATGCTTTGCCTGATGGCATTTTTCCCCCTCTCTCGGTATCTTTGAGAATCTTAGACAATATAGGCCGTGGAATGCCCAATTTCTGAGAAGCATCTCTGGCTGGTCTTGGGAAAATCATCATGGGACTCCAGCAAGTGGTTATCTACAGAAAATGTCCTTTTCCCTGCTATGTCAACTCACGCAAACTTGACTTTTTTTCTACACTGGGATTAAAATTTATACACACTAAATGCCTAATAATGCGAGATGGAATCAAATTCAAGACAGCTTTATTGGCTTATTACAAGTCATTGCACTTTATTATCGTACTACATGTAGTTAGCTTGTCCCGAAATTATTCTTATAAGCAGAGGATTTAGCATGGGAATGATTTTGTCCCAGTAGTTTTGATTACTCTGTGCAGTAGATACTTGTATCAGTAATTTTTATAAACTGAGTACATTGGTATTTATCATTCAATTTGGCTAAATAATTGAGAGGTTCCATAGTTTCTATGATTTTGTCTTGCTTGCATTGTTCCAGTTTTGTTAATTAGATCCAGAGATTTCTTCTGAGATGGACCCCCCTCCCCCCCCCAAAAAAACCAACCAAACAAAAAAAACCCACACTCAACACCACACATCTGGCACCTGCAGAACTTTGTTCTTTTTGCGACTCTACTCTCTGTAGTCTCATGTAAAAAAAGTGTGTGAAATTTTGATCAGAGTCCTCATGCTCCACATAAACTGACACTATTTGGTAGCTGACTGGAAATATAGCCTTCCAGAGTCCCAAATACTAACAAGAAATAGTGGCCATCATGTATGAGTCACATTGTGGAAGTTCAAGTCATTCTACAACTGCTGCATGCTTTAGGACTACATTAAATGTTTCTTTCTCCATGGAGGTTTGGATAGTGTGCTAAACGTCCATATACCAGAAGTTCAGAATGACTGTACCTGAAAAGTCTCGTTTTATTTTCATTGTCTGAGCAAGTGGCAAAGATGTCACACTTTTATCTGCATTACTGGATGTCAGCTACTTAACAACGTTCTGTCCTTTTTTTCAGGTTAGTATCAATAGCAGTAACAAGGAGTGCATTTTTCCCTGTGTGGATGCTTGTAAACATTATTGGGTCATTTCATACACTAAACCAACCATCTTATTCAATGTTACAACTGAGCTCTTACTCTAATTTTAGCTTTCTTTCCCTGCAGCATCCAGCGTGGGACCTGCAAGACGATATGTGTGGAGATGTATACTCAAGGTGAAATGCTTCAGTCATTTCTTTAAACTGCTAATTTTAAACCACTTTGAAGTCAAAATGTTTACCCAATAGGTTGGAACTTTTCTTAAAGTTTTCACTTTTATGGAATTAACACCATTGATCTTTACAATTTTGGGGGTGCTGAAGATGAATAACGTGTGTTTCTGAATTAAGCTGATACTGAAGATAAGTTCCTGTTTGAGGCCTTCCACTATATCATGGCTCGTTTCAACAAGATTGACATTAGAAGTATCTTACTTGCAGGATTCAACTCAAATCTTTTACATTCAATTATACATTTGATCTTGAAAAATCCTAGTGCTATTCCACACCTTTTGAGAGGACAGTGAATCCTTTCCAGATGGATACTTCACTTATACATTTTACTTAAATGTCTTCATTACTTTGGTCCATTGAAATCACTTGTTTCCTTCCACTTCTTTCAACTTTAGTTAAATTCATACTGACGGACAATTCCTATACCCTCAATTACAGCTTTTCACATTTAGTTCTGTTAGAATGAGACTTGGTACTTACTTCTGTATAATTACATTGCTCAGGGGTGTGGAAAACTCCTGGTGTAGACTGCTGCCTCTTAGGGAGGTGGATTAACTATGCTGACGGAAGCAGCTCTCCCGTAGGTATAGTAGCTGATTCACTAAAGCAGTGCAGCTGTACCGCTGTTCATGAGGACAAGCCCTGAGAATCAGCCACCCTCGTGAATTCAACACTGAACAAGATGACTCAGACAGCTTCAAATAAGCTCAATATAGACAGATAATTGAAATATTTCAGATACCTACAACCCAATCTACCCAGGATATTCACAACTCCATCCACACCCCTCTATTCAATACCTAAAAGACAGCATATTTCACTCACTAGCTTCTCCACTCACCATCCATTCACCTTCCCTTCTATGCTTAACAGTTCTTTAATATATTGCTTAACAGCCATAACAAGCACTCGGATGGTCTCATTCCTCCCTTTATTCTAAAAGGTTAAGAGTTTTTAATTCACAGATTCAAGTAAAAACTCTGTTTCTGTCACCATAATATTAACCACCCAACAGAGTTAGGGTTCCATATTTAAGCCATGGTTTAGGTAGATGAAGTAGAAAAGACGGCCAAACGTATTCAACCCAATTTCAGCAATGAAACCAAGTTAGTTATGCTAAAGGATGTGTTTTAAAAAGAAGGTGCCTAAACCTAAAGTTTTGGTACATAAACGAATGTATTATACTCCATTTACATTATAATGGCCAACTGAATATTTAGGGGGTAACCATTTAATTGAAGTAGAAGCCAAAACACCATAGTAGAGAAACTTATATAACGGTAAGGCTTTACCATACAATGTACAGATTGTAGTGCTAAGACTGCAGCATGTGCCAAAAACCTTGTGATTGACATAGCCGTAAGTTAAGACCCAATAGGAGCTAGGTAACATGAATAGGAAGTTAAGTTCCCTGCTGAAGTGAATAAAGATGATGCAATGAGGGAAGCAGTACAGCACAAATTTTGGACAGTTATATATTATGCAACATCCAAAGCATTCATAATTACAGGGAAAATACATCAGGGGACAGAAACAGTAAAGAATCAGAGAATGAAAAACCTGGGGAAAATGTTAAACTAGATTCAACATAGGAAAAATGAAAAATTTATTTCTCTTTAGCTATATTAAGGGGAATAAAACTCTGAATAAGTAATGTTGAAAAACAAAAGCAAAAAGAAGGCCAATGCAACTGTGTGAGGCCTCTGCCTTTTCATTATCATCCTGCTACAACCACATTTGATCACAATATTTGATAAAAGCGTTACTGGTTTTGGAAAAAAAACCACTCAATCTGTCTATCATTTTACACATTTAAGGAGAACTATGCTGCTAATTCCCAGGGAAGCGTTACTGGACCAGTTTGCTGTTACAGTTGTTGTGGCAGGGGCAGGGGAAAAGAGGAAAAGGTCTGCTCTAAGCGTCTTGATCCAAAACCCATTGAAGTCAATGGGAGTCCGCAACAACGTTTTTTGGATCAGGCCATAAAAGGTGAAATTCACTTCTGTGTAGAGGGTCAGCATAAAGCCTATACATCTCACAAGTCTCCACTTAAGCCCAACTTTGGCTGCCAAGAAAAGATTAGAATAAAACAATACCACCATACCTTGGGAGATGGCAAGGTATAGGGAATTCCCCCCCCCCCCCCCAAAAAATCAGGATTACCACCTTCTGGGCTAAATTTAAGATGCCTACACAGGTGAATTATCCCTCAGAATAATAATTCTTAATTTTAGGTTTTCCTATTATGAGATAAAGCAAGAATCATAGGCAAGATACAATTTGCTTTCTGCAGTGTTACGTCCAATTCTGCTTAAACACTGGTCAGTGAAGAGCTATGTGTAGGGGAGGGTAAATGTGGTCGTTGTTGTACGACGGATGATTAAAAACCAGTATACCACCACTGATTGTTATTCCACTTTTACTTTGGAAGTACTTTTAAAAAATGCCTGAGTGCAATCCATATATACAGAGGCTAATTAATTGTACATACCGTTCCTGCAGTATCTAGGATTTCAAGCATACACTGTTGTGCATCTACTTCAACTTGCTGCCAAGAAAACAAAACAGGTTAAAATTTTTCTTCTCAAAACAAGAAAGACTGTCAAATAGGCAACTAGTTTCCCTTTATAATTAATCTTATAATACACAAAACAAACTAAGGGAAAATAAGATCCTGGCTTTTAATAAGTTTGTGCACTCTGAAAGCAGGAGATAAAGGTAAAAGTTTTCAGAAGCTCCTAAGTGAGTTGGAGCCTAAATCTCTTGAAAGCAGTACTTAGGGACCTTTGAAAATGTTACCTATATATTAAAGAGTATTATAAATCTTTATACAGTCTACCAAAAGCAGAGAACACAGCTAGTCTGTACTTGCTTCAACGGGCACTCAGCAAGCATATACACTTGATATTTGCTAGGAAAAGCAAGATCAAAAGCTAGAAAGTTAAAGTGGCATGTTGTTTTGCAAATTGATACATTCAAGGGAGCTTGCTACTTAGTTTTTTAATGTATGATTGACAGTTTAAATTTAGGCTTCCTTTCTGAACCAAATTTAAAACTCTTAAGGAAAGATTTCCCCCCCCCCCCACATTTCCTCCATTTTCTTCTCCCTCTGAAGAGTATAAGGCCTCTTCAGTAGCCGCTATTGTACTACGAAGGGATGCTGTTAAGTGGTGTACACAACACAATTTCCTTTATAAGACATCTTGGGTTGAAATCTCAAGTCAACAGTATGTTGAAATAATTTAGATATTGTAGTCATTGAATTCTGAAGTTTTTAAAAGCAGTTTAATATTTAAAGCAGATTACAGTCTGAACTTCATGTACAGCAGTTGCCAAAACAATGCTTTCAGAAGCACAGAAACCACAAAACAAGTTAGAATGTCATTGCTATTGCCCTTGCTTGAGGGAAGTGTATTGATATTGTTCACACTAAGTATGACTTCCAGAATCAGGTCAATTTAGAGACCAAGAAATCCATGGGATTCTGAGTCATTCCAGGACAACACGTAGTCAGAAAGATGTTAATTTTTGTTATGAATCCTAGCTGAAAGCCCTCATTAACAGAAGCAGAGATTAATTTATTTGTTTCTTGAGACCATTTAACCTTTTCATATTTCATAAGAATAACTAGTGGCTTTAGTTTCTTTTGAAAGTGGATCTTTCAAATATTTGCAAATGTCAAGTCTAAGGTGAGATCTACTGAATAGTCTAAATACATGCAGTAGGGAACATACTACCACTTTCATAATGCTTGCTAGCATTTTTGGTGTAATTTACTGCAGGCACTCTGAAGTGGTGAGGGTCCAACAATTACTGGACAGGACTTGAAATTCTTGCCTCTTACTTTCAAGGCTGAGATAAAAAAAAGTACATTTTTATTTATTTTAAAAAAAGATTTCCTGTATAGTTAGAGCTAGAACAAATCTCATGTGAGTAAAATTTTCCACTACACAGTGATTCTACCTGGTCATCAGAAAAATAGTTAAGTCTGGGATATTCTTCGCTCTCAGTGATTCCCCTTCTATCACCGAGCCAGCACAAAGCCACCAGTTAGCTGCTTCAGTGCCTTGACAATAGGGAGTTGAGGTAGACAACAATAGGGAATAGGTCAGAGATGGGCCTACCCCCCCTCTCCAGCTGAAGACAGGACAAGGGATACTTGTGTCACTGCAGTTTGTCTGGGTCAGTCTTACCACAACTAGATAAGCTATATACACACACATGTTCATCCATCCTATTAAAAGCACATCAAGGTAAGGCTATTTTAATGTTTCATTTGAAGTATATATAATGAACTGTCTCAAGTGGTTCCTTTTGGTACAGAGTTTGAGAATCACTGGTTTTATGAGTTCACTAATGCACCCTACACTGACTCAAGTCCGGACTTACCCCAACTTCAACACTAGGCACCAATCCACCTTTGTGGACAGCTTTCAGTAGGAGTCAAATCCTACTCTATTCAATGCCTCCCATGTAGAAATTAAGAAAAATGTATGCTTTGTAATTAAGTAAAATAATGGGGTTTTAGCAGTCATGGAAGGGCTTTGAAAGTATAGAGGAAAATTTAACAAGGGTTTGAAAATATTTGGTTCAAAAGTTAGAACAAACATGGCATCTCGAACAAGACAATTTTGGGGAGAAGGCTAAGCTTAGAATGTGGTTAATGAGAAAAGATTTCTGTGAAAAGAGGTCTCTAAATTATAGATGAAGTTACAAACTGGTTCTAACAGATAAATAGATGTTGTTTTGAGATATATGATAAGAACTGAAAGCAATCTCTACTATACCAATGTTATCTTGAAGGAGGCCCAGTCCTAAAATTGTATCTACTCAAGGACAGGAAAGGGGTCAACCCCAAACTGGCTTAGCTAAAGTTAGCAACTGGCAATGACATTACTTGTTTATTAGGAGGATATAAAAAAAAAGGTGAGCTCTTAAAGAGTTCATTGTTAGTACCCGCCTTACCAAGCTGGAGCCAGCCAACATGGGTTTGAACACCTCAAGTCTAGTCCGTTTGTAAGTATCTTGATCAAATACTTCTGTGTTACTTAGGATGTAATAATTGCCTAAACTTTTAGACCTGTTTAGAGCATTCAGCCTTTGGATTTTATGAAGGAATTTATAACTGAATTGGTATTATCGCTGAGGCACAGTATCATGACATCAACTGTAACACTCCAATACTGCACATTAGCTCTAAGCTTAAATGTTTTACTGTCTATAAATTGCAATTATCTCTTTAGGTAGGTCCTTCAAAAGGTGGCTATGTCATCAACAGAAGCCATATTGATAATCATTGATAATCACCAATCATTCTTGTTCATTGGCTCATGAATATTTATTTACGCTTCATAGATGGCAAATGAGTTAGTGACATTAAATGTGTTTAATGCTCTTGCCATTCAGATTCTACGGCCAAGTATTTGATAATTTTTTTAAAACAGTCTTCATTTTAGAGTTTCAAAAATGATCCATGTCTTGTACTATCAGTGTAGTATCACTTAATTTATTGCATTACCTTTCTGTAGGAGTCTTCTATCGTAGGATCATATTTTTCAACAAATATTCCTTGAACAAACTGTACAGTCTGCAACACAAAAAAGTTCCCTTATACAACTAATATGTTTATATGTCAAAATATAGAACAATATTTGTTTATAGGTATAAATATAATTGCAAAGAGCACATTCCTATATTTAGTAAAGGCAGACATCTCTAGATGTAAAATATCTGAATATGTATAAGACAACAACAGGTAGACGTTTCCTCCATACTGTAAACAAAATGCATTAGAGGTACATCCGTGTTCTAATACTTACATGTATTTATCCACCAAAGTTAGGGTGGATAAGTCATTTTAATGACTGTTTAAAGCAAAATGAGTTCACAATCTAATGTCTGAAAGACTAACATTACTATGAAATAGTTACTTACATACCCCAGGGAAAAAGTCAGTTTAATATAATTAGTTAGATAGATACACAAGTTGTATACTTCTACAGCTTTCAACACAAAATTCAAGAGCTGTTTTGTATTGTCTACAACCTATTTTATTAGTACTATAAATGCAAAATGTGTATCCTGGACTACTAAATGGCCATCAATATTTTCTAGAACACTGAACTTCAGGCCAAGTCTTGCTCCCCCCCATCTGCCTTCGCGGGGGGAGGGGGAGAGGAGAGAAAAAGGAGTGTTCTGTAAGCTGGATAGGGAGAATTACAGAAGCTGACACACTGAGGGTATCTGTGTAGGCCAGACAGACACCGGCATAGTTCGGTGTGGGACTTGTGGATCTTTGACTAAAGCCCAGTGGCTAAGAGCATAGGGACTACTACTCAACATCAAAACTGCAATACCAATCCAAGAAGATTCCATTACCTTTTACCATAAAGTCTGGATTCCTTCTATGTCAAAGCCAACTTAAGACAGGCTTGGTGCAAAATTTGCCCTTTAGTGTCTTTTTGCAGGGAAAAAGGTTTTACTTTGGTCACCAGTCCATGGATGTAAGCTAAAGCACGTATAAAAAAGCTGAAATCCTGGAGCCCAAAACATTCAGTTCCCATGCATGTTGGGAGAGTTATGGCTCAAGGTTCCTGAACTTTTCCATAGCACAAGCCATATTTTAATTAAGGCATGGTCTCATGGACTATCTCCCCCTCAAATTCATGGTCATAGCATCCATGGCAATTCCACAAATTGCTTACACAGAAGATCTCAAAGTACATAACATGTTCATAAGATCCCTTCAGATGCCATTTAACGGCTGGAAAGGAGACATCAGCATGGTGAAAAAACCCAGTTCCCCCCAGACCACCAGGAAGTGCTACAAGACTTTTGTTTTGGAATATTATAGGCTGCTGTGAGACAACTGAACAACTCTGTAGAAACAGATATACTTCTTGTTTTTTTTCCTAGTGTTTTTGCACATTATTGATTAGCACTTAAGGACTCAAATGGGATTAAGTCTCCCATGTACTAGATACTAAAACAAAAAAACACACTCAGGAAGGACTGAGTTCAAAAGTCTAAGATTTTGACAATATGAAAAATGTTGAGTTTATCACAAGAAAATGTCAAAGGAAGCGTGTGATGATGAACAGGAGCAAGAGGGAATAGTTTCAGTTGGGAGCCACTGGCATAAAGGACTAACTGAAGGCAAGCTTGCTGATAACCTTAGTTTTTGGTTTATCACAGCTAGTGTTTGGGGCCCCATGAGAACCACAGTCACAGAACCTTCAGTTTAGTGGTCCCAGAAATGCTCAGATTTTATTCCCTTCTTTGCAAATATAGCTTTTAATGCAATATTGCAGGTTTTTTACATGTACCTTTTGATTCTGTTTGGTAGTATGATAATGGGGGACCACATTTTGTCTAGTAGGGACCCGACACTGTTGAAACCAGTTCACGATTCTGCCTCAGAATGCTATATACAGATCTGATCTATTCATTGTTCTCTCATGTGTATTGGGAAGGGAGGGGAAGGAAGAGGACTCATGGTTTAGGACACCAACAAATGATTACCCCATAGCTAATATTTGGAAGGAGTCCTTGTAGCTACTGACAGTCAGAAACGTCACGTCAAAGAATGGTAGAAATTTTGCATTTTGGACAGTATGTGGCTGTTGCAGTTGTTGCTTTATGATTATGGCTATGTTTATGTCACAGATTATGGAAGTCACGGAATCAATGACTTCCAGAGACCTCTGTGACATTCTCTGCTTCAGCCCAAGGGGCTGCAAGACTCTGGAGCTGGCAGCCAGCAGGGCTCTGGCACGTTTCCAGTGACAGAGGGCACTCTGAAAGGTTCCAGCGACATGTGACACACTCTTGAGAGGGCCCTCCTTGGGGTTCCAGCAACAGTCAACAGCCTTGTGCAGGGAGGGAGGGGAACGCCTTGGGCAAGTGGCTGAGGATGTCCTCCTGTAGCTTCTAGCTGCCGCAGGCAGAGGGGGAACACCACAGCTCCCAGCCATGCAGTGGTGGGGGAAAACCATGGAGCTGTAGCAGCAAGAGTCAGACAGGTCACAGCTTCCATGAATTTTTGTTTATTGCCTGTGTTCTGTCCGTGACTTTTACTAAAAATAACCATGACAAAAATCTTAGCCTTGTTTATGATTTATAAATTCAAGACTATATTTGCTATTATTAAAACCCACCTACCATTTCACAATCCACTCTCCTAGCACATTTAGATTTATTTCTGAAGAGGAAGTCACTCAAGGTATGTTTCCAGTATTATCAGTAGCAAGTTTTACAACTTCAGTAACAGGTCTACTTTAGCTTAAATAGACTGAAAAGCAACACCCTAAGTGTTCCTCTTTAAGAAGTTCTCACCATCAAGATCTATAATTTAATTTTATTATATATACACAACCATTTAACCAATTCGCTATTCAGTTCACACTCTTCAGTTCTAGGACTCACTTATGCAGTGTCAAAACCTTCATCCTTGGTCCCTTGTTTTTGTTTAAATACTCTTCCAAACTGCCTCTTTTAACAGCAAGGTTTCTTTGTATGCTGGTATTCAGGTAAAGCCTATCCATAATGAATAGACTTCTGCTCCACTAAGTGTCTTAGCTGCCCATCAAAAGACCTTAGTCTGTACTAGGAAGTTATCATTGGCAACACTAGGACAAAAATATAAATAAATAAGGAAAAGAGAAAAAAAACAGCGAGAAGAGTAGGAAGTGAGTACCATCAAATTCTGTCGAATCCAGACCATTTCAACACATTCAAGGACAGCACCCAACAGGCAACCCAGAAGCTAGAGTGGGCAAAGAAAGGCAAGAATTCCTCACTTTGGCTCCTGGACAGACAAAATAGTAACCTCTTTTGTCTCTGGATGGTACGTTTGTCCTCTGGCTAAAAGATGTCTTGTACAATTTCCAAGATCTGGGCATGCATAAGCAAGCATGAAAGGACAGAACACAGAAAAAGGAAAGTATACTGAGCTTTATGGATCATCAAGAGACAGCCCATGGAAAGATACATCATAGATAAAGAAATAAGGTATAATCAATCAAAGGGATACACTAAGTAGGAGTTTCAGGGTAACATACTCCCTCTCCTGCCACACTCTGAACAGCGTATTGCCAGCAGGTACAAGTTACCACACAGCTCTAAGCAAGCACATTTATTCTTAAGGTAAAAACATTACAGAAAACAAACATTTAAAACCACACACTAAACATACCAGGAGTCATCCACCAGTGTCATGGGACCCTAGAAGCCAAAGTCTTTCCAACCCTTTTGCAAGGGTGCCCCACCCCCAGACAGCAGGCCCTGTCTGTTTGCTGTATCAAAAAGAAGGTCCTGAGTCAGTTTAAACACAGCCTTTACATGCTAAAAGCTCTGTTGGTCTCTGGAAAACCCAGCTTAAACCAGTATATATGTAAGCTTCCCCCAGAAGGCAACAGCTCTCTGAAAGTGCTTAAGATGAGTCACTCAGGTTGTTATCACCTTCCACTGTTCTTAGTTCCTAATAGTGCTGTAGCAACCCCTCCCCACCCTTCCCCCCATGGAGTTGCATACAATCCTGGCCTACCTTGATATAACAGATTCATAAATTTAGCATAATATGTTGCCTTAAAATTACTGCATGCAGTCGTGATATCCGCCACAAGGCTGCAAATATTGTAGAGAATATATTTTTCAAAAAGTTTCACCAGTGTTAAAAGAATTTGTATGACATATCCAGTATTTTCTCCAACCTGCTCTGTAGCCAATTTCTTCCTCCAGCTTTCCTCAATAACTAATTCTATGTCTGATTTCCTGCATAATCTTGTCTCCATTACATCTGTTCATTTTCTTTTACTCTATGCTCTTCCCAATCTCATCTCACTGCTTTGCTTTCTAGGTTTGAGACCCATGTAACGCAGGGGATGCTAGACCTAGATTCTGTGGTGCTCTGATGCAGGAGACTGAATATTTTGCTACAGCTTAATTTTAAATTGAAAAGCTAAAGTACCAACTGTATTACTCATTTTCATATCAAGTTTATTAATTTTGGCTACCACTGGACAAGATGCTGCATGAACAACTGATTTCCCTGGACGGAAAATTCAACTTTCAGTAGTTTGGGAAAGACAACTAAGCACTTCAGGACGGATTTTTTTTTAAAAAGAGTCAAAACCTGTATCAAAGTATGCAATGACAACGTCAGCACATTCAGATATTAGATCTTGACTGAGTTTAGACTTGCTAGCAAGATGACGCCACCATTAGTAATAATTTTTTTTACCGCAACTTGAACATAAATATGCATGTCTCCCTACCAAGAAGGGGGTCACATTTAAAACAGTCCAATTGACAGGAATCTGGAGACCTACTTTGACTTTTACTGATCTTCCCCCTTTGTAACTCAGTTTCCCTATCTGTAAAATGGGGATAATGACATTTACCCATCTCTGCAGAGTACTCTGATATTCAGGTGAAAAGAGCTATGTAAGATCTAAATTTTTTTAGCAAATGATATTGTGAATGGCAGAGTCTGACAGAACAAAACTTGCTAGCAAATAATTGCTGCCTCAAAGAGCAATCTATCGGTGGCCTGCAAATCCTGAAAGCAGATCCATCATTGTGTCCCACCCTTGGTCCTACTGGTTTTTTCTCCCTCCAGCTGTGATAAAGTAGAATCCCTTACATGTGAGATTGATAGCTGAGGACTCCTAAAGTGGAGATGGAACATGGATTGGGGCAGGGGAGAAATCTGCACTGACAATCTTTAAGAACCACAATTACTGTAGGGAAAGTAGGTCTCTTCTTCCTGAATGTGTCAGTGTAGACCCCACTGTAGATGGGTAACAAGCAGTATCCTGCTCATGATGGCAGCAGTAAGGAGCACCAGCTGTGTTAGACAAAAAGTGATTTCAGAACTGCTCTCCTGAACTTAGCAGCCAAGTGCAAAGCATAATGCTTGACAGTCAGAGAGTTACTCCATGTCAAGGAGAGAGCTTTCCAGATTTCTGTCAGCACATTTCTGAAGCAGAAGGATGCCACTTGAGCTTTGGTGGAGTGAGCCTTAATGTTCGGTGGGAGAGGTGTAGTAGCCAGCTGAGAATACGTGACACGTGTTATCTATTTCAATATTCTCTGTGAAGAGATGGCCTAAACACATGGCTATAACCAGAAATAGATGGGGACAGTGAACGGTTTAGTCTTGTCAACATAATAGCACAAAAGTTCTGGAGACACTTAATGGGCACACAATTTTTTCTCCTGATGTAAGCGTGATAGATAAATGAGGACTCAGTGTTACTTTATACTGGTCCTCTGGAATGTCACGTGGGGAGTTTCAGCCAGAAGTGCTTCAAGCTTGCTCACTTATCTGGCTAAAGTGATAGCCACTAGAACAGCCTTCAAAAGAACATTCCAAAAGAGGGAGGCTCCATGAGTCTAAGGAAGACTTTGTTGAGATTCCTGGTGGGAAGAGGGTCTCAGCTGGGTAAGCATGCAATTGGTCTTTGAGAAACTTAAGATACCATTAGGTGAGAAAAGAGAGAGCATGATTATATAGGAGAATGGAAAGCTGAAGTTGCTGACCTTAGCAAAACTTAATGAAAAAGACTGTCTGTTTTATGTGCAATAGGTAGTACAGATTCTGTTATCGAGGTTTGGTCTGGATCCAGTCTATGTTGGGATGCCCATATCAAGAACCTTTTTCATTTTAGGATATGCAGGCAGCAGTCATGGTGTGTAGTATTCAGCTAACAACCTTACTGACAGGTGCACTGACTTCAGGTCTGGATGGATTATCTGGCCACAGTGCTGTGAGATTAGATCTGGGCAGTCTGTGAGTGAGAGGGGTTGCCGAACAGATATTTGTAGAAGATCTATCAAACAAAACTCTACCAGTAGGGATGTCTAAGCATGATTGTGGTTGTGTCATTTGATTTTGACTTTACCCTGGAAATTGATGGAAGATCTTGTGACCATTACAGAAGGAAGGCGTCAAGTAATGACCATAACCTCACACCTCCTCTGAACAAGAATTCTGACACCTACTGCTGAACAAGTATAATACCAGGATCTGACAACACAGGAATAGTGGTGCTATGACTGATCTCTACAGTGACCACTTGAGTAGTAGCAGGGTTGTCTGTTCAGGAAGACTGCCAGGTTGTCGCTGACTCCCAGGAGGAGAAAAGCCATCCACTTATTCTGTTTTGGAGGCATCATGCTCAGAGCTAGATAGCTTCCAGACATAAGGGAAGGAGTGTATGCTTCCTCGCATGTTGCCAGCCAGAATGTGCATGCTGGATTTTTGAAAAAATAGGCAGGAAAGCTATGCAGATTAGCCTGATGGCTTAGCACTCCAAGACACTGGTGTGGAGTCCCAAGTCTTCTGGGGACCAGTTCCCTTGCATATGCAGATTGTCCAGGTGGGCTCCCTGTCATATTTTTGGTTCCTTCAACAATGTCAGTTCTGTGATGACATGAAGTGGGATCATGACTTTCTGATGTAATTTAGTGTTTTGCTAGGAAATAGACCAATCTGAGTTAGAGCTGGAATGACCAGTGGTCTCCAAACTTTTTACACCCAAGATCACTTTTTGAATCTAAGGGCAACCCAGGATTTACCCCACCCCTTCCTCAAGGTCCCGCTCACTCCACCCCCTGCTCCAGTGCTCGCTCTCCCCCAACCTCACTCACTTTCACCAGGCTAGGCAGAGGTTCGGGGGGTGGGGTGCGGGCTTTGGGCAGGGGCCAAGGGGTTTGCAATGTGGGAGGGGGCTCTGGGCTGAGCCTAGGGTTGGGGTGCTGGAGGGAATGAGGGGTGCAAGGTCTAGGAGGGAGTTTGGGTGCAGGAGGGGGTCAGGGCTGGGGCAGAGTGCTGGGGTACAGGAGAGGGTATGGGGTGCTGGCTCTGGGAGGAAGATCAGGGTGGGGCTTGGGGTGCCGGCTCCAGAAGGGGGCTCAGGGTGTGGCCTCCCATCAGACAGCACTTATCTCCGGCGGCTCCTGGTCAGTGGCAGGCACAGTAAGGTTAAGGCAGGCTCCCTGCCTACCCTAGCCGCACATCACTCCCATAAGGGGGGCCAATGCGTCCCTGCAGTCGTGTGTGTTTTTGTCTCCTCTCTGTAAGGATCACCCCCACAGCTCTCTTGGCCAATGGGAGCTGCGGGGATGGTGCTTGCAGGCAGGAGCAGAGCACAGAGGGAGATCCCTTCTCCCACCCAGGCTGCAGTGGCCATTTCCAGGAGTGGCGTGGGGCCATGATAGGCAGCGAGTCTGCCTTAGTGGCAGCCACATTGCATCGTCAGAGATCACAATCAACTGGGAGATACTCTAGGATCAACTGGTTGGTGACCACTGCCACAGGTGAAGTCTAGCAAGCAACATTATGTATGAGCATGCTGACATATGGCTTAGCAGCCCCAAAAACACATCTAGATAAAAGTAAACCCAGCAATGATTGTAGAGTAATAGCTAATGCATTCACAAGACCATCTTTGGCAAGGTACACTCACTGACCTGGAATCGATCAGCATTCACAGTCTTATCTGTAACAGGCTAAAGGCTTATTTTTCTTAGTTCACAAAAAAAAAAAACTCAGTTGAAAAAAAACCCAGGCTAGGTTTGGTGCCATCTCCTGCTGAGAACTGTCCTTGAACCAATTTTTAGCTGGAAGAGAGAGAATGATAGAGACATGCGTTTCCATTCTGAATCTGAGATGGTGTAAGTATTTGTGAGTCTCTCAGATCTAGGACAGGACAGAGAACCCCCTTCTTCGCTGAGACAAGGAAATATTTGAGTAGAAGCCTCTTCCCCTGTACTTCATTAGGTACCTCTCAGAGCTCCCAGACAAAGCAATGACACCACTTCTAACTGTAACAGGCTCTTGTGAGAAGGGTCCCTGAAAAGGGAAGGGGATAGGTACAAGGTTAAGGAGTGGAAATGTATAAGGTAGCCTCAGGAGATGTTCAATGCTCATATGTCAGCTATGATGGCCACCCAGGCCTAGTGGAAATGGAATGCCTCCAGAAGTGATATGGATCCCTCAAGGACAAATCTCAGGCCCTTACTGGGCTCAGTCACAATACCAGGAAAGAGGTCTCCATGGGGTCTCTTTTCCACTATGCCATTCCAGTTCTCATTGAGGATCTAGAGGCTCTATCCTTGGAGTAATGTTGTGTGTCCTTTTTTTGTAATTTTCCTTAGTGCCTGGAGCAATGTTTGAATATCTGGCTTTGATTTGGTGACACTTTTATAGTGACAGGTGCTGGCTTTGCTGCCTGGACAGCTGGTGACTTTGAGGGGGTTGGCTACTCACAAGTGCCAGCTCTGATGGCATCCTTTTCACCCTCTTTCTACTGCCCAATTCCAATGTATAATGTGCGCCTCACTTGAGGGAGCACTGGCTGATGTTGGCTTATCTGGTGTCACTCTGGGAGTGACTGTCATCTCTAGGTCTCAAGTAACCCACATAGCCTACTCTAGCAGATACAGCTTGAGGTGCACATCCCTGGATTTGCAGGTACTGGAGAAAGAACACTTCCCAGAGAGGCCTCTGTGTGGAAGCGGCTCTCCCAGAAGCAAGAGGCACTGGCTACGTCCATCCTTGATAGGGATTAGTCAGTCATAGGACAGGCAGGGTATGAACCCTGAAAGTCTGGAATTTGCCATAAGGCATGGTGGTTAGTGTTAAGCACCCTATCCTCCTGTACACAGCGGGAGAAGGTGGTCTACAATTTTTCGGAGCATCTAATTTGATGGGAGCAAGAAGATGAAAATGTCTTCACAAAGTTGGTTTAAAAATGGTTTCAAAGTTAAGAGTATTAGAACATTTCAGGCAAATTAAAGCATATATAGATTCACCAACAAAAAGTCAATCACTTCGTTTATTGAGAGGTATAAATCCAAGAGATATTCTGGACTAATGGTAAAAACAAATCTTATTTTACTGTATGTTGCCCCAGATTTACATATTCTACATTGTCCCACTTGTATAACATTATTTAACCCTTATTTAACCCAAACTGAGAGCAAACTAGGACAATATCTACGCTAGATGCATAACAAATTAAGTCCCTGCAAATGGCCTCATTCTTCCACTACGGCTAAAACAGTATGGCTGCAACATCCATACTAAGTATAGAAATATGATTGGCAAGAATAAGTTAGGAAGTGGAGAGACTTACTACTTTTATCAGATTAACAACTGAGCAAATGTGGGGAAAGTTAAGTGATTAAATTTTACAAAAACAGTATGCATACGTACTGTAACCCAAGTTACGCTATTTCAACTTTGCTGTACTTCATTTTGTATTTGTTGCCCTTAGAACTGCTGACCATCCAGATTAAGTATTTCGTTTCTCCAACTAGTAATTCAAATAAAATTGCAGCAACAAAAATATTGTCTAAATCAGTAGTGTTATGCATTCTGTGGCAAAGGCCAAGTTACTTTTTCATTTAAGAATCCAGGAATAGAGTGGACTGGCAAAAGGCAATTTTTGTGGTCATGCCCAACTTCAGAATGTGCCTTCGTAGCCAAGTTAAGTATCACACTTACTTAAACATCTGAAACGTTCCTTCCTCTGTCCATTAACTCACCCTCTGTGCAACCCTCCTGCTTCTCCCTACCCACAAACACTTTGGGAATCCCATCACTACTTCAACACTTCCCCTTCCATCTGAAGAAATTCTTCCCTCTTCTCCCCACCCCACCTTTGGGGAAACATATTCCATTTCTCTACCACTGGAGAATTCCATTCCTTCCTCCACTATCTGGACATTTGGGGAGAGTAAGTAATGAACAGAAGCATCCTCTTTCCTCCGCCTGGGTTCATGAGGCTCTATGGTGGCAGCAGCAGTGAGAGCCAAGAGAGCAGGAGCCCAATCCTGCAGGCTCAGTTACAGTGGCAGTGAGGAGAGAGGGTGGGGGAGGCTCAAAAATAGACCTCTCCAAGACTTGGTTGCAGCATTGGGTAGAATGGTTTTGGTACCAGTGCACAATCAGGCATGAATTCCTCAGTAAATTTTCCAGAGCAGTATATATATATCCTCACTGTACTGGTGAATGTAACCAAGAAAATATTAGAGTGGGGGAAAAACAAAACAAAAAACCCCACCACCATTGTCTCAGTAGCTGGCACAGTCATCCAATGAACTGGGAGCTGATCTGACTGGGATCTGTTCCACCTCCACCTCTCTAACTGACCCAACATATGAGTGACCCTTGAGAAGTTATTGCACCTTGATAGCCTCAGTTTCTCACCAGTGCAGTAGGGATACACTCTCCTTTCTTTGCAAAACATTGAGAGCTATGGCTGAAAAGCACTATGACTGCAAGGTATTAGCAAAACCAGACATGGATAAAGTCAAACTTAGATCTCAGACATATTTCAATCTTAACCTTCAAGTTGATGTGATCAGCAATAATGTGTTCCTAAGATTAGGTTAAGCATCCTTTTAGTACTAAGGGTCTGATTTCCAGCAGTTTGGCAAGTGTACATTCATGCACACAAATGGACACCCGATAGTGGATGTGCAGGCACAAAGTCCAAGTGTATGTGTGTGTGTGTGTGTGTATATATATATATATATATATATATATATTAGAGAGAGAGAGAGAGGGGTAAGTGTCTATATCTACCCATTCACACTCAAGTCGTTAGTTTCCATGCACATATGGAAGTGTGCATGAAAGTACACCTACCTACTAACTAAAAATAAGGCAAGTCAGTAGAAAAAGAAAAGAAATGTCTAAACTGTTTCAAAGAGATCTATTAGTTAGAGTAGTTAAAGGAAAGATTTATACAAACTGCTACTTACCAGAGCAGACTTTCCAACACCTCCTGAGCCAAGAACAACTAGCTTGTATTCACGCATGGTGAAAGTGTTAAATCACCCCCTTGATACCTAAAATACACAAACAAAAAAATTAGATTCCCAAACTTCTACAAAAGGACAACCGCATTACAAGAACTTAAGTATATTACAGTGTTGATGTACTGTAACTGTGCCTATAGGTGTGTACCTATAGGATGTTCACTATTTGAGAAAACTAATTTTAACAGTTTTATATGGCTGATAACTGCAGGATACCTACCACTACATGAACTATGGCAGGCATAATCTAAGCAAGTTGCCTCTTGATTTACTATACAACATGGAAACTACAGATCCTAACTGGAAGTCATAACCTGTACTCAGAATTACTAATATCAGTTATTCTACTTATCCACCAACTTAAAAAAGGATGCCTCCAGAATACTTTCCTCACTGCCAGAACAGTTTAAATTTATACTTTTTAAAAAAATTGTTTCTAGTTCAATACCAAAAGGATTACACTATGTATCTCTGCATGTGCTGCATGCACTAAGATCCATTACAAAATATTTCAGCCTTGTGAGTACAACGAATTATATATCAATAACTAGTTTTTCCACTCTGCAAAATAGCTTGTAGCTTTTACTGCACTGCCTAGGGTTAGAATGTTTTTAGCTTGCCCAGGGTGGTCTCCACTATTGTATCCACTGATTTACTGAACAGGTAGATTCTCTCCCAAGTATTTGGGAGCAGCCAGCAATTTTCTTTACCTACACACAGGCTTTCCATTAACTGAGGCACATTTACATATGGGATACTATTCACAGACTAAGTCAGAAGGGACCATTTGATCATTCAGTCTGATCCTGTACAACACAAGCCACAGAATTTCATCCAGTTACTCCTGTGAACCAAATAACTTCCCTTGGCAGTTTGTTCCAATGGTTAACCAAAGATTGGGACCTTGTAATTTGAATTTGTCTGCCTTTAAACTTTAGATATTGGTCTTGTTATACTTTTATAGATAAAGCAGCCCTCTAGTATCTGGTATTCTCTCTCTTGAGGGTACCTGCACACCATAATCAAGTCACCTCCTGATTTCTTTTTTGGGAGGAGCTAAACAGACTGAGCATCTTCAGTCTCTCATGGTAAGACTTTTTTCAGCCCTTAAAAAAATGTAGTTCTCCTCTACACCCTTATAAAAATGTCGAAACCAGAACTGGATTCAATATTTAGGATCTCTCTCACCATTACCATATGCAGAGATAATAGGAATAAGGAAGGTTACTTTTAACTACTTCTCTACTTATACATCCACAGACCACATTAGCCTGTTTTGCTACCGCATTGCTAGGGCCGTACCAAATTCATGGTCTATTTTGTTCAGTTTCATGGTCAAAGGATTTTTTAAAAAAAATTGTAAATTTCATTTAAGCTATTTAAAACTGAAATTTCATGGTGTTGTAACTGTAGGAGGTCCTGACCCAAAAATGAGTTGGGGAGTGTAGTATTGCAAGGTTATTGTAAGGAGGAGTTGTGATACTGCTACCCTTACTTCTGTGCTGCTGCTGGTGGTGTGCTGCGTTCAGAGTTGGGTGCCTGGCCAAAAGCCACGACTCTCTGGTTGCCCAATTTTGAAGGCAGCACAGAAATAAGGGTGGTGATACCATGACCACCCCCCAAAATAACTTTGCAACTGCTTTTTGGTCAGGACCCACAGTTTGAGAAACACTGGTCATCCCCATGAAGTCTTTATAGAAGAAAAGCACACAAAAGACCAAATTTCATGGTCTGTGACGCATTTTGTATTGCCATGAATTTGGTAAGTCCCTAATCATCGCACTGGGAGCTCATGTTCAGTTGTTACTCCACTAATGGTCCTTAAATCCTTTTCAGAGTCACTGCTCTCCAAGCCTTGGTCTACACTACAAGTTTAGGTCGAATTTAACAGTGTTAGATCAATTTTACTCTGCACCTGTCCACACGACGCAGCCATTTCTGTCGACTTAAAGGTCTCTTAAAATTGATTTCGGTATTCCTACCCGATAAGGGGATTAGTGCTGAAACTGACCTTGCTGGGTCGAATCTGGGGTAGTGTGGACGCAATTAGATGGTATTGGCCTCTGGGAGCTATCCCAGAGTGCTCCACTGTGACTGCTCTGGACAGTCTGAACTCTGATGCATTGGCCAGGTAGACAGGAAAAGCCCTGCAAACTTCTGAATTTAATTTCTTGTTTCCCCAGCGTGGAGAGCTGATCAGCACAGATGACCATGGAGTCCCAGAATCACAAAAGAGCTCCAGCATGGACCGAACGGGAGGTATTGGATCTGACTGCTGTACGGGGAGATGAATCCGTGCTATCAGAACTCTGCTCCAAAAGATGAAATGCCAGAATATTTGAAAAAAATTTCAAAGGGCATGAAGGACAGAGGCCATAACAAGGACCCGCAGCTGTGCCGTGTGAAACTTAAGGAGCTGAAGCAAGCCTACCAAAAAACGAGAGGGGCAAAACAGCCACTCCGGGGCAAAGCCCCAGACATGCCACTTCTATGATGAGCTGCATGCCATTCTAGGGGGTGCCCCTACAACTACCCCACCCCTGTGCTTTGACTCAGTCAATGGACTCTTATGCAACAGGGATGCAGATTTAGGGAACGAGGATGACACTGAAATTAGCACACAGCAAGAAAGTGGAGAAAACGTTTTCCCTGACAACCAGGAACTGTTTATCACCCTGGAGCCAGTACCTTCCCAACCCACCCAAGGCAGGCTCATGGACCTTGAAGTCAGCAAAGGCACTTCTGGTGAGTGTACCTTTGTAAATATTGTACATGGTTTAAAAGCAAGTGTGTTTAATGATTAAATTTGCCCTGAAGACTTGGGATGCATTCGCAGCAGTACAGCTACTGGAAAAGTCTGTTAACATGTATGGGGATGGAGCGGAAATCCTCCAGGGACATCTTCAGTGAAGCTCTCCTGGATGTACTCCCAAAGCCTTTGCAAAAAGGTTTCTGGGGAGGGCAGCCTTATTCCGGCCTCCATTACCACAGCAGGCCAGTAGCAGTAGTCTGGAATCATTGCATAATAAAGCATGGCAGTGTATGGTCCAGGTGTTTGCTGGCATTCAAGCAACATCCGTTCTTTATCTCTCGGTGTTATCCTCAGGAGAGTGATATAATTGATGGTCACCTGATTGAAATGAGAATTTTCTTAAGGGGACATTCAGAGGTGGCCATTCCTGCTTGGCTGTTTGCCTGTGGCTGAACAGAAATCATCCCCAATGTTAGCCATGGGGTGGGGCAGGGGTGAAGCGATCATCCCAGAGAATAGGGTGGGGTGAAGTGCTTTAATTGGGTTTGTGCTGCACGTTAACCCAAAAAAACTGCAGCTTCTCCTTTTAAAATGGCCAACCCATTTTAAATGGCCAACCCAACATGTGCTTGGTATGGGACATGAGGGCACTGCTGCTTGAAACCATTCCCACATGTTATGAAGGTTAAAGAAGCCAAAAGACTGTGGCTCACCAAGGCTGCCTGCAAGCCAAATTCTTGTCTGCCAGCCCCTGCATGTGTGATCTCTCACACCATGCCGGCAGGCCTTCAATACAAGTCAAAATGTGACCTTGTAAAGGAAGCACACGTGCTACGTAATGTTAACAACTTGGTTCACAGTAGAAGAGCATACCCATTGTTCTCTAAAATGTGTCTTTAAATACTACTCTCCCTTTTTTCCCCTCCTGCAGCTGCAAATGTTTCAAAGCTCCCTCTATCATCTCCATCCCAGAGGCTAGCAAAGATTAGAAGGCGAAAAAAAACACACTTGCGATGACATGTTCTGAGTTCATGCAGTCCTCCCACAGACAGAGCACAGCAGAATGCGTGGAGGCAGACAATGTCAAAGTGCAGGAAAGTACAAAATGAACACGAGGACAAGAGGGACGTGCGAGAGGAGATTTGGCGTCAGCCTGAGGAAAGGAGGTATGAAGCAATGCTCAGGCTACTCGAGGATCGAACTCATTCTCCGGCATATTGTTGAGCAGGACAGGAAGCAGGAGGAACACACACTGCCACTGCAGCCCATGTGACCAACCGCCCTCCTCCCCAAGTTCTATAGCCTCATCACCCAGATGCCCAAAAATGCGGTGGGAGGGCCTCTGGCCACCCACCACTCCATCCCAGAGGACTGCCCAAGCAACAGAAAGCTGGCATTCAATAAGTTTGGAAGTGCAGTGTGGCCTTGTCCTTCCCTCCTCCCTTCTTCCACCACCTCACACAGTGCTTCTCTCCTCCCCCATCCCTCCCAGGCTACCTTGGCAGTTATCACTCCACTTGTGTGACAAAGTAAAAAAGAACGCATGAATTTTGAACAATGACTTTATTGCCTCTGCAAGCAGTGATCAAAAGGGGGGAGGGGAGGGAAGGGTGGTTTATTTACAGGGAAGTGGAGTGAACAAAGGGGGCAGGTTCTTATCAAGGAGAAACAAACAGAACTTTCACACCATAGCCCCCTGACCAGTGATGAAACTGGTTTTAAAAAATTCTCTGATGCGCACTGCTGTGCTCTTCTAATCACCCTGGTGTCTGGTTGCGTGTAATCTGCAGCCAGGTAATTTGCTTCAACCTCCCACCCTGTCAAACATCTCGCCCTTGCTCTCACAGATCTGGTGGAGCACACAGCAAGCAGTAATAACGATGGGAATATTGGATTCACTGAGGTCTAACCGAGTCAGTAAACTGCACCAGTGCACTTTTAAATGTCCAAAGGCACATTCTACCACCATTCTGCACTTGCTCAGCCTATAGTTGAACAGCTCCAGATTACAGTTCAAGCTGCCTGTGTATGGCTTCATGAGCCATGGCATTAAGGGGTATGCTTGGTCCACAAGGATAACTATAGGCATTTCAACATCCAACAGTTATTTGCTGGTCTGGAAAGTAAGTCCCTTGCTCCAGCCGTTGACAGACCAGAGTTCCTAAAGATGCGAGCGTCATGTACCTTTCCCAGCCATCCCATGTGAATGTTGGTGAAATGTCCCCTGTGATCCACCAGTGCTTGCAGCACCATTGAAAAGTACCCCTTTCGGTTTATGTACTTGCTGCTCCGGTCCCAAGATAGGGATATGCGTTCCGTTTATTTCCCAGAGTCACTACCCTTGATAGCAGCAGGTCAAAGATTGCTTTGGCTACTTGGATCACAGAAGCCCCCACTATAGATTTGCCCATTCCAAATTGATTCCCAACTGACCGGTAGCTGTCTGGTGTTGCAAGCTTCTAGAGCGCTATCACCACTCGCTTGTGAATTGTCAGGGCAGCTCTCATCTTGGTATTCTTGCGCTTCAGGGCAGGGGAAAGCAAGTTCTAAGAAAGTTCCCTTACACATGCGAAAGTTTCACAGCCACTGTGAATCATCCCAGACCTGCAACACTATGCAGTCCCACCAGTCTGTGCTTGTTTCTGGGCCCAGAATCGGCGTTCCATGGCATGAGCCTGCCCCATTGTCACCAGGATGGACAAACTGCCGTAGCCCGTGCTTTTAGAGAAGTCTGTGTCCATGTCCTCATCACTCTCGTGACCATCCTGCTGTCACCTCCTAGCCTGCCTTTGCAGGTTCTGGTGCTGCATATACTGCAGGATAATGCGCATGCTGTTTACAGTGCTCATAGCTGCCACAGCAACCTGAGCAGGCTCCATGCTTGCCGTACTATGGCGTCTGCACAGAAAAAAGGTGTGAAACTATTGTCTGCAGTTGCTCTCACGGAGGCAGGGGCAACTGATAACTAGTTATCTCACAGTTCCTGCAGTCTCCGCCAACCATCTGAATTCTGGGTTGAGCTCCCAATGCCGGATGGGTCAAAAACATTGTCCCGGGTGGTTCTGGATACATGTCATCAGGTCCCCACCCCCCCCATGAAAGCAATGGGAAAAAATTGTTTCTCGCCTTTTTTCACCGTCACCATATGTCTACTGGATGCTGCTGGCAGATGCAGTACTGCAGTTTTACGCAGCAGCATCCCCTTGCCTTGTCTCGCAGATGGCAGATGGTGCAGTATGACTGACTGGTAGCCATCGTCGTCGTCCTGTGGGTGCCCCTGGCTGGCCTTGGTGAGGTCGATCAGGGACACCTGGACAAAAATGGGAATGACTTCAGGTCATTCTCTCTAAGTTTTGTGTAATGGAGATTCAGTCCTGCCTGGAATATCATGCCAGCTGGAGGCTTCTGCCTCAAGCGGCTCTCCCAGTCATCAGCACCACGCAGTCACACCTACCCCTTGCTCCCAAGGCTCATGAAGCCTGGACAGTAGTAAGGACCAGTCCAACTATAGGCTGAGCAAGTGCAGAATGGTGGTTCATTCTATTTCCCTGTAAGTCAACCGCCCACCCCTCTTCACTTTGATCTCTGCTTGCAGAGGCAATAAAGTCAGTGTTGTTTCAAATTCATGCATTCTTTATTACTTCACATACAAATGGGGGGATAACTGCCAAGGTAGCCCGGGAGGGGTGGGGGAGGAGGGAAGCAACAGGTGGTGGTGTTGTAGGAGCAACCCTAGAATGGCATGCAGCTCATCATTTCTGCGGGATGTCTGGGGCTCTGACCCGCAGTGGCCGTTTGCATCTGTGGTTATTTAGTAGGCTTGCCTGATATTTTAGGCATTACACAAAAACTTAAAGAAGAGAATGACCTGGGGAGTCATTCCCATTTTTGTCCAGGTGCACTGAGGCTGACCAGGAGCACCCATGACAGCAGCAGACGGTACAGTATGACTGGTAACCGTCTCTGCCAACTTGCAAAGGCAAGGAGCTGCATGGTGACAGTGAGCTGAGCGGGCTCCATGCTTGCCGCAATATGCCGTCTGCACAGGTAACCCAGGAAAAAAGGCGAGAAACGATTTTTTCCTGCTGCTTTCACAGAGGGAGGGGAGCCTGACAACAATATGTACCCAGAACCACCCGCGACAATGTTATGCCCCATCATCAGGTATTGGGAGTGCAACCTAGAATTCCAATGGGGGCAGAGACTGCGGGAACTGTGGGATAGCTACCACAGTGCAACGCTCTGAAAGTCGACGCTAACCTTGGTACTGTAGACGCACACTGCCGACTTAACGCACTCAGTGGGGATACACACAAAACGACAGTATCAAATCTATTTCTAAAAAATCGCCTTCTATTAAATCAAACTAGTTTCATAGTGTAGACATACCAAGATAGAGTCTTCAGTTCTGCAAGTATGGCCTTCATTTTTTGCTTCTAGATTTATCACCTTGCATTTGGCGATCGTAAAGGTGTCTTTGATCAAATAGGCCCAGCTTACCAAGTGATCCAAATCATTGTGTCTAACCTGTCATCAATATTTACGACTCCACCAGTCTGTATATCACAAGATTTTAAATTCAGCAGCTATTTTATTATTTACTTCCAGACTATTGATAAAAATATTGAGTAGCATTGGGTCTAGAAGAGATCCCTTGAATTCTAAGTTTCTGGTTCAGAAAGCTGCCCTTAACACAGGAACTTCTGATAACCCATATTTCAACTGTTACACATGAAATGTGAGGGTAATATTTGATAGCACTGAGAGCGCACTTAGCTCCTTAAGACCTGCCCCAAAGGCCTTCTAAACTAGCTTTAATATGTGTTGCCATTTTCAAAGTCCTTGAAAACCATCTAGGAATTTTGCTGTCCAGTACTGAGGAATCTGTAGCATATTCCCACTGTAGTTTTTTTATTCTGTACCCAAAGTATTTTGCCTCCACCCTCTACTGAGTCTGGAGACGCAATTTAGTAAAAATGCTTTAGGCATATCCCAATTAGTGTGACTATAGAAAGTATCTTTAAGAGTAGTTAGCTTTCACTTCTTGCCTGGAGAAAGGAGGGGGGGGGGGGGGGGGGGGAATAAAATAAAAAAAGATAAGCATTCCAACTAGCACTTAAAAACTTTAGAAAGCAGATACAATTTTAGCCTCCCCTTACTCAGTGTTCTAAAAGCCTGAGGGCGTTCTTAACAGGAATGCATATATTATCTACAGATTTCTTCCAGCAACAGTCAGAGCAAGATTAAGATGTTTCACAAAAGACCTTCCTTTCACACACAGAGTCAAGATACCCTGTGACCTAAAAAAACAAACACAAACAAAAACAAAAACAAAAAACAAATCACAGTATGTCATTTTTCAGAAAATGGATGCCTGATGGCATGGAAATTACATAATACTCATATCTGAAGTTCGCTAATAGGCTGATTTGGCGATTGACTACTACATCCAGTGCTGTGCTTGTGTTTGGAATAGTGCATCAATACTACCATGGTTCTTCACCTCTTTGCTGCTATACTGTCTATCCATGCTCCCCAAAATCTCATTTCATACTATACAAGTCATCTACCATGTACCATCATTGTTAGCAAGAATATGTAGTTACATACACTGTTATTGTAGCAGTGTTCATTCCAGGATATTAGAGCATGCAAGTGAGGTAATATCTTTTAATGGATCAACTTCTGTTGGTGAAAGAGACAAGCTTTTTAAATTTGGAAGAGAAACTTTTGAGCTCCGTATGTTTAAAAAGCTTGTCTCTTCCACCAACAGAAGTTGATCCACTAAAAGATATTACCTCACTCACCTTGTCTCTGAGGTGTTACAACAGTCACCCTACAGATGCTTGACAAATACCCATGTTTTAATTGAGCTCCAGATAAAATTTCCATCGTACACTTGCTCCACAGAGCATCAGCATAACAGAAGTAATATACTGACAAAAATATAAAGACATTGGAAACAATTACTTTGATCTGACCAAGCATATATACAATTATAGCTGCAGGATTGTCATTTTAACTTCACTTGATGAAGTAATGCCCAGAATTTGTTTCTGAATGTAAAACATCAAAATATAGGAAATGCACAGAATCGGACACTGCTAGTTAGCACATTTTATAGACACAAAATAGTACTCCATGTGTCAAAGTAGTTATATAGCAAACATTTCATTCAGTTTTTATTTTTACAAAATGACTATAGTACAATGAGAATGATTAAACAAACACTAAGTTATACTGTCAATGTCCAAGCCCTGCTTTTTAAAAGCAACATTTGTAAAAAAAAAAACAAAACAGTGGATGTTGCAAGTTAGGAAGTGAACAATTGTTCTGGGTGAACTAATGAGTTTTAGTGTACAAAAATGTATGTAATAACTTCTACGAGAACATAGTAACGTATGGTACAGGGAATGATAGTGAAGACAGCATGTGTTTTCTTTTTTTCCCAGAGGAGAGAAGAAAGTTTTGCTATTTTTTGGATAAGTGCTAACAGGTGTCAGAGCTAAAATAACTACACTTGCAAAGGAACTGCCATACTAGAACATACCTGAGATCCATATAGTCCAAAATCTTGCCTCTAACAGTGGCTATTCCAGATGCTTCAGAATATGCAAGAACCCTTCAGTAAGCAGATGTGAGATAATCTGCTTCCCATAATAAATTGTTATGCTTCAAGTCTTAAACCAATCTCTAGCTATTAAAGTTTAATATTCCTTCCAAAATTACCACCAACCATTATTTACAAAAACTCTAGATATTTAAATTCCTATAAACTGAAATTTAAATCCTGAAACTCAAGAAGGAGTCATATCAAAAGTGGAAACTAAGTCAAAATACAAAGGAGGAATACAAAAACCCAACAAGCATGTATGGACAAAATTAGAAAGGTCACGGCAAAAAATTAGGTTGAACTAGCTAGGGACATAAAGGGCAACTTTTTTTCCCTCACTTTATTAATGTGGGAAGCAAGAGGAAAACCAAGGACAAGGTAGGCCCATTATCCTATGACAAGGGAAAGACAACAGAAAATGCAGCAATCGCTGAAGCATTAAATGCCTTTGTTTCAGTTTTCACCAAAAAAAGGGTTAACAGTGATTGGACAACAGTTAAAATCAGTGTAAATGAGATAGGATCGGAGCTAAAATAGGAAAAGAACATATTAAGAATTTAGACAAGTTAGAAGAAGTCTTCAAGTTGGCAGGGCCTGATGAAATATATCCTAGAATACTTAAGGAACTAGCCGAAAAGATCTGATTTATTACCGATTATCTTTGAGAACACATGGAGGAAGGGAAAGATCCCAGATGATCGCAAGAGGGCAAATATAGTACCTATTTATAAAAAGGGGAATAAGGGTAACCCAGTGAATTATAGACCAGTCATCTTAACTTTGGTACTCAGAAAGATAAGGGAGGAAATAAGCAATTTGTAAGCACCTACAAGAAAATAAGGTCATAAGAGCATGTATTTGTTAAGTACAAATCAAGTCAAACCAACCTAATCATCCTTATGAAACAAATGAATTCACACTACTGTGGCTCTTTTGGGTAATGCTGATCGTTAATTTGACTCCTGAATCACTGAGGTCTGAGTATCACTGGCCTATATTAAAATTCTATAAATTGGGTGCACAACTGGTTGGAAAAGCATACTCAGAGGAGTAGTTATCAATGGGTCACAATCAAGCTGGAATGGCATATTGAGTGGAATCCCAGAAGGATCTCCCCTGGCTCTAGGGCTATTGAGTATCTTCATAAAGGATTTGGATAATGACAGAGTACACGTATAAAATTTGCAGACAATACTAAACAGAAGGGTTGCAAGCACTTTGGAGGACAGGATTAGAATTCAAACTGATCTGGACAAACTGGAGAAAAGGTCCAAAATATGAAATTTAATAAGGACAAATGACAGTATTATCTTTAGGAAGGAATAATCAACTGTACAAATACAAAATGGGAAATGACTGCCTAGGAAGGAATTCTGCAGAAAAGGATCTGGGGATTATAAAGGATCACAAACAATCTGAGTCAACCATGTAATACTGTTGAGAGAGAGGAAAAAAAGCAGACATTCTGGGATATATTAGCAGGATTGTTGTAAGCAAGATGTGAAAAGTAATTCTTCCACTCTACTCAGCACTGATAAGTGCTCTACTGGAGTACTGTGTCCAGTTCTGGGCACCACACTTCAGGAAACATGTGGACAAATTGTAACTCGTTCAAGATGTGCTGCTCATATCCATTCCAATTAGGTGTACGTGTGCTGCATGCATGGTCATCAGAAAGTTTTCCCATAGCAGTTCCCGTTGGGTCAGCCAGGGAGTCTCCGGAATAGCGCCTTCATGGCTCTCAATATATGACCCTGCCAACCCAAATCCCCTTCAGTTCCTTCTTGCCGGCTACTCAGACAGAGGGGAAGGAGGGTGGGTATTGGAATGGATATGAGTAACATCTCAAAGAACAGCAGCGCAATTACCTCCACTTTGTCCATATACATCTTGGGCAGCACCTCGTGAACAAGTGGGACCGGTGGGAAGGCATACATGAGGCAGTCTCCCAAAGGTAGCAGGAACACCTCTGTGATTGAACCCGAGCTGTGTTTCTGGAAGGAGCAGAACATTGGGTACTTTCTGTTGTTCCGGGTGGCAAAGATATGGATCTGGGGAAACCTCCACCTTTCAAAGGAGTTGTTAAGGGAAATCTTTCAGACGACTGTGCATGCGGTGCACACAAACCTAATTGGAATTGATATGAGCAATCACTCAAAGAACAGCAACAGTTATTAGAGGTCTAGAAAACATGACCTATGAGGAAAGACTGAAACAATTCGGTTTAGTCAGTCAGGAGAAGACTGAAAAAGGAACGAACAGTCAAGTATGTAAAAGGTAGTCATAAAGAGGATGATAAATTGTTCTCCTTAACCATGGAGGACAGGATAAGAAGTCCTTGGCTCAAATTGCAGCAAGTGAGATTTAAGTTAAACATTAGGAAAAAAACTTCCTAACTCTAAGGGCAGTTAAGCACAGGAATAAAACACTTCAGCTAGTTGTGGAATCTGTCATTGTCTAACTTGGTCTTAAAAACCTCCAAACATCTGTCAGGGATGGTCTAGATCAGTGTTTCTCAACCTTTTTGAAAACGGGCTGGCTTGCTGACTTCCTAAACTGTGTCGGAGATCTCAGGGACCTGCGCTGGTCCACGGACTGGTCACTGAGAAACACTAGCCCAGGTAATGCTTAGTCCTGACTCAATTCAGGAGACTGGACTAGACCTACTGGGGTCCCTTCCTGTCCTACATTTCAATGATTTAACGATCCTGTATCAAGAATATCCATTTTTTTTGAATTCTTGATAAGTCCTTGGCCTCAATGACTTACTACGATTGTGTTCCAGTCTAATTACACGTGTGAAAAGTAATTTCCTATCAGTTTTAATTGTGCACCTTGTAATTTTATTGAATGTCACTCTGTTCTCGTGTTAAGAAACAAGGAGAACTGAAGCTCCTGATCCATCTTCTCTATACCATACCTTATGTTTCCTCATCTCTTTTTTAAAAGGAAATAAACAGTTTTTTCAATCTCTTCATGTGTTTTTCCCATGCTCCTAATCTGTGTCACCCTTCTCTACCCTGTCATACACCCATCCCTCCAAATTCTGCAATATCCTTTTGGGATATGCTACGAGTAGTGGTTCACATAGTATTCTAGAGGTTTCTGCAACATTAATTTATATAGTGGCTTAATGTTTCCCATATTCTCCATCCCATTCCTTATGAATCCCAACTTGTACAGTTTTGATCAAAAACCAAAAACAGTATTGTGAACAGCTCAGTGAAGACCTCTGCAAAAGGATGTTCAGGTCCCTCCCAAGTTGATACAATTAACTTAGAACCTTGCAAATTGTAAGTTTAAGTTTTTCCCTCCTATGTGCATTGCCCTGCATGCATCAACACGGAACATTTGCCATTATGTTGCTCAGTCATCTAGTTTGTTTAGATCACTCAAGTGCCTCACAGTCCTCCAGTCTTAAATAACCTAAGTTATGACATTTGAAAATTTTGCTACTTGACTACTCAGCCTTCCTTTCCAGATCATTAAACAATATGGGGCCTAGTAAGGAACCTTGAGGCTCTCCACTGTTACTCCATTTTTATCACAGCAAAAGGCTATTAAACAGTTTTTTCCCCCTCCTAGTCAGTGTTTGATCCATGACAAAACTATGCCTCTCAATCCATGACTACTTAGCAGCCTCTCCTGAAAGGCCTTTTCAGAAGACTTTTGCAAGTCATGTCAACCACTTCTCTAATATACACTACTCTGACATGTTCAAGTTTGAAGTGATTAGCAAGACAGGATTTTCCTTTGCAGAAACTGTGCAGGTTAAACCCTTATCACATGGTCTTCCCGATGTTTTATTCTACTTATTAGTTTCAACCAATTTGCCAGGTACTGGATTGCAATTCCCCAGATTATCCTTAAGTATAGGTAAAACATTTCCTACCCTCCAATCCTCTGGCATAGTATCTGTTTTAATGAAATAATCTGAGTTCATATTATTGCATTTTTAAAACATACAGAACAGCCTGGGAACTGAAGCAGTGCCAGAAAGCTTCAGCGAAAAAATCCTGGGGGGTGGAGGTGGGAAGGGGAAGAGAGAGGAGTGCTTGGGAGTACGGTATAACTGTTCTGAACCATAAGACTCCCAGAACAGGACCAACCAACCTCTTCCTTGCAAGGTTAAAAGAAAGTTTTCCAAAAACCCAGTCTGACAGAATTATTTATTTAATCAGCCTTCAAATTCAGTTAGTTGCTAAACTGTAGTCAAAATTATCCACTTCAAGAACCAGCATAATGCCAGGTATGCACATACTACAGTCTTTCCCCTAGTCTAAATCATTTTAAGAATAGTCAACAGCCTGAACAGACATTTTCAACAGCATATGAGCTGTAGAATGAGAAATAAAAAGCCAGCTGCTAGTTGATTCTGTTCTTGTGTAACACACTGCCATGTGGAAGATCAGAGTTACTCATCACACAAATTCTCACACCTTCAGCAAGCAACAGTTGGAAGCGTAGGGAGGTGGCAGCAGTGGAATAATACTGACTAGATGTTCAACATTGCTTCAACATAGAAGGTACTCCTCCAGACTGGAAAGTTAATGATAAGCAACACTAGTACTTCCAGTGAATTACATGTGGAAGTTAAGACGCTTTTAAAGCGGATATAGTTGTAGGTCAAGGATTGGCAAGCTTTGGCACGCGGCTCGCCAGGGAATGCACCCTGGTGAGCTGCGCGCCAAAGGTTGCCGATCCCTGTTTTAGGTTAAAAAACCCAGCCACACACAAACCTCACCTTCTTTCTAGCCCCCTCTCTCTGAGAACTGGTCTTCTGTCACCTCCCTAGCCTGCCCTTGAATTTTGGGGGCTGCTAGACAACAGAACCTATTCACTACACTGTTAAGGCCCATCCTCACTACATATTTTAAGCTGTATTGTAACTAAGTCCCTAGCTTTGTAAAGTAAGAGACTTTAATGTCCTCGGTAGCTAAGAAATATGAACTGCCACCGATTTCAGTGAAATGTAGACTTCAAAATCCAATGACAATTTAAAAATGTGGAATTTGTCACTTTTGCAGATACATCAAATGGTGTGCTTATCCAGTTTTTGTTTATTCTTTTTGTTGAGGATATGCCACTAGAACAAGGTTGCAAATTTGGTGGGAGAGTAATGAGGGTATATTTTGAAGAGGTTTGATGAGTTGCAGTAGTGGGCTTGCAAGACAGTAGAGTGGAAGAACAAGAGTCACTAACGTCCTGGCAGCAGAAGACAAACCAAGATTTTTCAAATCTGGCTTCCTGAAGTCAGGTGACGCAGTACTGTCAACCTCAGGCATTCAAAATACTTGAGACTGGTTTAAGAATCATGAAGTTTTAACAGCAAAGTCTATTTTCTTTACATTGTTTTTGAGCTTACCTTTTTAAATAAAAGCCAAGATTCTCAGTCACGTAACTCCAGGAACTGGGGTTTCAAGACAGACCACTGATGAGAGTTGGCAACACTCCCAGTTTTTGAAGTGTGAGCACACAACCTGGCAACCAGTACTAAAATGGAAAACCACTAGTGGCACAACAATTGGGGCCGTGGGGGGAGGGGGAAGAGAAATCAGTCTACTTATTTAGATGCCTAATTTTTGGCACTCAGGTCTGGAAGATTCTTGGCATAAAATGTCCAACTGCCAGACTGTAAGACTATATGAAGACAGTTCCCTCCCAATATTAAGTCAACTCATATTTAGCACTAGCAAATAATCAATTCTACTACATATGCTACTCTGACGGGAAATTACACAGTCATTTGCTTTTCTGGTAAATATAAGCCACTGTAGAAATATAACTGAAGGAAATCTTTAGTAAAAGGCGAAAGATTTATACGAACTGAAGAGAAAATACTAGACTTCCCCAATCTCCTCTCCACTCACATTCAAACTCAGTCTCAAGCATGCTGTGAAGAAAGATTCTCCCTGACGCCTGTCAGCCACACCAGGAAAGCCAGGAACTAGGACCATCTTCCCTTTCCTCTGACAACTCTGCTTTTTGTCACCTGCTCAACCAGTCTTCCTCCCACTAATTCAGTCAACCTTATTCCACTCTCTTTCAGGCCTACCAGTAACCTGGAAAGCTCAGTACTGTCATCCCAGTATCACTCATTCCAACCTCAGCTTCCTCTGTTCTTGTACAAGACCCAGGAAACCTAACACTTGGCCAGATAACTTGTATTTGTACTGGGAAACAAGACTGTCAGCCGTAAGAGAAACTCCTGTAGAGCCTAAACGGGGTTTTAAAAGCTGTCCAGACAGCGTGGAGAAATGAGGAAGCAAGGAGCCCCCCAAAAAACCCTTCCTCTCCCAGAAAGGAAGAAACCCACATTCCCCCTCATCATGCCAAAGTGCATTCTTGGAACAGGTGGAAAAGACTGTGACAGTCACACCCTCTTTTCCAGGGTCCAGTTGTGGAGGTGTGGATAGGGGGTACTGAGGATGGGAAAAGGATCCCTGGCACAATAGGTAACACCTTCACTAGTAAGAGCTGCCAACAAATAGAAATATCACATTTCTCTCAGAATGGATGGGGCTGACCTTCCCTGGCAAGACTGCCAGATCACCCTTGCGGCTCCACTTCTAGGATGCAGACCCAGCTCATCAACCTTAAGGAAGCTTGAGCCAGAGTGGGGGAAGGAACAAAGACAAGGTTGGGAACACTGACTAGTACCAAGAGATCTGCAATCTTGTAGGCCCTTGTTTTAGGTTAGTCAAGACCAAAAAAACCCCAATAAATAAATAAAGGATGCCCAATCCATAGAATAGCCAGCAGAGGTTTGTTCCACCTCCTAGAGATTGGAAACAATTGGACCCTGGCAGTGAGCAAGACCCATAAATGGTGACATCACCGAAAACCAGTTTTCTCCTCTTTATCTGCTGAAAGAGAATGCATTACACATTCTGTGCTGGCATAGGATGATAAAGAAGGAATATGTAACTGCAAAACTACAAATATTGTCAAGTGGCCTGAAGTGGGTGTAGTACCTTTAATTTATTTTTTAATTTATTAATTTACCCCAAATGTACTTCACTTTGATTATAGTCTAGGAATTTACGGGGTATCAGGAAGTTAAAATTGTGGCATCCCATTGGCAAATTTATCTTTTGATAAATGACTGAAATCTTGACATCTAATCAGAGAATAAAACTGGGTATTTTATAACTATATTTCCTGTTATTCAATATTCAAGTTTGAATTATTCTATTGGTTTTAATTTCCAAAAACAGTTTACACATATACTTCTTTAAGCTCATAAATTGTGTTTCTGCACAAGTATAGGTATATTAATCCCTAAAGTGTGGGTTAAAGAAAAAAATGCAGGAAGTACATTGGGGGGAGGGGTGACCAGCAATAGCTGGCTGTGTTACTTCATAATGTAAATACACCAATTTGTTTTCATAAAGACACTTCATTAGTTGCTCAAAGGATTCACAGAACCTTTTATTCTAACACCTATATATAAAAAAACATAGCTTTAAATTCACCTTTTGGATTCAGAAAGGGGAGAGAAGCAGTATTTCCAGAACACTTTTACCAACTGGCACAGGTATCAATTTAAGTTATATATTCAATCTTCCTCTGCTCTTAGGTTTACTCACTCAATGGAGCCTTGATCTTGTTCTCTTCACTACTGGTTGCTCTCAACTAATTTGGTAGCCACTGATATTTCCCCTTCCCTCATAGCTCTGCCGCCTCTGCACCATACAGCACTAGGAAAGAAGGTTCCAGGCAGGGAGTAATGAGTAGACTTGGAGAGCGAAGGGACCATCATTACCAGAGTAGGGCAGAGCAGCAACAAGAGAAGGGAGTGAAGAAAAAACCTAGAGAGCTTACAAGTCAAACCTCTGCATCCTGGCTGTTAAAAGACCAACACTCATTACATTCAAGAACAGGACTTGCATCTTGAGATTAGACAAGTTTAATATAGTTGCAGATTCTGCTAGCACTAGACCTATGTTTTGAAGTCTAAAAATAGAAGCAGGAACTTCCCTGGCAGAAACAAATATCATCCAAACAAACCTTACCAATATTGCCCACAGACTGACAAATTGCTTTCTCAAAGAATTCAGTAGAGAATTCAAAATTAGCTCTATGTCATGGATGGTGCTGTGAAAATTGCCCTGCATACTACTAACACCATGATTGTGCATGTATGCACAGAGATGACTGAGGATGGCCTCTCCAATCACAGAATGCTTCCTATTTCCTGGTCACAGAGGTAGGGAGACAAGAGAAGGAATAGAAAACATGGATGAACACCCAATCCCCTCCAGGTTCATTACAAACAGGAATTCTTCGACACCCAATTTCAACAAGACTTCTTAGCTTCTAGATGGTTTTCTGTGGCTCAATTCCCCAGGGCACAGGATGGATCTAACAGTACAAATGTACGCAGAGGCCAGGAAGTTAGTGACCAGTGAACCGAATGGGTTGAAGTGACAAGAGTAAGAGATGGCTGAGTGTGAGGTGGAAGAGAAAGAACATTATTGAATAAACCAACTCTTTTCCCCAGTAAGAATCTTTAAGGATGCATCAGAATGACTGCTTAGAGGATTCTATATCTGAACATTGCACTTGCTGATGCAAACAGAAAGTGATTGATAAAGGTATGGATGGAGATCCAAGTGCCCATTCTGTGCCTCATCTATAAATGCGTCCCTCTGCCCTGGAGCTGGTCATGGCTCTAACATGCTAAGATCAAACCAGGTGGTTCACCAAAACTTAAGATCCAGTTGGAGAAGACACTCTAAGAAGTGTCAAGACTGAAAGAAGGTCTTCTGAACACAATGGAGAGATTACTTTAGTAAGAAAGCTAGGAAAAGTGAACACTACTATTTCAAGAAGAATGAGGCAGTAAGGAAGAGAAATTGCAAACTACCAAAATGGAGAACTTTCCAAGAAAACAGTAGCACACTGAGGGGACACAGAGAGAGGTTTCAAGATCTGAATATCACATTGAGGCTCTCTGGAGGAACTGGTGATTTGAGGAGAGACCTACAGCAGGACATGGCTCTTTGGTCACAATGGGATGGGTCCCCACTGAGTGGGCCATTTGATTTCAAAAGCACTAGAGAACTAAGTCTAGGTCCACAAGGAGTTGAGAAACATTTACCAAAGCCATTCTGGAACAAATCCAGAATGTTTGAGAGGGAAGTCTTCACCAAAGTTCAGTGGGACTAGTATCAGACTGAGAAGATAGCCTATGCTCTGTAGTAAGCTGTGTTAAAATGGTTCTGAAAATCTTTAATACTGCTATTCTTGTGCTAGTTTTCTCTTTTATTATTAAATAAAAGAGCTCTTCTCACGAACCATGCCAGTTCTTGCTGATGGTAAGGGCAGGTTCGAAGAAGCACCCTTCCAGACCCACTGACAGGTGTGGAAGTAGTTCTGAGGCTGCCAAATGCTCCTCGGCCACTCTGGGGTAATAATTTGAGGTCTAAAATGATACTTGATCAAGGAACCTGATTCTGTCAAAATATTAAACTCTCCATTAGTTTAATGAGGAAATGAAATAAAAAAATGAATTAAAAAAAAAAGTAAAAATTTTGCTCAACTCCTTCAACTTCAAGTTTTGGGATCTTACTAGGAGATGGAAAGGCTTACCCAGTAGTTGCGTCCACAATCCCTCCCAAATGACAAGATACTAAGGAGTGAGTAAGCTACTTTTTGTTCACATCGAGGTGAAAGAACTAAAGCAACTACAGAGACATGCAACACCTGAAGAACAATCTGTTGGGACTTAAGTTAGATAAACTAGTCACTAAGGCAAGCAAGCAAACGCTCCCTTTTGGGAGCATTTTTATCACGTCCATGATGGCCCAATATTAGACTCCATACTTTCTGGAAAAATAGGGCTCTTTATTTGGTTTCAAATGCAGCATCCAATATTTGTGTCATCCAAGTTGAGCAATCCATCTTTTTAATCTTTAGTCATATGGAACCTGTTTCACAGCCCTCTATCTTTTTTTTGCCCTTCTCTGCACTCCCCCTCCCCCAAGCCTAGTATATCTTTTTTGGGTTAGGACAACTAAAACTGCATGCATGCATTCAAGGTATGGATGTACTATGGATTTACATGGTGGCATTATGATGTTTTATCTATCCCTTTTGCAATGGTTCATAACATTGTTAGCTTTTTTGACTGCTGTGGCACATTAAGATGTTTTCAGAGAACTATTCACAATGGTAACTTGAAGAACTTTCTTGAGTGGTAACAGCTAATTTAGACATTTTGTATGTATAGTAGGGATTATGTTCCCCAATGTTAATTTCTATGCATTTATCAACACTGGATAACAAAATGGCAGATGAATTTCAGTGTTTTGGACTTAACTATCTTGAGTAATTTTGTACTATTTCTAAACTTTGCCATCTCACTGTTTATCACTTTTTCCAGATCATTTGTGAATACACTGAATAGCACTAGTTCCAGTACAGATCCTTGAGGGGCTCTGTTATTTACCTCTTTCCATTGTGAAAGCTGACCATTTATTCCTACCCTTTGTTTCCTATCTTTTTACCAGTTACTGATCCATGAGAAGACTTTCCATCTTATTCCATGACTGCTTAGTTTGCTTAAGAGCCTTTTGGTGAGAGACCTTGTTAAAGTCTTTCTGAAAGTCCAAGCATCCACTGGATCACCTTGTCCACATGTTTGATGACACCTTCAAAGAATTCTAATAGATCGATGAGGCATTATTTTCCTTCATAAAAAAGCAGTGCTGCCTCTTTCACAAAAACATATGTTCATCGGTCTCTGATAATTCTGTTCTTTACTATAGTTTCAACCAATCTGCCTAGTACTGAATCCATCAGTTCAAAGATGATCACAGGATCATCAGCCTGTGAGCCTTTTATATAAAAAAACAGCCCTCCTCTCCCCACAACTGACATTCTGTTGGCTATCCTCCAGTTATCTGGTACAGAGGATGATTTAAACAATAGATTACATACCACAGTTAGGAGTTCCTTCTCGGGTGAATACCATCTGGTCCTGATGACAAATTACTGTTTGACTTATCAATTTGCTCTAAACCTGCCTTTAACACCTCAATCTGGGACATTCTTTTCATCAATTAAAAGGAATGGCTCCGGTGTAGGAATCTCCATCATCCTTGGCAGTTAAGATGGATGCAAAGAATTCACTTAGCTTCTCCATTAGCACCTCAACCATCCACTGGCATCATTGACTATTTGGCAGGCTTCCTGGTTCTGATGTACTTAGAAAAAAAAGTTTGCCAGTTACTGTTTCTTTTTTTGGGCTGCCTAACTGTACTTACACTCTGGCAAGTCCAATGCAAATGTTTCTTTCTATTTTCCTCAGTAGGATCTGACATTCAATTTTTAAAAGGATGTATTTTTGTCTTTAACCACTTTTTACTCTGATTAGCCATGGTGGTTTTTTTTGGGTGGGTCAGCTTAAAAAAATTTGGGGGTATACATTTAATTTGAGCCTCTACTATATATATTTATATATATATTTTTTAATAATTTCCATGCAGCTTGCATATATCTCACTTCGTGTGACTGTTCCTTTTAAATTTCCATTTGACTAGCCTCCTGATTCTTTAGTAGTCTGCCTTTTTGAAGTTCAATGCTATTGTGGCGGCGGTGGTGGTGGGTTGGGTATTGCTTCCCTCCCGCAAGAATGTAAAATTTAATTATGTTATGGCTGCTATTTCTAAACTGTTCAGCTATATTCACCTCTTGGACTAGTTCTTGTGCCCCACTTCGGACTAAATCAAGAATTGCCTCTCTCTCTTTGTGGGTTCCAGGACTAGCTGCTCCAAAAAGCAGTCATTAATGGTGTTTAGAAATTTCATCTCTACATCTTATCCTGATGAGACATATTTCCAGTCAACATGAGGATAGCTGAAATCTCCCATTACCACCAGGGGATTCTGTTTTTGTAGCCTTCTAATCTCCTTGAGCATTTCAAAATCATCATTATCAGTAGTATATTCCTATGGCAATACTCTTATTATTCAAGTATGGAATTTCTATCCATAGAGATTGTACAGTAGGGTTTGATTCAGTTAAGATTTTTTTTTTTTTTTTTTTAAAAAGATGGCTGACTCTGTGCTCTTTCACACACAGTGCCACTTCGTGACCAGCTGTCATGGTATAATTCCCAAATCTGAACCTTAGTGTCCAAAATATGGGTACCAGCATGAATCCTCTAAGCTTAATTACCAGCTTAGATCCTGTAGTGCTGCCACCAATCAGGACTCTGAGTGCCCAATAAACTCTGGTCTCCCCAAGACCTTCCCTGGGGACCCCCAAGATCCAGACCCCCTGGATCCTAACACAAGG
>NC_133769.1:68943768-68984713 GCF_003597395.2 Chelonoidis abingdonii | reverse complement strand
TTGAGATTTGAAAGTATCTTGTTTCCTGATTGGTCCTCTGGTCAGGTGTTGTTTGTTAACCCTTTCCAGGTGAAAGGGACATTAACCCTTAGCTATCTGTTTATGACAGCAACCTACTCTAACATCTCTGTACACTTTGTACCTGGTATTATGTCCAACTGATGATTATTCCACTACGTTTCTGGGATGCCCATTATAAAATATCCTCATTTAATACCAGGCATTCAAGTTCACCCATCTTAGTATTTAGACTTCTTGTCTTTGTATACAAGCACTTATAAAATTTGTCAATATTTAGTTGTCTGCTTTCATGTTATATAATTGAATGCAACTCATTTGACTGATTCTCTTCAGTTCCCATCTGTACTCCAGCAACTCCTCTCCTCTTTACTAGGATATAGAGCAGGAGTCAGCAACCTTTCAGAAGTGACGTGCCGAGTCTTCGTTTATTCACTCTGATTTAAAGTTTCGCGTGCCAGTAATACATTTTAACTTTAGGTGTCTTTCTATAAGTCTATAATATACACCTCTATCCTGATATAACATTACCTGATAAAACATGAATTTGGATATAACTGGTAAAGCAACGCTCCAGATGTGTGTGTGGGGCCGCGCACTCTAGTGGATCAAAGCAACTTCAATATAAGGCGGTTTCACTATAACACAAGATTTTTTGGCTCCTGAGGACAGCATTATACCTATACTCCAGTCCAAGAGTAGCTTATTCTTCCTGAATATATATATCCTTTAAAACAAAATTCAAGCTGAGAGAAAAGTGTTTTGATTTGACTTTTTTTTAATAAAGGGAAATAAAAAGGAATGTTGTGTTATAGCTAGCACTAGGAATACCAACTCTGCAAATGAACCTGCTATTTTGGCAAATGAGAAAAGCTGACACTTGTTTTATTTCTTCCCTTTGTAACCACAAAAAGCTATCAAAGCAGGCAAAATTAAAGATTTGTTCAATCAGATGGATGTTAACTAGTTCCTCAAAAATAATCTCAAAGTGCAAAAAGATCTTTAAACAAAGTTTTCTGCTCAAATGACCATCTCTAAATAGCTAAACTATGTCTCAGCCTATCTTCAAAATGTTTACTATAAGTTTTGTAATGATGAAGAATTATAACTAATGATACAGAGCCCATTTTCTCTATAGTGAATTCAAACTGACCATCACATGACTCGTTTAATATAGTTAGCCAGAAATTACACTAGTAACTTCCAGCTACAATTTATTTATGAAGTGTGTGTGACCCTACACTCCATATTCTTCATAGATATATGCTTATGATATGAAACTGGCATAACTAAGCTGTGTTTTATGCAAAATGGGTCACGTGAGGCATCACTGGAAAGGTTATGATTTACTGAACATAATTATCCAATTTATATGCATGTTTCATTTCTGTATCTGAAGTTAGAAAGACTGACAATGTAATAATTACATCTGTGTTTTCACCTGGGGAACGTCCACCAGACAGCATGCAAAAAGCCTGGATTGGCCATTAGGAAGGACAATAGTACTTTGAAGATACTATTCTCCCCTCTTTCCTGAGAAGTTTCCTGGGCTGCTGCTTTACTGGCTGGGGGAGGACAGGAGCTGAGCCCAGGCGCGTGAAGGATATACCTGGAGTTTTAATCTGCAAGCAAGAGCTGTCTGTCCACAAAGAAATTCTGCAACCTGTTTAAAACATTTAGGGTGAGAAATTATTATTTGTAGCCAGTATTCTGTAGTGTATTAAGCTTAGTTTGTGTGTTTTGTTTTACTTGCTCAGTAATCTGCTTTGTTCTGTTTGCTATCCCTTAACATTTAGGGTTTGTAGTTAATAAACTTGTTTTTGTTTGTTCTAAAACCCTGTTTGTGCAATTCATAACACTGGGGGCTGTGCATGTCTTCCTCCACATTGAGGGAGGCGGCCAATTTCATGAGTTTACACTGTATAGATTTTGGTTTGGTTTTTTAACAGTGCAAGACAATATAATTCTGGGTTTACACTCTAGGAGGTGCGTGCACCAGAGTGCTGGGCAATCCCTGATTCTTCTCACACAGAGCTGATTGAAGAATCAGATTCTACAGTTGGGAGCATATGTGTACACGTGCGTGTGCAGCAGGACAGGGTGAAGGAGCCCAGGGTGGTGGAATGGGCAAGCTCAGTGGGACCCCAGCACATCAGGTGGCACCCTGGAAGGGGGATGGGGGGAGTCCAACCTGTCACAGAAAGAACAGAAAATTTTATGTAAATAATGTAACTACTTTGGTATTTGAATGCCTTGTGAGGTACAAGTTGCAAACTGTATGATGCATTTTGAAAAATAAAATTATATGCTCTGTATTTTAGTCAGGCAGAAATACTGAACTGCTACAAATTCAGCTCTACTATAGCCACTGGTGCTTTTCTATAAAGTTTAGATCTTGTGAGCTACAGGATACACAAAGTCTCCACAGAAGTGCACTTTACAGAAGTCTCTTAACCTGGGTTTCTACCTGTCTGTACAGGTCTATTTGACCTCTAGCTGGTCTCAATCAAGAAGCTAGGGTTTGAGAATTGACAAAATCCCAAATGGAACTACACATTTAAAAAACCTTAAATGAACTGATAAGTTCATGAGGAAGTTAGTTTGGTGACATTTAACTAATGGAAGTCCTGTCCTGGAAAGAGATCTAATACAGTATATTTGGGATACTTCCATTGCTTTCATACGTTACAAAAATCATTGCTTAAATCTAAATCATAGTCTGACCCTTCCTAGAGGTGGTACAACGTTTTGAAGCTAAAATTAATTAAGTTTGATGAGCTCTTCCCTCCCCCGCTTTTTAATACTATCATTTTAATGTCAGGAAAGCAGAGTTAGAAGTAATAGGACCACGTTAACATTGAAACTTCCACAGCAAGACTTAAGAAAAAACATAGAAGGCAATTTTCACTGAAAGTACACTTATTGGGCTCTTTGGAGGACAATGCTCACTTAGCAGAAGTGACGGGCACATGGAAGTTTATTTTTACTACATGAAATCATTCACTAACATTTTTTCCTGTGAAGAAAAAAGGTATTTTAACATTATCTGCAGAAAAAAAAATAAGATCCAGCTTGAGTTATCCATGATATCTGCATATACTTGCTGATTCTAACTCAGTTCTGCTTGTTATATTGATTGCCTGCTGAGCCAGTCAGCCTATGTGTTTGGTTCCCTTGATGTGACTGGCCTTTATTGACATTAGATGATGCTCTGCCCAATTCAGGAACCCTGCTGTTATCCTGATGTGACAAATCCTTTGTTTGCCATAGACAAGCAGGGAGAGAAAAATAATTAAAATGTTAGCAACTGGTGATTCTGGATGAATCATCACCAGGGATCCTAGAAAACCATTGCCACAGAAAAACACGGAATTTGCATTTTTACACAAAATGTAAAAACACAGTAGAACCCTGTTTATCCATGCCTCTGTTATCCTGCTCTCCACATGAACCGCCTCGAGTGGGAGCTGCAGCCAATAGGAGCTGCAGGGGTGGCGCCTCCAGGCGGAGGTAGCACGCAGAGCCACCTAGCCGTGCCTCCGCCTAGGAAAAGCAGAGAGAGGTTGCCACTTGTATGGAGCCACCCGAGGTGAGTGCTCCCCACCCCAGATCCAGCACCCTGAAACTCCTCCTGCACCCCAACCCCCTGCCTTTTAGTTAACCAGAATTTTTCACTTACCAACACCCTCCATTTCCCCAACATACCAAATTAAAAAAAAAGCTTTTATTGTTGATGGTTTAACAAAATGGTTTTAAAACAAATACGAAGTTGGGTTTTTTGTTCCCTTGGTCTTCCAGTAAGAACAGATTCTTGTCTGAATTATAGTGGCATTGACTTTACTGGAGAGACAATGTCAATTTACTTCAATGATTCATACTAAAACTGTGTTCTATGGAACACTGTTAGCGCCTCCAGAAAAGTTCTATCAAATTAAGAAAATCCAATTCTTGTGGCTGAAAGGAACCCTCGAAATGTGAGCCAATGCTTCTCAGTCTTCTTCAGCATGAACAACTGACAGCTCTGTTGTTTATACAGTGACCATAAAAGTATCTGAGAATCCTCATTGCTGCTGACACCTAACCTCACTATTTAAGACTACAACTTTGTTAATTTCATGCAAATTATTTTAGCAGAATTATTCAGATATTCTGGAGGAAGCTTAATACTAGGGGCAGAAATTGAGTCAAAGAGTCACTATTTTAAATTTTAACCAACTTTCAATATGAAAATTTTAACCCATCCCAAGTTTAATCAATCAGTTCAGTCTGCTGAAGTTGTCTTCTTTTTATACACATGTTCTAAGGAATAATATTATTTTAGTTAAGTTTTGTCAGGGCTTGTCTGCAGGAACAATTAGTTCTCAGCTGGTGTGTGGGTCAGTCCTTGGCAGGTGAGTGTGAGATAAATTGTTTGTGTGGACACTGCTGATGCACATTAACCATTTGTTAATGCGATCTGATTTAGCCCCATTTCAAAGAGGACCAGATTGCATTGCATTAATGAACTGTTAATGCATGTCACCAAGGTCCACATATGAACAGTCTGCGGCAGGCCAGCATGTGGCAGATACATACCTTAACTTGCTGTACATTAAAAATGTTGCCATTGTTTCTTCAATCATGTACTTTTTTGCTACCTGAGCAGAGTTAAACACTCAAATCAAGAAATGGCAAGGCTAAGAGTTAGAATACTAGGTTTCAGAAATACAGTAGTTAGAACTGACCAAAATTCAGAGTTCTCAGTTTCAATATTTTGGCATCTCATTTTGAACTGACTCCCAATGAGGCAACACAGGGAGACAACCTGACCAGGAGTCTGGCGACCTTGGGATCCCCAGCCTGGGGCAATCTGCACTGCATGGCTGCCCCAGAGGCATGGACCCTGAGAGTTGGTCACAGGACTTCCAGCTCCCTATTATGGATCCAAGAGTCGACCAGTAACTAGCTGGGGCACTTAGAACTTTCAGTTCAGTAGAACTTCTAAGCATGGAATCTGCCAAGGAGCCCCAGCTCGAGCCCAGGTTCTTAGAGTTCTGGGTTCCTTGCTGCAGAGCAGGAAGCCCAATAGCGTTGCCACAGAGCAGGTTATCCAGCAGTGCTGAGAGCAGCTGACTGTCTGGAACATGGGCTCCTTGGTAGATTCCATGAAACCATTAAAGACTTGCCAAAACATTTCACTTCAGCAAATTGGTATTTTTCAGATAAACTGAACATGTCAGAAAACTTCTGACCAGCTCTTGCAATGAAAGACTATTTGATATAAACAGGAGTTAAAAGGTAAAAGTCAAATAATTTTTTTTTAAAACTGAACTTGTGCACATTTGCTTCTTTACAACATATGAAGAGATCTAGAGGTTTAGTTGCTTTTAAAAAAGTTTGTCTATTTTTTAAATCATCTTTGGAAAAAAAAATCAGGAATACCAACTCATCATATTTGGTTTCCATCAGTACATGGGAGGTCTCTGAATTTGTATTGTTAGCACTTACACCTTACCTAAAATGGTTGCATTTTCAATTTTAAGACCTCCTTTCTTCAAAATTTTACTGTAAAGCAAGATTTTGAGAAGACGACTAATCTTTCCCCTCTCAATTTTCCCTTTGTTCTTCTAATGTCATTGCACTAGTTCTCCCGTTAATCTCCCAGGCTACACAGGACCCAAATTTCTCATGAAACAGAGGTTACAAATTTCAGAACTTCTTTATACATCATGAAGAGATTAAATGGTACAAACACCTTTTCCCTTCCTTTGTAAGTCACCTTTAAGGCTGCACATACAACGTATTCTGTCATTTCCTGATTCAAAGTTCTTAACCACACAAATTTAACTTAAGATTCTATACTAGTTTTTTTCCCCCTAATCTTGCTCTAAAACGTTTAAGTAGAACTTCTAAGCTTGCTAACTTGCAAGAGAAATACAGATGGTGTTTGCAACAATGCCTTTATAGTTAAGCTTGGCTTAACACTTCCCAGTATAAGACCCTGCTTTCATTTACACAAACGTTTGCTAAATTTCAACCACTTAGGCTGAAGTTTTTCAAGTAGGACCTTTGCCTCAAGCTGAATTTCAATTCAGGCATTTCCTCTAAAATAAGGGGAAAGGGAGTTTTGACAATGTTAAAATTTTCTTGCAACCACATCACTAAACTCTTGCTCCCCCATATTTTAGATCAGAGACTTAATTTGTCAAAGGAATCACACCTGCAGTCAAGGATGCGTCTTGGACACAACAATCTACCCAAATTTATTAGTTCCTGAAAATTCTCAGTTCACATATAATACTCTATCCCTTATATGGCACTTATCAGTAGATCTTATGCCCAGTAGAGTTGTTAGATGCATTAATTGCCAAAGATTCCATCTGCACTGAGATTATTCCATCCCCACTGTTTCTATATGCTGATCAAACTGAGAATGCAACAGATCCCCAAAAAATGACTGAACATGCTCTACTCCAAGGCTCTGTAAAAATTTTTTCTACATTTGTTCCTCCAAGCACTAGAACTAGTAAGAGACACTCTTGTACTCTTGTTCTTCTTCCTGACACACAGTGTGAAGTACAAAGAAGCTTTCTGACTTCCTTAAATGAAGAGGTATAAATGAAAGGAGAGGGGCCAAGGGTAGGCTGGGGAAGGACACACAAGTTAGACCCTTCTGCATCTATTAGAGCAGGGGTGTGCAAACTTTGTGACCCAAGGGCCACATCTGGGTGGGGAAATTGTATGCAGGGCCATGAATGCAGGACTGGGACAGGGGGTTGGGGTATGGGAGGGACTGCGGTGTGCAGGAAGGGGCTCAGGGCAAGGAGTTGGGTGCAAGAGGGAGCCCAGTGCAGGGGGTTAGAGTGCAGGAGGGGGCTCGGGGCAGAGGGTTAGGGGGCAGAGTACAGGAGGGATTTGGGTTGTTGGCTCTGGCCTGGCAGCGGCACACAACAGGGCTAAGGCAGGCTCCCTGCTTGCCCTGGCACCCTGCTGCTCCCAGAAGTGGCCAGCATGTCTGGCAGTGTCTCCTGGGGGTGGGGTGGGACAGGCAGCTTCACCATGCACTGTCCTCACCTGCGGGTACCACCCCGAAGCTCCCATTGGCTGAGGTTCCCCGATCCCGGCCAATGGGAGCTGCGGGGGTAGTGCCTGCACGCGAGGGTAGCATGTGGAGTCCTATGCCCTACCGCCCATCCCCAAGGGGCTGCAGGGATGTGGTACCGCCCACTTCCAGGAGCAGCGTGGGGTAAGGGCAGGCAGGGAGCCTGCCTTAGCCTCGCTGTGCAACAGGCTGGCAACCTCGCGGGCCAGATTGAAAGCCCTAACAGGCCAAATCCAGTCTGTAGTTGGCCCTCCTCTGTAACAGAGCATAATCCTCTGCAGAACCTGGAATTGAATCCAGGATTCCAGAGTCCCAACATTTGTAGTGGTTGGTCCACATGGAGGATAAAAGCCCACCACTTTTACTAGCTACCCCTTTTTAAATGACAGAAGTCTGTGCTGTGGATCTGAAAGTTCCAACTCTGATGACATGTAAGAGTCAGTATAGTTCTAAATAATAGAATTTGTGTTTTTAAAAATAACTAAAAGAGAATACAAATAATCTTACAGGAACTTGCAGAATTACTGATGCCTGTGTTTTTATCACATGATTACATACTATTTTTCATCAGGACCCCTGCCTCATTCAGTGCATAGAACCGACCTGTGCGCAGGGAATGAGTCAGCGTAGTAGAGAATGAGGCTGTTGCCATCACTTGTTGAAGAAGTTGGAAGGTATGCGGTAAAGGAAGCAAAAGGATGCAGGAAGAGAAAAGATGGTCTTACAGTTAAGGCAGCAGAATGATACTCTCAATTGGATTCTATCCCTGCCTCTGCCACAAAGTTCTCACATAATGTTGAGCAAGGCATGAAAACCTAACTTTACAGGTGGCCAGTCATTGTGTGTTCATATTCTCTGTGCCTACCTTCAGCCACCCCAGCCTTGATTTGCAGATGTGACGAATGCTTAAAAATGCAATTCAAGTTAATGGGAGAGCTGTGCTTTGAACATATGAAGCACTATAAAAGTGTTAAGTACTGAAAAGTCAGGCCTTAGTTATATCAACTTGGGCATCAAAATTAGTGAATATTTTTAGTTTTAGTCTGGGTGCCTCAGCTCTCCACCTGAGAACTGGGAATAATACCACCTTACCTCAAGAGATAAATTCATTAACGTTTGTGAAACAAACAGATGGCATAGTAATGAGTGGTAGCATAGAAAAATCCATGCAAACATTAATACAGTGATCAACTGAGGTTTTAAACAACATGCAGCAAAAAAGGCATAGGGGCACACACTGAATGAGGATGATAAAAAAATATATATAAACAAATAAATAAAATAAATAAATAAAAATTCATCCTGCACACTGAATGTGACAGGGGACCTGTGGAAAAAAATACCATATAACATAATTAAAGACTGTAACAGCACCCCCACCCACATTAATGTCCTATAGGCAAGCTTAATTCTGGCATTTCCTAATGTTTGAGTGCTTGACTTTGCAACTTTTTCATTCTTTTAATGTAGTTTGTTTATAATTCGCAACTTGTGTAAGCCTCACATAGGCACTATTTTAGCTACACTCTACTGGGTCATCTTTTCTCATCTACTTAGCAAGAAGCTGTTCTCCTGAGAACTTGAAGAACTTCACATCGGAGTAGAGCTTAGAGGAGGGCTCTTGCCTGTGTATCTTACAAAGTGACTAAAAATCCATTTGAAACTCTTTCACATTTAGTAAGGTCACAGGGATTGAGCAAAGAGCACGTGCAGAGTAGCTGCATAGGAGCACATGCACGTCTAACACACTTGCTTCACTACTCAGCTGAACTGTCCATGCATGCAACAGCAGTTTAGTTTCAGATGCAAGTGCTACAAGCTTAATATGTTTCAAATGGGATTTTATTGCTACATGTGAAGAATGAGATTTTCAGAGAGTCATAACTGCAAGTTGAGAACAAGTTTCATATGAACATGTTAATCATTTATATTCTATACCTTTTTAATTTCAAATATTTAAGCTTTATATTATTTCAAAAAGTGCTTGCAATATTTTTAAATAGATAAAAGATCATTCCTTCCTTTCCCCATATTTAGGTAGAAAAGTAACTCTTAGGATTTCCATAAGGCAGTTTGCCTTTTATGGACAAAGCCTTGAAGATAGCCAATCAAAAAATTCATAAAAGTTTGTGTTTAATTGCACGCAGGGGGATTAAAATGGATATCATTACACAAGCTTCCTTAGCTGTCACTATTGCTCCTGCAATAAGTGCCCAAGCAACTCAAGTTTATACACAAGAATAATACATTTTGCAATTAAGCTTCATCTTAAATGAAGAAATTAATTTTCCATCAAGCCTTTTTAAAAAACAGAAATAACTGGGTGGGCCTGGTCCAGCAACTACTCACACATCTTAGACTTCAATGGGGTTTACATGTGCAGAGAAGCAATTCTGAAACATTTAGTTTTCCCTCCTTCACTTCCCCACACTCTTCCATACAGCTTGCTGACAAACTGTCCATTTGCAGGTCATCTTTAAAGAAAACAGGTGCAGTTTCCTTGCTTCTTTATGATATATGTTTTTTAAAACTTCATACATTAGAAACTCAGATGCAATCTAAATTAGAAGCCTCTTTGGAGGACTGGAGAACTACATAGAACCTCAGAGTTATGAACACCTCAGGAATGGAGGATGTTTGTAACTCTGAACAAAACATTATGGTCTTCCAAATCTTTACACCTGAACACTGACTTAATACAGCTATGAAACTTTACCATGCAGAAGAAAAATGGTGCTTTCCCTTTACTGTGTCAAATATAAACTACTAAAAAAATATTGTACTGCTTTATTTTGGGTCTCTGCTGCTGCCTGATTGTGTACTTCCAGTTCCAAATGAGGTGTGGTGTTGACTGGTCAGTTCATAAATCTGGTGTTTCTAGTACAGGAGGACCTCAGAGTTAAAGTGACATCAAAAACCAAGAGATTAACACTGAGCAATGGAGAGGAAAGAGCATTAGTCAGGAACAGTCCAGGTTAGTAGGAAGGGTTAGGTCAGGTCAGGGTTGGCTACCACACACCACCTCAGTGGTCAACAAAAGGATATCCCCTATAGCCAATCCTGACCCCCTAAATCAAGGAAAGAGTGCTAATCTTGGCTTACACTAGGGGAAAACTGCATGGTTAATCCAGACCTCTCTTCTTAAATCTAGAGAAATCCAGACTGTTAAAAACAGTTTAAAATTTAGTTTCAGCAACTAAGTACTCAAACAAGCCAGTCTGTTTAACATTCAAACCTCTCTAATCTTTATTTAGGTGAGAGCTAGCAATACATTCCCAACAAGCCCCCCAGGAAAATAAGGGAAGGCCAGAATTGCAATAACTGATATTTCCAAAATTACAAAACAAGAGGCCATTCAGCCCTAGCAGATATATCATGAAGCAAAAAAGGAAACAAGTCCTTGAATTTTTTTTTATTGATCACCTTTAACATTGTCTGCAATTTACAAGAACTTTCTATTTTATAACAGCTGTTCTAAGATTACTTGTCCATGTATTAGTTCTGGAGATATTAGTAACACTAGGAAATAATATACTTGTTCAGAGGGACTGGATGCAATTAAGGTTCAAATCATTTGCTCTTTATGTTGTTATGCTTGCAGGAGAGGTACAAGTGACTCCAGAAACGGAGAATCCCCCCATGGTTTCCAGGGAAGAAACCCTTTCAAGAGAGGGGCCTGATCTATGTCTGTGCTGCTGCCTGGCCTTTCTGCCCTGGCAGAGAAGCACAGCAGCAGTTGCTTCAAGTACTGTCCACTCCCATTTGGCTTTCCAGTTGAGAATCAATGGACTAAGCATAAAGTGATGTTGTAGAGTGGCTTTTCCCAGTTCCATTGTAACAGTAGTTTGGAGTGCTGTCAAAGGAATTTCTGTGGTGGTTTTCACCAACTACACTTCTACTCTTATATAACGCTGTCCTTGGGAATAAAAAAAAATCTTACCGCATTATAGGTGAAACCACGTTACAGTGAATTTGTTTTGATCTGCCGGAGTGTGCAGCCCTGCCCCCCCTGGAGCGCTGCTTTACCGTGTTATATCCGAATTTGTGTTATATTGGGGTAGCAGGGTATACACTATTCATTCATGGGACCTTCCAGAAGAACCAGGAGTCAAAATATGGTGACATTAAGGAGAAGTATCTCCGGAATGATGGAGCTATAAGCAGCAGCAGTTTCATTTTCTATCCAAAGTAAACTACTTTATAGGGTCTCAACCTTGACGGTTGCAACCCTCCTTCCTTTGTTTAAGGCTAGAACGAAGAAAGTACCTAAAACTTTTTTCTGTAATAACATGCGGTCACAGCATGGAGGTGGTTCAGAACCACTTAGCAGTATATAAATAAGTGTAAAACTTAAATCACCCTTATTTCAGTAGTGTTAAATATTTTATAGGTTTTTCTATGTGGAGGAGACATGGGAGTCTGCAGCTAAAAAATAATTCACAGGCCTAATTTCATTTCTGGAAGAAGAATTTTACCACAACAATGCTAGAGGAAAGGATACTGATCTGCTCTGTATGTGGCTACCAGGTAGTGCTTGTCTAGACTTGGGACTTGTCAGCATGGGGAAACTGAACAGCATAGCTATAGCAGAACAGCTATTCCACTAGAGCAGTGCCAGTATAACTTCCCTATGTGGACACTATTCTGGATTAAGAGGGACTAGATATTCCACTATTGCTATGCCAGTCACTGCCCCATGTAGGACAAGTGCTAGGATCAGAGGTGTTTTTTAAAGAATATTTTGCCAGATGTTTTAATTAGTGCTGTTTAAAGTGTATTAGCACTTAGATACCTTTGAAAACATGTGCAACTCCTTGTCAACTCTACCAGAGTTTAAAAAAAAGCACAAGACATCTCAGCTAACTTTTTAAAAAATAATGAAACAACTTTTTCTGGCTCTTGACAAGGCCTTAGAGAAACTACTTTCTCTAGTCAGGTATATATGGTCAAGGACAGTAAACCGGCATGTGCACGTCAGGGTTGTTACTTCTGATACCCTTTCATCCATTAGGAAGAAGAGGATGTCCAAAAACATGCCTTCCTCTCACAGAGCTGACACAAGGTTCTGTATCCAACTCAGCAGGTATGCAGATACTATGACATTACAGAACATGCATCTCCTGCTTCAAAAGACATATCAAAGCAGACTGAAAAGTGCCACCGCCCACAGCCATGCACTGAACTTTGAAATTCTGATGTTACCATAACTAAGGCTGAGTCTTTCACGGAGGTCATGGATTCTGTGATTTTCTGGCATCTCTAACTTCCGCAGTTACTGTGCTGCTGACCCTAGGGCCGCCCGAGCAGCTGGGGTGCTCCGGCACCCTCGGCTGCCTGCCCAGGAGTAGCAGCAACCGCTGGAGTGCACACACTCCCCTGCCAACAACAGCATCTGCTGGAGCGCCCCTCCTCCCCCCTCACCCAAGATTTAGTTAGGGATATTTTTAGTAAAAGTTATGGACAAGTCACTGGCCATGACTTTTTGTTTATTGCTCATTGCCTGTCTGTGACTTTTACTAAAGATACCCGTGACTAAATCATAGCCTTAACCATAACTATATTGTAAGTTAGAAAAAGGAGGCATGTATCATCGGAAGTTGTGACGATTTGTTTGAGCAAATGAATTTAGTTTTAGTGGAAAGTGAGAGTTTAGTTTTAATGGAATTGAGAGTTCTCAAATGGATGCCCAACCTGCAGCTCACCAGAGCACTTCACAAGGCCCATGCTTCAACAAAATATACTAATGGCAGATTCATTAGCATTCTGTCATTATGTTTACATCATTTTAGCTTATGCAAGTGTGTAAACAGACAATACTATACACTGTTATGTATTTAGAAATAAACAACCTAAAGTTGAACCAATGCCTGCCGCTTCCCACAGCTCTCATTGGCTGGGAACAATGAACCGTGGCCACTGGGAGCTGCGAGGGGCCATGCCTGCGGACAGTCAACATCAGCAAAATGTCTTGTGGCCTGCAATCAGATTATCCTGATGGGCCACAGGTTGCAGCCCGCAGGTTGCCCACCATGTTAGACTGTTAAACTCCAGTACATTTGCTCCTTCTCTCTATCCTCTTAGGACTTTCTATTTTCCATTTTGTGGACCTAGTCTCCCCCAGATTTATACTTGTGCTGCTACTCAAGCAAAGCTCCACCAAAACTAAAATGGTAGTCAGTTTTACTTGGTCCCAACAGAAATTAGCTCATACAGGCTCAGTTTTACTCCTGGTTTTGAATTGTCCTCATAGTCAGGTTTTCAATCAAGATAGCACAATTATATCCAGGGTATTATATACCTCATTGCAATAGTACAGTAGAACCTCAGAGTTACAAACTTACTGGTCAACTACAACCTCATTTGGAACCAGAAGTATGCAAACAACCAGTGGAGACCAAAAAATCCAATACCGTACAGTACTGTTACATGTAAAAAGATTTAACAAAATTAAGGCAACTGTTTTTGCTGCTTGTTTCATTTAAATTAAGATGGTTAAAGGCAGCATTTTCTTCTACATAAGTAACGTTTCAAAGCTGTATTAAAATCAATGTTCAGTTGTAAACTTTTGAAAGAAACACCATAATGTTTTGTTCAGCGTTACGAAAATTTCAGTTATGAACGACCTCCATTCCCAAGGTGTTCATAACTGAGGTTCTACTGTATTGAGTACTCCACACACTCAGATGAACACTAACAAAACTACCACACCTAAAAGAAAAGTTTTGTTTATCCTCATAGTTTCTTTACTTTGCACATTTTACAGCAATTTGTGATAGCCAATTTCACCATACCCTCTGTACAGTCACCTTCCCCTTTTGTTGGGTCTTTTTCACAGGGGAGAAAAACATGTGAACAATACATAAATATGTAAAACCAGGAAAACTGGTAGACAGACAAGGATAAGCCTAGGACACATAACTTAATTTAAATTGACAAAAGCTGGCGTGCCTTTAACTTTAATTCTAGTCTACCTTGGTAACAGAAACCTAGAGGTGAAAGATTATTTCTAAGTTACTACATCCTCAGTAGGGAGGACACTAAACACGAGGAGTTTTGTTGCAAGTAGCATGTAACATTCAGATGGTATACAGCAGTTTATCAATAGTTTGAAGAAGCAAGTTTGCTTAATCTTAAACCTTGCACTTAACAATTGTAGTCTAGCAATCTCATGGCTTCAGTAGATGAGATGTCATGTAACAGGCAGGTACCTAGAGATGATAAATGGCCCTAACTGACTAAATAGAGATGCTATCATATATACCAGCAGACCAGAAGTTTATAAAGACATTCAAGATTTAACTATAGTTTGGCATAACAGTTTTTCCATCTCAAATCTGAAGGAGTCTACTACTCTGCTGCCAGCCTCTCTCTTTAGGATATGTCTACACAGCAACTGGGAGGGTGGCTTCCCACCACAGGTAGACAGACACACTAGCTCTGCCTGAAATAGTAGTGTGGCTATGACAGCAAGGGTGGTGGCAGTGCCTCCGGCTAACTACTGAGTATATACTGAGGGGGTCGGGCAGGACTGTACTCAGGCAGCCTGTACAAGCCACCACAGCCACACTGTGTCTACTCTTACTGGCGAGTGCACTCCCAGCTGTGTAAACGTAACCCTCACTGAGCAGTCAGTGAGCTCATTTCTAGCCAGAAAGATGGATACAGTATGCTGTAGGCCATTGGCAGTGGACGGAGAAATAAGGAACTAGAAATCTGAACAAGATAAGTGAAGACATTTAGAAGCGCTGAATTCAGCCCTTTACTTAGCTTTCCATCTAACAAAGGTATAAGACAGCCACAAACTCTTAAAGCTTAGTTTAAAAGTTATTTTAAGCTTACCAAAGAATAGAAAAATCCCTTTCCAGTATCCATGTATGACCTAGTATAGAGAACTGTAACTTTGCCTCATTTGAGTGGTTGTTGTGCAGTACGCGTGACATATGTTGGTAAAACTAAGTAGGACAGTCAAGAAGCATACTTCCAACTGAAAAAATGTTTGATTTTTTCCAATAACTTGGAATTTTGTGTGCACACGTGCCATGAAAGAGCCTTGGAAAACATCAATTCCACTAGCTTTGTATGACTATTTAATGCCCTCTTATTCTATGCTTGAACTCACAAATCTCAGTTCCTATACAAGAACTGTAAAAAGCAACAGAGTCCTGTGTCACCTTATAGGCTAACAAATGTATTGGAGCATAAGCTTTCATGGGTGAATACCCACTTCGTCAGATGCATGTGGGTATTCACCCACAAAAGCTTATGCTCCAATACATTTGTTAGCCTATAAGGTGACACAGGACTGTTACTTTTTACAGATCCAGAATAACACGGCTACCCCTCTGATACTATACAAGAACTGGTTGCTATATTTAATTAAATATGCTATCAAAAATCTAGATGATTGCGTCCCAATTGCATTAAAAATAATTGGTTTGTGATGTTGCCTAAATATTCCTTTTGGAGCGACACAAAGTTACACACTTATACCACAAGTAATATAGAAACTTTTTTCAAAATGAAGATTCATATTTCCTAAGTAGCATTTATTAATCATTCCTTTTAAAGAGGAAAAGAACAGGATTTCAATAAATGTTGCACAGTCCAACTTTTGTCAATTTGGACGACAGTACAATGATCACTTCCTGCAAAGCTTTATTTTATTCTTCTGTGGCATAAAATTTTAGTCATGCCACCATGGATCTCTTTCTAAAATATATACCCATACCTCAAAATTGTGGTCTTGATACAGATGTTATTGGGTGAGGTTTTTCTGCCAGTATTATGTAGGAATTCAGACTAGATCATCATAATTGCCCCTTCTGGACTTAAGACCTAGAAATTCCTGAGGTTTCTTTACTTTTTTTATTCAGATAAGGGTCAGAAGATTCATAAACATTAAACGATTGCACTGTTGTCTATTTACATCGCAAGCTCTTTCTGGGCAGGACTTCCCCTTCCCACCCCCACTACCTAAGTGCTCAGCACACTTGAGGCACTGTATAAGTAGTACAGAAATCAGAAGTTTAAACGCAAAAAATAAAACAAAAAACCCACCACTCCAGCATGAAGGGATGACGAGAGAACGTTTAGCGAGGTAAGCGCCAGCGCAGTCTCAATGTGTTACCGCTACTCTGGGGGCAGACACTATGGCAGAGGATCGCCTCGGTTCAATGCAAGTGAAACGGACGAGGCCTATGGGCTTGACACACTCGCCTCACGCCGGGGGAGGGTGATGGAAACTGTGAGCAGCTTGTCTCCAGCGGCTGATACTGCCGGACTAGGTGGGGATGAACTCAGACTTCCCACAAGGGGCTGACAACGCGGGGGTGAGAACTTTCTTCGCCGCCCGGAGCCGAGCGGCCCCGACCTCCGCCGCGGCCGGCCGAGGCGCGGGCTGGGAGCAGCTCAGAGCTGTGGGGTTACAACTTTCCGTTTCCGCTCTAACTTCGGGGCGGGCGGGCGCCCCCAGCTCGAGGGGCGGGGGAGCGAGTGGCAGCCAAGCCCCAGACTCTCGCCCCGCGGGTGTCCCCGCTGCCGGGGGCAGGAGGCGGCGGCGGCCGATCTCGGTTCCTGCTCCGCCATATTCAGACACTTGCCCCCTTTCCGCACAGCTCGCTCTTCCCGCCGGCGCGGCCGCCGCCCCGGCCCCGCTCCCTCTGCCGCGGGGCCACCTGTACCAGACACCCGCTGCTGCCGCAGCCACCGCTCGCCCAGTACCGGAGTGCGCCCGCCCGGCCGCCGCCGCCGCGCTTCCCTCTCGGCCGCCGCCTCCACCTACCGGACGGCGCCGCCGATCCCCCTATCGCCTCCGCCCCGGCCGAGCCTGCTCCGCACGCCCGCTCCCTCTCTCGCTGCCGCTGCCTGGGCGAGGCTTGAAGCCGTCGTAGTGACGCGGACGCCGCACGCCGAGCCTCACTTTGGTTTCCCTAGCTCGTTCCGGCGGCGGAGTTGGGGGTTGGGAGAGGTGACCTCTCCGCCTTGCTCCCAAACTGCGCACGCGCGAGCCCTGGCACAGCGGCCTCTCCCCCTCGCGCTCGCTCAGGGTGGCTCCCTCGTTCCCGCGAGTGGTAGGGCAGCCGCGCGGCGCCCGAGCGAGTGCGGGGCATGGCTCGCGCCGGTAGTGTCCCTGTGGCACAGCCAGGCCTCTGGCTGGGGGAGTCTCTCGCACACAGGGCAGCGGAGCGGCTGATCGGAGCACGGGCAGGAGGCTGTACGGGTGGGCCCGGGGTGGGTGTACTGGCGTGGGGGGGTGGGTGCTCGGAGGCAGCCCAGGCGGGTGACTGCCCGACACCATATGGCTTGTACCTACCTGTGACAGACACGTTTAACATCCCTAGAAGTTGGTCCAATAAAAGCTATTACCTCCTCTGCCTTGTCTCTTAAGGATCTAAGTCAGTTTTAGCCTGTGACAATGTGTGTAGCTTATCATACCAATGGATTCTCACTGACTTGGTCTGTTACGCCACAACCACTAGCATGCCCTCTCAGTGGTCAGACCCCTGAATTTACTACCCTCTTACCCTTGACTGGCACACTCAGGGTCTTAGCATTTCAGATCAGGGAGGTCAAGGATGGTTGTTGAGTCCAGTTCCCCAATCTCTGTGTTAGGATTTGCACGATTGCAAATACTTTGATTGGCATTTCTATGTTCATGTTTGTTATATACTGCCTCAGAGAGAGAGTTTGGGGTATAAAATAAAGCAAGATCTAGCCTTCCTGTGGTATTGCCATCAGTCAGGAACTGAAATATGAGAAGGCTAACTCTAGGGACATAGTTATTTCCATACTGGATCAGAGTTATGGTCTCTAGTCTTGTATCCTGGCTCTACTCCAGAGAAGCACCAGATGCTTCAAAAAAGAGGTGCAGGAAACCCCACAATAGGCAGATAAGGAAGAATCTACTTCCCCACTAAGGTCTTATCCTAATTCCTAATAGTTACAGATTGATTAAAACCATGAGATTGGTTTAATCCTGATCTTAACCTATAAAGAACTTTTTAAAATATTAAAAAAAACTAGAAGAAAATGTAAAAAAAAAATGCATACACCCCTAACTGTTACCCACATTTGTAAAGTGCTTTGAGATCCTTGGACAATTGGTATCATATAAACACAAAATTTTAATACTCTGGACATGCCTTAGTAAGCCTCCCAAGCCTGACAACCTATCATTACCCTCCACTGCCACAGGGCAGTGGACACATTAAAGTTGAAGGAACTATGACCTTTCTTGAGCCTTCTCCCCACATTCATATTAGTTTTATACTGAATAATATAAAATCCCTTTTTTCCTAAAGTCACAAGTGTTCTCTCTAATTTGAATAAAAATGTATTTAAAGACTTAAATGTTAAGAATTAATTATTTATATTTATGGGAAATACTTAGTAAGCAAACGGTTAATATTGTGTGTTCAGATAAAGCTCTTGCTCAGAGGAAGTTCACCACTGAGTGTGTGAAACTGACAGGAAGTTACAATGAGGTTATTGGCAAAGGGAGTGGGTGTGGAGGAAGCACAGGCTTTCTGTTTGCAGCACAGAGATAGGAAAGAAAAAAAAGATTACATTTCCCCAAATTGCCTGATAGTGGAAAATTATTTGGTGGCTGCTTGGAGTCCATATAGCTCATGATAAATATAAAGTAAATACTATATCCCAGAATGTTAGAACAGAGGTGGCAACAGTGCAGCCAAAAGAGCAAACAGATCACAGCATTAGATGTTCCATCTAGCTCCAAGGCACTAAGAAAGTAACACATAAGCTCTTATTTTCCCATTTAAAAATATTTTTCTTCAGAGCATTGCACTAAAATAAAATTCAAAACATCATAAAATCTCTTCCAAAGTCCAGACAAATGTCTTGATGTTTTACAGCTAAAACCCTGTATAGTACTTTAATAACGAACCCTTGTAAGTGACAGATAATTCAAGAGAGCTCAGGTTGCAAGAAATCTAGTATACAGAGGTTTAGTTCTTTTTTTAGTCCCCCTTTCAAAGTAAAAATAATTAATCTGGGAGAGGTTAGTTGCTAATCTAGGTAAATTTGCAATGGTATATTTTAAGTAAAATTATATTCATGGTGTTTCTTGTAACTATTATCCTCACAGTGCATTTACTGAAAAAATGTGAGAATATTTGTCTCAGTATAGTTTTCTTTCTGTTTGTACATATTTTTGTCAGCTCTCTCAAAAATTCTATATAGAGATTAAAAGAACAAATTGGAAGACATATCCTCTGCTCTCTGGTAAAAAAAACCAGCCATATACAGCTTTCCTCTGTGAGCTAGTTTAATCATGTATAGTATTAAGCGCTAATACAGATGCTGTTAATTATAACAGGAGTGATAGCAACCACAATCGTTAAAATTTCAAGTTAGTTTCCGTTATGAAAATATTTTACACAGTGCCTTTCGATACCACGTGCTTTACAGACAGTGGGCCAAATTTTGCCCTTTGTCATACCAGTGATCAGCTGGAGGGGGTTAGTGGGAATTTATGTGAACCTTTTGTTAACAGAGCTTGGCCTTTGAGCTTCATGAAGGGGAAAATCAGAATTTGTTTTAAAAAAATAGCCTTTGTGTTAGTGAAGGTCAGTTGTACTGGAACTAGGGGTGCTGTCTCACCCCCTGACTTGAAGTAGTAATAAAAAACAACAAATACATGGTTTTCGTCATCAGCACCCCCCTATAAAAATGGTTCTAATACCCTGTGAGGGTGGCCTTGAAAATGTAAATTGCTGCAAATTGATAACTAGGCTTAAAAGAAACAGGCAGTTAGGATTCATTTCTGCAGTACGAGGCTGGGTCTTCCACCTTCCTCCCTTTTAATTTAACATGAGTTCTTAATTTTGCGGTGTAAGTCAAAGAATCACCTTGCTAACCCTCACCAAAATCCTTAGGCCAGTCATACTCATAATGATGTGACTGTGGTGAACAGGAATTAGTTATGTTTGGGGAGGGAGGAGGCAAAATATTGATTCACAGATCCACTCTGCTTGTTAAAATGTTTTGGATTTAACAGAGGCTATGTCTACACTAGAACTTTTGTCAGTATAACTTATGTAGTGCAGGGGTATGAAAAAAACACCGTTCTGAGCAACATAAGTTATACTGACAGAAACGCCAGTGTGGACAGCGCTATGTCGGCAAAAGACACTTTCCCACTGACATAGCTACCGCTGCTTGTTGGAGGTGGTTTATTTATGTCGATGGGAGAGCTCTCTCCCATCAGCAAAGCGCAGCTACATGAGTGACCTTACAGCAGCACAGCTGCATCAGTACAGCTGCTAAGGCAACTGCTCCAGTGCAGGTGTACCGTCCAATGTACTTCCCATCTGTGTCTTCCATCAGGTCCTAGTGCGTGGTGGGGGGAGGGGCGCAAAGGGGACAGATGCACCATGCATAGTTTCTACTCCCAACCTTGCCAGTTGTTCTAGGAGTGCACGAGGAAGAAAAGAGATGGGGGAGTCCTACAGCCAGGGCAGTCTTATCTCTCCCTTTCTGGCTGGCCTATCTAGCCAGCCCCAGTTTGGAGTTTAAAGAAAGGTACTGGGCAGGAAACTGGAGCCCCATGTATCCTAGATACCACACACATGCCAGTAGAGATCTTCTCATACTAGGAACTCCCATGCCAAGAAAGACTTGCTTCTTTACACAACCCGCTGTACCAGCAAGTCACATGAGTCCCTCTCACCAAGGCCCTTAAACCCTATTTCCCAACTGACCACTCTCTGTGTTTAGAGAGGATCTGTTTCCCAACCAACCAGCCCTCACCCAGAGGTAGCAGGACACCCTATCTACCACTACTGCTAGTAGAGGCTGCAGGACAAACTACAGCTGCTATTGTGAGGGACAGTTACAAGAGAGCCACTTAGGGGTGTGCTAGATAGGAGGAATCCTGGACAGGATGTATGTGAAAAGACTGATGGAGTTGAGTGTGGGGAGGATGAAAGGACTGATAGATTTGAGGTATGGTGAAGGATTGGTGGTCTTGTGGGAGAAACCTGTGGAATTGGGTTGTTTTATGGGGGGCAAGAGGATTATGGAATTGATGGATTTTTCTGGGGAAATAAGGAAATTATTTTTAAAGAGCTCCTTGATAAAAAGCTGGCAGCACACTACTGGATAGCACCCATGCAAACTCTCTAAGTTTACTTCCATTGTCCTCAGTGGTGTTACCTAGGTGTAACAGGGCAAAATTTAGCTCTGTATGTATATTTCAGTTTAATTATTACCACTGAAACACAGCTATCTCATGAGTAGATTTGAGCAGCTGCTCTGTGCCAGCAACTCAGAAATTTAATGGGCATGTGCCAGAGAATGTTATGCTGGCTGCATGCCAATTAACTATTGTGTGCTTTTCTAGACATTTGTCCCAAAGGGAATAGAAATGTCACTTGGCCAGTTTGATTGGATGCTTTACTTTTGGAGGAAGCAAAATCCTTGTCTCATCTGGTGAGTGAACTGAATGGCTTGAAGCCACAGCTGTTTCTTCCAGGAAAGGTTTACCGTATCAGAGCATGGTTGTGATGGTTTAAATGATAAAGGGACAACTTCTCGAATTCTCAAAAAGTGGTTGGGCGTATTTTGAGTGAGTTTATTTATAATTCAACAATTTCCATTTGATATTTCTGTATATACTAAAGTGTTGGCTTTAATAATACTTTGTCTTGTTATTTGCTCAAGCCAAGCTGAATTTTCCTTTCCCTATTTTTGTATATTTGCATATAGGCCCTTATTAGGGCTATTTAATTCTCTACACACTATCTCTGTGTGACCTCATCTGCTCACACTACTTTAACTACCATTTTTACACTGATGATTCTCAATTCTACCTTTACACTCCTGACCTCACTACTTTCATGCAACCCTGCATCCATTCTTAGCCTATCTCACTGACATCTTCCAGACGTCTTGCTATCTTGTCTGGCCATCTTGCCAACTTAACATGGGTAAAACTGAACTCCTGATTATTCTTCTGAAACCCTCTTCACATCCTCAGTCATTTCACTGATTCCCTCTCCCTCCAATACTGTATCAAGGTCAACTTTCTTGTGATCGCCTGAAGTTCCTATATAACTTTACTCCTCCCTGCTTATCTACCCATCTCTTACGGTGCTGTCTTCATCCCCTCCATTCGGTCTGTGTTGCCATTCTTGAAGTCTTATTGTTTACATCTCCCACAATCATTCCCACGGCGCCGCTTTTTTCCCCATTGCCATCTGTGCATGGAACATTTTCTTTAGATGGTCTTCAGTGTTTCTACCCTTCACTTAAGTCCCCCTGAACTTTTTCTCAAATACCTTAAAGAAGTTCCTTGCTTCTCTATTTCATGTATTTATCTTATAAGTGACCAGTTTGTTTAAATGGGGAAGGTGGTCAGTGCCAGGAGGAAAGTGTGTAAGGGAACTGGATTAATGTGGAAATTGGAATGGGGGGAAATAAGGGGGCTGAATTGTGGAAGGACAATGGAGGCAGAAACGGTATTGTTTATGTTTAACTCGAAAATAAACCTTATGTAACTAACAAGACATTTGTTTATCATCACCTTGACCTTTTTGCCTGTATAATATATCGCTTTTCCTCACTTTCCATTTTTTTTATTCTATATGGTCTTTGGGGTCTGGACTGTCTCTTTTTCTGAATTGGGGAAGAACCTAGAACATGCTGGATTCTACTGCAATCTAAACAATAAAAAACATCAACATTACTTACAGAGTCTGTTTTTCTCTACTTGGTGGAGACTATTTTATCTGCGATAACAGCAGAATGTGTAAAAAGTGTGGAATAAGGTCCAGCATGACTGCTTTCAAAGCATACTACTCAGTATCATAGAGGGATTCAAGAAGATTCCATTAGCCCTGAAACTTAAACTCTTAAAAATAAGGGTTAATTTGGAAACAGAAAAGCCTTCTTTATTTTATTCTCTGTTGAAAAGATCTGCCAAATTGCATTGGGCAGTCAGCTTATCAGATAAGGAACAAGATTGTCACCACAACAGCAATGTTTTGGGAGGACAAAATTAGGAATAATGTATCCAGTTGGAACTAGAGAGGGAATGTAATTACCTGAGGTGGAATGGAGCCAGGATCTGAGCTAGCACTCTTACTATTGCAAAATTTCTCATGGTATTTTAATAATTTCAAGTGTTAGGACTTTGGCTTTAGTTCTCTTTCAAGAGACAGCACTTCCAGCAATGCGTATCATGAGTAACTAGTTCAGTACTGACTCAGAAAGAGGATTACTGCCTCCTGAATCACCAACTCCACTTCCTGCAGTACCTGGATTTTTCTTAGAAGTCTCCCATCAAAGGCACAACCCCACTTAACTTATAAGAGCAGATGAAAACACATTTCAAGATATTAGGATTGCATAGAGTTTAACAAACCAAAACTCAGTTTCTCTCAGGTGACTCTGAGTTGCATACTACTGGAAATTGACACAAAGCCTATCCCCGCTCTGCTTTTATATACTTTGTAGAACATTGCATCTAAAACAAAACCTAAAGAGTGCAGGTAAAGAGAGCACTTTGGCTAAGTTCTGCAGTAAAGTTAAATGAGAGTTTTGTCTGAGTTAGAACTGAGATGCAGGAATAGTGTTGATGGGCTCAGAAGGCATCTGAGTCCAGCCCAACTTGATCAGAAGGTCAGGGCAATCAGGCTGATAACAGGGAAAGAAATCCTTGGAAAGAGAAAAATAATCTTACTTCAGCAAAAAAGGGCAGGGTTTAAACTTGAAAAACCAATATTCTTGAACTTTAAAAACTATACTTTGATTTGTATGTCAATTTCAAAATGTTGGCAACTTTTCTTCCCTTCATACTTGAAATAGTCTCTGAAGGCCAAATTCAGAGCCCATTGAAGTCAGTGGAAAAACTCCCATTGACTTTAACAGTGTTTGGATGAGACCTTAAATTCATTGATCTTCCAAAGTTATGGAACATTTAACAAAGCTGATATTCTAAAATAGGTCTATTTCTGGTTTGATCCAAAATTTAAGCAAAAGTTAGTATATTTAATAATGACTGGTCTAAAAATATTCTCTACTTCTTTTGTCTTCCCCGTGCTCCCAACTGCAGAATTCTATCTCAGTTAACAAATTGGCTTATATTCAAATATAAATGTGACTTTTTTTTACTTTTACCGGCTTCAGAATCCAACTCTAAGTGACCCAATGGGCCAAAAGCACTCCTGATGTATCTCCACTGAAATAACTTGAAATCACTGGAGCTCCATTAGGATTTAATTAGGCACATTTTTGTTGGTTTTAGTGCCCAGCTTGATCAGCAGAACAAAATATAGAACCTGGTCAGCAGAATTTATTTTATATCCTCATTAGGGTGATTTTTTCCTTGGTTAATTCTTAGCTTTCCTTGTAGTTAAGATCTGCGTTGCCATATATTTCCTCTGGCTGGGAGAGATATTCCCATCAGACATAATCCAGAGGAGACATGTGGGTGTCTAGAATAAGGGCATACATTGTTATTTTTTAGGGTTATTAAAAAAATGAGAAAATTGTTTGTGAACAGTTTTCACGAAAATGAATCCTTCTTTTGGTCAAAATTTCAATATGTTATATAAAAAATTCAATATTTTGAACAACTTTATAGTCAATCAAAACCAGGATGATTTTTCATGAAGATGTTTGCCAAGAATTTAGTCAATTTTTTAGTTGAAATTTCAAATTTGAGTGAAAAAATGTATTAAAAAATAATCTAAATTTGTAAAGTTTTCATCAGCTATACTATTTTTCCAGCGTACGTATGACACTTTGGGACCATTGTTCCAGGATTTGGTCCATGATCTGGTTTTTGAAGGTTTCAAGACTTTTTCACATTGTATTATAATCAATGGAAATAATTCTTCCTTCTCCCTCCAGGTACAGTGTGATTAGATGTTGCAGACCCAGCAATTTTTTTTTAAATCAAGCTGGGTTGCTGAGGGGTGCACTTTAAACACTGTTTTACCAAAACTGTTATTCCCAGATTATGAAAGTCCCTCCCCCTTTTTTCAGGCCACTTGAAATCCTTGTTAATATCATGTGCCTATAGTGTTTATTTCTTTTATTTGAGGATGATGTTTCTACTTTGTTATATTTCTTGGTTTTGTATTATTTACAAAACTAAGTAAGTATGTAAATAAATAAATAAAATGCTAGCCTTCCAGTGCTTCTTCCAAGCAGACTAACACACAACATTTCACATTGCTTCAAGCATGAAAGAACCATGAACACCAAAATGTTCTGAGATTATCAACAGTGGCCTGTCACGCTGGTGTCAAGAAGGTAAAGCAGGAGATTGGAATGATCTACACATTCCAATTTGCTATTGATTTCAATAGGAGAAGGTGCTGGCACCTAGTTTACTTCATGAGCTGTTGGCAAGTATTACTGGGCCTGGTTTCCTAATATTAGTAAAAGCCTGATATTTAATGTAGAATTAATCATATTCAACACAAAATATAGGCCTAAATCCTCAGCTGCAAATGAGGAAAGTATAAATATAGCTGAGAAGGGTGTGGATGGATTCAAAGGTATCTTCAAGCTGGGTGAGGATTTTACATCACCTTTGCATTACACTGACTCTGTGGCACAGGTGCATCAGGAGAATCTCCTTGTGTAACCTGCAGTGGCCTGAAGGCTGTTCTAGCTTGGCCCATTGCCAATGGTCCCAAGGTGCTATTACAATATCCAAGGATTGCTAGGATGAAGGGAAACCCTGGCCATGCGCCTTTGCCAGGGCCGTGCTCCCTTCATCAGCCACAGGGAAAGGAATAACGTAGGAGCTGTTAACAGAGCTGGCTTTAGGAAGCGTGGGGTCCAATTTGAACATTTTTGGCGGGGCCCCGGCAGGGATGACTTAAAAAAAACATGTAAAAAAAGCCTTTCATTTCTTAGCAACCAGTTCCCTATAAAAAGTTCTGATTTAAGGGAAGTGCCACAGTATGTATTTTTTGTACCAATAGGGTTACTATATGTCCGTATTTTCCTCCTGGATGGCAATATAAGAACCAAAAAGCCTGACATGTCCGGGAAAATACAGATGTATGTTAATCCTACCTAAAGTTCTTTAAAGCTGCTTTATGCCAGCAGAAAAGAGTCTGGGCCATGATCTTGATCACATAACCTAAAATTAAACTCATCTTTTAAAAATTGAGTTGTGTTTTTATTTTTTGCTTCTCAGTATTGCTTTAAAGATTTATTTGATCCTGCTTTTCTTAACTATTCTTGCTATCTTCTACATAACTCTCTTTTCATTAAAAAAGAACCAATTGACTTTCATGGCACCTTTGACTAAGAACTGCAAGACTGATTCCAAAACGAACACATTAGCTGCAGTAATTTTTTATTTTTTCTTCTAATGCATATACTATAATTTATTCCAGACACTATTATATTTAATTCCATTATTTTATAATATAGCAAACTTTCTCCCTTTTCTTTTTCTGTATCTTTTATTTTGTCTTCCTTCCATTTCAATGCAGCAATTTGAAGAAAAGCTTTCAAGTTAACTCAGGAGTGTGGTTTTGTGATATAATCAAATTTAAGAGAATTTTAAAGTTCTGCTATAGCCTCAATAAAACTGAAATCTATTCTCTGAAATCAGCGCTTGATCTCATTTTATTCATTTATGCCCACTTCGTGGCAGAAAACAAAAAGAGACTTTAGCTACTTCTTGAAGACACCCTTGTCAAACACCACTTTATTCCAGAGTCTTCCTACGTAGTATAGAGTTCCAGGAAAGATTAGAGCATCTAATTTATAAGCCAATTAGTAAATTATTCTCATAAAACAAAACACTTTATTTTTTACTTTTACTTTGTGGATTTAGTGCTGGAGTGAAAGCCCTGAAAATGGAAGCCTTCCATTTACAGAATACGTTTTGTGGCAGTTAAAACTTCGCCATGATGCTCCACCTCCTGACATATGTTTCAGACCAGTTCTAGGGATAAACAAATACTTTAATTCTCATGACCATTCTATCCTTGACTTCTATGATTAAACTGCTAATTAGTGATGCTCATATAGATAGTTTGTGTGATCTGGACACTTATCCACTAGAAAATGAATGGAAACTACCAATTTTATTTTACAGAGGATTCTGGGTAGTAACAACTTTCAATCAGTACTAACTTCTAAAGAGTAACCTAGAGGTAAAAAACACCATGTGCTATATGTAATGTATGCAAATCAACATTTATGGAAAATAAATCCTGGCAAACTATCTTTTTTGGATGAAATTAGAAGTATGATTGATAAAGGTAATCCTGCTGATGTAATGCACTAGAAATTCTGTAAGGCAGTTGACTTGGTACTGCATGACATTTTGATAACAAAACTAGAAAGTTATAAAATTAACACGGCATCACATTAAGTGGATTAAAAACTGAATAACTGATAGGACTCAAAAGTGATTGTAAATGGGGAATCATCTTCAAACAGATGTGTTTCTAGTGGGGTGCCACAGAGATCAGTTCTGGGCGCCATGCTATTTAGCATTTTTATTAATGACCTGGAAGATAATACAAACTTTATCAATGACAATTTTATGTTATGACACAAAAATTGGGGGAGTGGTAAATAACGAAAAGGATAGGTCATTGATACAGAGGGTATCAAGCGGCAGCCAGCAGAAATTGTGGGGGACCTGCCATTTCTTGAAAGGTTAGTTTAAAATATGTTAAGTGCTGAATGTCTCTTGTCTGGCACAATCAACTCATAAAATACATTTAGCTTATCTGTCATAAAATATCTGCAGTTCACTTTCTAAGGTTCACAGAACTGCCAAAATCCTGCCTCCCTTATATGTACAATCACACAGTATACATGCAATCATACAAAATAGTACATATGTATACATAGAAAAATGTGCAGTTTAAACATAAACAATATACAGTTCAATTTATTCACACACATTTGTTGGAAGAACAGAATACATAAAGGTAAACCAATTAATGCATGTTTTTTCTGTTTTTCTGTATATTTTTATTGTATCCTGATTTTGGTAGTTTTCCATTGTCAGCCATTTTCAGCCAAAATCCCTAAAAAAAATTCTCTCCAGATGAATAAGGTCTCATGAGATTATGTCTGCCTTCTCATGAAGTTTCATAAATCCTTCAAAAATTATGAGTATCTGAGGAAAATTTCCTTTAGCAAAGAAAAGTCCTGAGGTATCATTTTCTTTTCCCTTGTCTATAGGGGAATAAAATAGAAAAAGATGGAAAATCTCTTGGGTGACGGGTGTGGATGGAGGAGGTAGAATACCTCTGGGAGGAGGGGGAGGACATCATAAGATCTCTGGAGAAGAGGAATATTTCTCCAGGGTTTTAGGAGGAAAAATTTGGGGTAGGAGAAACAGGGAGGCAGCTGGTCTCTAGGAAGGAGAAGGAAAGAGAAGTTCATTATAGAACAGTGTATTTTTAATACATATCCACAGTGAAATTTATGTAACTACCTCCACTTACCTACAGGTTTTACAAAAAAAAAATGTGCAGTTTTTGAGTAACAAATTTTCTTAGAACTTGCTAAAATTTTCTATGGATATTTTCAGTGGCTCTACTGTGCTCTTACTGTGGATGTGTGTCCGAAGACACACTATGATGTGCTGTGGGAATCTAACTGAATATTCTCACTTTTATATGATTAAAGCCTCAACTTTTACAATATATTAACATACAGTATTTTAAAAAAATTTAATATACAGATGAAATTGGGACACAGGAAACATCTGAATGCCTCTGATTACCTCAGGGCAACTGCACTTTCCTGGAGTTCCTCAGCTGCTAGCATTAATGGTCTTTATAACGACAAAAGCAGCATTAGATAAAAATCATTCAGAAGAAATCTCTCTAATGGTTTGAGCATACAAGCATAATTGGCCTCACACAGCAGCTGTGGTTAGGTGTGGTTTATGGATATCATCAAGAAATATTGATGTATATGCTACATATGGATGATATATGGATATAATCAAGAAGTATATGCTAGGTGCTGTGTCATGCTCTCATTTTAATTGACAATGATTTTATCACTTATCCACTCCCTGTATTTATAAATCTTGATTAAACCACAATACGTATATGTCAATATATGCACAGAGATTTTATAGAATGTAAGTGTAACCTACTATTTTTTCTGTTTGAATAGTTCATCCACAGAAGATAAAGGGCACTCATTTATAAACAAGAGTTGGTTAGTGCCAGCTGCCCGTGGGAGACATTGAGAATATGTAATATAGTAGAAACTGTTTAATGAAGACATCCCAGTAGATGGCTTCTCATCCTGACTAAGCAGCCTTTATGAATAAGCAATCTTCCTCAGACCCACTGTCCTGGGTGAGGTCTAGCCCTGTTGTGGCTGGACCCAGATGGGGGAAGCTTTCAGGCTCTACAGGGCCACTATGAAGCTTCTAAGGGATTGGAATGGAGCTGCCTCTGTCTACGTGGTGCTTAGAAGCTCTGTAGAAGACCCTATAGACATGTTTTGCAAATGGTAGTCATACTTCCACCTTTTCATGTTCTCTGTATGCATAAATATCTTCTGTCTGTGTGTTCCATTCTATGCATCTGAAGAAGTGAGCTGTAGACCATGAAAGCTTATGTTGAAATGAATTTGTTAGTCTCTAAGGTGCCACAAGTACTCCTGTTCTTTTTTCTCAGCCCTCAGAGGTCCTAAAAGTGCCTTTGCTTCCCCCTTATACAGACTCACCCACCTTGTCTCTCACAGAAAAACAAAAATATTTTTGCTTCAACATTTGTGGCTCATTGTGAGGTTCCTCTTTTTTCCCTCAGAGCATTCATAAATCTACTCTAGAAAAACATACACAAGCCCAGACTCTCTCATTCTACTCAACTCCCATCTTGATACCACACTCCTCCCACCTCAATCACTGAGCTCTGTAGAAGTTTTATTCTGTGGCTTCCACTACTAGAATAAAGTCTAGATACAAATTCCCCAGTCCCACTGTAGGTTACCAGACTTGGAGGTCCGCTGTCACAATGGGGAGTGACAGAATATTCCAATAGTAAGAAAGAAACAGGTAATAATTACTTAAACAGAGAAAGATGGGTTATTAAAAATTAACTCAACAGTTCTCAACCTGTGGTACATGTACCACTGGTAGCACATGGTTGTATCAGGTAATATGTGGATTGGTTAAAGGTATAGTATAAGAATCCACTATAACTATAATAATTAAAATTACAGGGATGGTATGCTAAGTACTTTTGAGCTTATGACACACTTGGTCTTAAAGTCTGAGATCATTGAATTAACTCTTTTTAAAACTTCTGTATCAATGTACAGTTGTCAGTTTAACCAGTACTAATATTACATGTGACAGATATTCCTAGCTACATAAAAATTAAGGACCCAGTCCTGAATTCCTCACCACAACTCTGACTGAATATTGAGTATGCAAAACATCAGAATCTTCAGTTCACAGTTCTCACAAAAGTCCTTGAACAAAATCTATTCCTCAAGTTATTCTCCAGTTCTGGTAACAGGCAGAAGTGTAACTTCAGAGGAGCTATGCCAGTTTGTTCAACATCCTTCTTGATCTGTGAACAGTAGAACTGGATACAGTATTCCAGTAACGGTCATGCTAATGCCAAACACAGAGGTAACATAACCGCCCTGCTTTTATTCGATATTCCTGTTTATACATCCAAGGATTGCATTAACTCTTTTGGTTACAGCATTGCACTGGGAGCTCATGTTCATCTGATTATCCACCTTGAACCCCAAGTCTTTTCTCAGAGTCACTGCTTCCCAAGATAGTCAACCATCCTGCAAGTGTGGCCTGCATTCTTTGTTCCTAGATGCATACATTTACATGTAGCTATATTAAAATACATATTGTTTGCTTGTGCCTAGTTTACCATGCGATCCAGATTGCTTTGTATCTGTGATTTGTCCTCTTCATTATTTACTACTCCCCAATTTTTGTCTCTTCTGCAGATTTGATAAGTTATGACTTTATGTTTTCTTTTAGGTCATTGATAAAAATATTTTATAGTGTAGGGTCAAGAAGCAATCCTTTCAAGACCCCATTAGAAAGACACCTGCTCGATGATGATTTGCTGTTTACAGTTACATTTTGAGAACTGTCAGTCAGTTTTTTAATCCATTTAATTTGTGCCACATTAATATTGTACCATTTGACTTTTTTAATCAAAATGTCATGTGGTACCATGTCAAATACCTTACAGAAATCTTTTGTATCAAATCTATTACCTTTATCAATCCAACATGTAATACCTTAAACAATTAAATTAGTTTGACAGGATCTGTTTTCCATGAATCCATGTTGATTGGTATTAATCATATTATCTTCCCTTAATTTTTTATTAATTGAGTCCCATATCAGTCATTCCATTATTTTTCCTTGGATCAGTGTCAGGCTGACAGGTCAATAATTACCCGAGTTGTTCTGTTTGCCCTTTTTAAATATTGGCACAATATTAGCTTTCTTCCAGTCTTCTGGAACTCCTGCAGGTACTTTTGCACTTTCACCCTCCTTCAGTTCCTGCACTGCGTAAAGCTTGGCTGCACCTATTGTGGGATTTAGACTCTGATCTGGTAAAGGAATTGCCTGCATGTATTCCTTTTCAGGACTGAAACATTACTTTATAAATGCAGTGCAGGAAATTGATTTCCCCTGTGTTTGTACAACAACATGTACACCTGGAGTGCTCTGTAAATAAAAAGTACCAAAGAACAGATAACCTCAGAAATGCCTTATTTTCCATCGTAATCATACATCTTTAAAATCTTTGTAAACATTAACTTATTATTCTGCAGATGTGTTTTGCATTGCTGTCTTACAGAACTCATTTCTAGCTGAATTTCTTTCAAAAAGCTAAGGGTAATTTGGAGATCATTTTAGGCATGTTGCCCATTGTTCAGTACATCTTGAAAACAGTCCTCCAAGGGTCTGAGCAGGTTTATCATTAAGAGATAATTGGAGTGTAAAATGATATAGTGATAGAATTGTAGGAGCTTAGGAAAAAAATTGTGTGTTGACAGACTAAATTAAGCTCTTAGTTATTCAAAATGTTAAATTCTTTCTCGTCCAAAGAGTTGATCTTACTGCAATTCTTTCCACATGCCTTTTTAAAATACAGTTATGGACTTAGTGGTACCATCTTGGCACAGTCTTAAGAAGTGGGCATACAGAGCCACATCCCTTTGATGGGCTAGCTCTTTGAGAGAGAGATTATACTTGAGTTATTAGTCTTCCTAGAGCCTCCCACTGTACAGGGGGAGTGTGCAGGCTGAACAAACCTTTAATATGGTTTAGCCTGTTTCCTCAATGTAGAAAAGGGGTTGGGGCATGGTCCTGGTCCCTTTCTCTTTCTTCAGATACACACAGAAAGGGCAATACTTGTGCTTCGTCGCATCAGGGAATGCTGTTGTCTTTGGTCACTGCACAGGGTTGTTCCTTGTGCCCTCCACCAACACACCACAGAAGAGTCAGGGATAAATTTAGACATGTGGTATTGCATTTAACTCATCTTTCATGCATAGGTGTAGTTTGACTTCTATATTTGGGGGTGGGGAGGGTGGGAGACAGACAGCTCCAGTCAGGACAATGAGGCCATGTGTGTGGAGGGGCAAATTTTGCACCTGCCCTAGGCTTACAGTTTGGGAGGGGCGCAACAACTCCCTGCCCCACTTCAAACTTCATCCATGCTTTTGTGTAGCATCTTTCATACAAAATATCTCAAAATACTCGTCACAGTTAAATAGCTTTTGGAAAGCCAGGAAAAAATTCTGGATCCTTTAGAAAGATATAGGCCAAACTGTGCCTCTCAGGATAGCGATTTCAATGGGAGTTATATCATGAATCCAGGGGAAGAGGCATGAAATTAGCCTTTAAGGTAGAAATGTCAGACAGATTTCATATTACAATTTTCTTATTTCTTTCTGAAATGCAAATGGTATGTTAATATAAGCCCTTGTTCAAGTTAGCATTTCCATGATTCCTATCCATGTTAATTACATATTTTAGGGGGGCTGTGTGAAAGTTAGAGAAGGCCATCCCTTATATTTCCCTTGGTAACATTAAAAAGGCTAGCTTACCTCTGATGTGTTTGCTCTTCCACATGAACCTGGCTATTCACTTTGAAAGAGTGTCAAACTTTTTCTTGGGATCAGATGAGATAAAAGAAGACGGAGTACAATGTCCAGCTCATCGCCTGAGTCTGTTGACCTTCAAGACAGTTGAAAAAGTCATCTGTTTAGCTGGGCCTTTTTTGGAGGAGGTGGACTGAGTGGGGAAGGTTTAGTCACATGTTTTGTGTGGTGATCTCTTTGGAGAGTGTTTTTAAGAATTATTTGCTTTTTTAATGTTATTTTTGGAGCACTTACAGAGTGATAGCTGCTGAGTTAAAATAAATACAAATTTTGATTGGCTCACTTTTTCTTGCAAGAGGGCTCTATTGTACCTTGTAGCCACAGGTCTGCACTGGGCCTCCCAGATATACCTGCGTGTGCATGGAGAGTGTATCGGCTGTCCCACACTCCAACAGGGAGCAGCATGTGCTTCCCTCTGCAACTGGCCAGGTCTGTGGGTTGTTGCAGAGGAGGGAGAGGAAAGGGATATAGGAATTGTCATGCTAGATTATCCTCCTGTATTCTGTGTTTTATGAGAAAGATGCATGAAACCCCAAAATGAAACCACATTATGCAATAATGTGCCTAAAGAAAAAGTTTTTTCATAACCCCTATTAGGGCCGCCCCGGGGAGGGGTGGGGTGGGGAAGGGCAAGTGGGGCAATTTTCCCCAGTCTCCGGGCCCTGCAGGGCCCCCCCAAAGAGTTTTTTTTGGGGCCCTGGAGCAGGGTCCTTCACTCGCTCTGGGGGCCCCGGAAAAGTCTCGCAGGGCCTGGGGTCTCGGAGCTTCTTCCACTCCGGGTCTTTGGGGACAATTTGGCAGCAGGGATTCCTTCCACTCTGGGACCTGCCACCGAAGTGCCCCAAAGACCCGCAGTGGGGTGTCCTTCTACCCCGGGACCCACCGCCGAAGTGTCAGGTCTTCAGTGGCAATTTGGCGATGGGGGCCCCCCGCTGAAGACCCCAGGGCCCCTGAATCTTCTGGGGGCCCCTGACCCCTATGAATTGGAGGCTGTTTTACAGCAAGGAGTCATAGTCCTGTCTCCATGCTACACCTTTTGGTAAGGCTAGTGATGCTACTTTCTCAGTCTTTGGCCAGATCCACAAAGGCATTTAGGCTCCTAACTCTCATGGATATCAGTGGGGGTTAAGTGCCTACAGACCTTTGTAGGTCTGGGCCTTTGTGCTCAGGTGAGTGCAAAGAATGACTGTGTTTAGCCTCTGCACAGGGTAGAGGTTCTTCCTTAGTGTCCACTGGCAGCTGGCCATGTAACATTATCAGTGCTTAGATACGTATGATGGTGAGGGATGCACTAGAAAGTCCACAGATGGATGGATAGATAGAAATAGAGAATAAATATGATTTAAATTCCAAATAGCTACTCCAAATTCCAAATGCCTGAGTATTTATTCCAGGCAGAAAGGTTATGGAGTCTGAGACATAGCATGATGTTATCAGAGTATATTGAGATTCTATCATGAATCTACCTTAATCCCTTAGAAAATTATATCTGACCTAATTTTTACAGCCAGCGATTCTTATGGTTACAGCAAATAATAAGGGTGACCTTGGGCATTCCTGTTACCACTCTCTCTCTCTCTCTCTTGTGTAAATTATTCTAATCTTAGGGCATTTACTTATTTTATGAAAAGACAAAGTCATAGATCAGTCCTAGCCAGCTGATACATTTCTGCAAATTCATATCTGACAGTACTGCAAATAGGTAAATATTTCCAACATATGTTGATTGCTTTTCCGCATCAATTGACAGTATAAGAGTTGACGGCTGGATCATCATTTGCAAATGATATCTAATGGTCTCTGATGTTATATTAACTGTATCATCTCATTGTAAATCCCACTTGTTCTGAGCATTATCTGCTTTGTTGGAGCTTCTAATCTTTCTTACCAACATCTTTCTGAACATCTTGTAATCCAGATTTAGTAGGGAAATACTGTCGGTTACTAGCAGTGGGTCTTTGGTTTTGATATTATCAAGATTGTGGCCCTTTGCCATGTTGTGGGGAATTGTCCTTTTTGTTAACATATAGATTATTGCTGCTTGGTACAATGGTACTAAAGTGTCTCAGAGTCTTATAAAATTGTCTTCGCTAGCTGTCTGGCCGCTGGAGCCTTATTATTTTTTAGTGACTTGATAGATTCTATTATAGTCTCCTTTGTTATTAGGTCTCTTATACTGTTGATTGAGTTAGAGGAATCCCATCTGTAATGGGTGGTACAGAACTTTTAGGTCTCAAAAGGTGGCCCATATTGCCATAGTTTCCTTTCATTCCAGTTTTCCTAACAAAGGAAAGCAACTGTCTACCTGGGAGTTGGGAATCTAGAACACAAAGGAGTTCCCTCAGGAACTCGAAGGCAGGAGAATTAGACACATGTTCAAACTCACATCTACTCCAGGAAGGGGGCTGTTATAATAATGGAGAAAACCACTCCCCATTCTAGATGTCTGTATTTTTGTTAGTTTAGTTTGTTTTAAACTTGTTTTGGGCAAACAGTCAGAGGCACTGTAGGCTTTTAGAAAGGGACTTTACTTTGTGTTTGCTCTAGAAGAAATAACCCGGCCTCATTCCCAAAGGAGGTTTTACTTCTGTGCCAGAAAAGGGGCTTCTGCTATTTGTGGGATGGACGTGGAACTGGGCTCTGTTATAGGATCTAAATACAATGGCTGCAGTTAGAAAGGAAACATCTTATTGATCACACTATTATTATTAATTATCTGTACTATGGTAGCATCAAGAGGCCTCAGTTGGATCCCCATTGTGCTAGTTGTTGTAAAAACCTGGGGCAAAATGGCATTCCCTGCCTCAGGAAAAACACACTTAATTCAAGAAAAGGAGGAAATCTAATATTCCTGTTCTTGACGTGACTGTTGGTAAATATAGTATAGAAACCTGCAGGAATAAATAAAATCAATAACATAAGATGAATGCTTCCCTTTAACAGGAAACATTGCATGGAGAAATTTAAAAACCCTATGTCTTTTACTAGTTATTCAGGTATACAGTGACTTACTTTCACTATGACTTTACAATTTGTTCTTCATCCATAGGGAGGGCATAATTTTCATGATTTTACTGCTAACATTCTATTTCCTGAGTTGCTAGACCAAGAGTTCACCTGCTCTATTTCCATATTCAGAAAATATGTCTGTAGTATCTCATTTGTTTCTCTCTCTTTTTTTGTAGCACGATCAGTTGGTTCCTGATGAGTTTGTCTAAATTCTCCGTCTCTGGCGTTCACTTTCCAGAAGTGTAATTGTCCCTTCTAATTTGGGAGGTCATCTCTGCCTGACCCCAGCATGAGTGTGCTGAGAGGAAGGACCCATGAGGTCTTCCTTCCTCCCCACCCCATACAGGACAGCCCAAGACAATCTCTATAACCAGGACTTTTCCTGGTTAGTACAGTTAGCTACCTCAAAAGAACAGAATGCGGGAGGCAGAAGGGCCATCTTTCTTGGGGCTCGATTGCTTAAATGAGCAGGTGGGAAGGAAGAGGCCTCCTATGTCCTTGTCCCCACCTTGTGCAACACAGAGCAGTATTTAGCTCATTAAATGTTTAAAAAGCCATAAAATTAATCATTTTGGGCTCAGTTCTGCAGCTCTCACGTACACACAACTGACACTGAAACCTGCAGCAGTCAAGTGTGCAATGGCTGTAGGACTGTATGTAACTAACCATGTGGACAAACACTATTGACACTTCTTTGGCTAAGGGAAGAATTCTAAAGTATTTGTTTTCCTTTGTTTATGGCATGGTTGCATTATACTTTAAAATGAACTGTGGTAAGAACTTCGGAAAATTCCCCAGTAAAGATCATATTATAAGGAATGACCAACTTATCTTGGTTTTTATCACAACATTTATCATGCAGATTAAAATAACTGATTTATGCTGCAGATGCCATTGAAGACCACATTGCATGGCTTGTCTCTTCCACAGTATTTCCACAGATGAATATGCTTGTCTGAATTCTGAAACTATACTACAGCACATGCAATTGATAGGTGCCATCCATTATCCAGATTCAGCCTTGAGACAAATAGCTACCCCCTCAGTGAAGTTAGTACATTTATTCTTTCTTGCACCAGGGCTGAATTTTGCCCATTATATTTTATTTAAGAAAAATATAGTTATGAATAGGATTAATAGCAATGATTTAATTCCCCGTACCCTCTCACAGAAGTTTTATTAGGAGTTGTTATGATAGGGAGAGAGGATATGGTCATTAAACAACCCACACTTGCATTTGGCTCACAGTTAGATGAAAGAATGCCTTGTGTGTTGCATAGCTGCAGAGATTTTATTTCCCTTCACTTCATTTCTTTCTTGTGTTCATACGCAGGAGTAGGCCTAATATTTCATTAACTCTGTGTTGTGGGTCCTGGCAGATATAACCCCATAATTGGCCACTATTGGCAGCAGGCACGAGGAGCAGCACCCCTCTGCTGTAAGAGGTTCTGCAGAGCATGTTGTCCATGAAGGCTCTAAACCAGGATGACTCATTGGCCCTCCACTTGGACACTATTGTTTCTTACCTCCTACCCTGCCGAAGAGTGAAAACTAGCACAGTTTAAAGTCAATGTTTTCAGTGGGCATTGGATCCAGCCCTCAGAGAGACAAGAGCGGGATAACAAGGAGTCCAGTGGCACCTTAAAGACTAACATTTATTTGGGCATAAGCTTTCGTGGGTAAAAAACCCACTTCTTCAGATGAGTGGAGTGAAAATTACAGATGCAGGCATTATATAATGACACATGAAGAGAAGGGTGTTACCTCACACGTGGAGAACCAGTATTGACAGGTCCAATTCAATCAGGGTGGATGTAGTCCACTCCCAATAGTAGATGAGGAGATGTCAATTTCAGGAGAGGCAAAGCTGCATTTGTAATGATATTTTGTATTGGGAGTGGACAATACCCACCATGATCAGATCCAAACTAACACGGTTACCCCTCTGACACTTTTAAAACAGCATAATCCTTCACTGTCCATCAGGGACAACCAACTGGAGAGCACTGATTGCAGGAATCGTTTAGATCATGCTAATCAAGCCCCAGCAGGAATGTATCATGCAGTGAGAAGGGAAGACTAGACTGCCCTATTAAGAAGCCAGATAATGATAAAACATGATTAAAGAGATATAGAAATTACCAAGTGGGAGGTCAAGAAGTTCTAAGAGGGGGAGGTGATCATGGAACTGTGCTTTTAAAATGCACTAATTCTAGGAGAGGATGTATATCATGATCATACATAAGCGGCTGAGCAATAATCACACCAAATTATAGCCCTTAGGGTGGCTTAAGATAGTTTAGGTGCCTTTAATACAGAGTCAATATAGATGGATGATGTAAGAATCTGAAATTCTCATGAAATGTTTTTACAGAAAATGATGAAGCTTTTCTCTTGACTTATAATATAATAATTGGAGATATACCAGTCTCCTAGAACTGGAAGAGATCTTGAAAGATCATTGAGTCCAGCCCCCTTGCCTTCACTAGCAGGACCAGTTTTTGCCCCAGATCTGTAAGTGGCCCCCTCAAAGATTGAACTCACAACCCTGGGTTTAAGCAGGCCAATGCTCAAACCACTGAGCTATCCTTCCCCCCAAATTTAAATGTTACTCAGAGAAATATCAAGTAACACAACACTGTACAGTAAGTAACAAAAAGTACTGCAGATAAGGCTGTTGCAATAAGTTTTATTGTATGAAGAAGCAAGTGCTGTCATTTTCAGATAGCTGAGATGAATTTCTCACACACAGATGCAGAGCTGCCAGCCCAACTGCATGAAGACAAAATAATTACTTTCTCTAATGGAGGTAAAGAATCTGGGATATTTTTATGTGCGGCAATACCTAGAGGAAAAATATCAAACACACTATTTGACTGGTTACAGTAGGTAGTATACAAGCCCTTCCCAACTGACAACATTAGCTCTGCAGTAACATTGCAAAGCTCAGTTGAGGAGTGCCACTTTGTGCTAATGCTTATAAAGCAGATTGAACAACAATCTGTCTCTTGGCAAACACTGAGAACCACTTGCTATTGTTTCCTCTGCTTTAGTTCTTTCCGTTTACCTTTTCCCCTAAGATTTTGGTAAGAAAAGGCCATAGTTCTGGTATAAGTGGGTAGCACCCATCAAAGTCAATGGTACTGAAGACAAACAAGTGGCATCTGCTGATACCAGGTCTGAATTTGGCCTGAAGTGTTTTGGAATTGCCAATTCGCAATTGTGTTTTGAAGAATACTGATTTTTGACAAGCTACAGAATCATGTAGTTGGCTAATTGCAGGGCCACGTCAGCTGCTTATTAGCCTTCCTGTCCAAAAGGAAAATACAGTGATATTGGTGGTTTGGTAAAGCGAAAAGTTCAGGATGACAATGGTGGCCACTGGAATAAAGGAAAGGGGAGAACAAAGGTCCTCTTTGGGCTGGCATTAGAGTTAGTGGCAGCATAGGAAAACTCACACTCATGCATCTAAGGCTATTCAAAAGAGCTTGTTAGCTAATTACACATGCAGGTGTTACTGTGACAGCGCAAGAACTAGTGGCACGTGAAAACTTAGTATGAAAACCTGAAACGAACATCAGGAAAATAAACAGAAAAGAGGAGAAGAGTAAACCAGGGGTTCTCAGACTTTTGTACTGGTGACCCCTTTCACACAGTAAGCTTCTGAGTGCAACCCCCCTTATACATTAAAAACACTTTTTAATATATTTAACACCATTATAAATTCTGGAGGAAAAGCGGGGTTTAGGGGTGGAGGCTGATAGCTCATGACCCCCCATGTAATAACCTCTCTACCCCCTGAGGGGTCCCGACCCCTAGTTTGAAAACCCCTGGACTAAACCAACAGAAGAAGTGAAGAGGAGAGAAAGAAAAAATAATGTAACAAACTCAAAAGTAATTGCAAAGATCGAAATAAAATTAGGAAGGAGGAGAGAGATACTAGCAAAGTAAGGGGACCCTGAGGCAAAAACAACCAGAAATCATCCTTTTTAAAAGTGTATAGTAGTATGAAAAATGGGCTTACAGGCAAGAAATCACTGAAGCCATCATCATGCTGGATCCTCACACCATATGGCTTTAGACACTTAGCTACTATCATTTCATATGAATAATTAGTCACAATGTATAAGGTATCTAGGCTAATAAGTGGGGTACCTTTGATACATCCTATTAGATGATATTGCATTTTGTAAAGTCAGGAATTAACTTTTATAATGTTTTCCATAGCTTCCTCTCATTACTTATTTGCTCATTACTCTAGTCAGTTTGGCGATATTTTAAGGCTCTAGTGTCAGTTACTGTACAGATTTAGAACCATTCATATTTAGTGGTTTCGGAAGAACCAATTATAAAAAGGAAGGTTCTGTGGTATAGTGCTGACAAGAGTGTGACGAAAGTTAATGAAAACAGAGTTTATTTAAAATAGCCAAAATGTGTTAATGATTTAATTATATGCACAGCTTGGAATGAGAAGTAATATACAGCAGGCATAGGCCTCCTACAGCAACTGAGGCCTGGTCTACACTACGCGTTTAAACCGATTTTAGCAGCGTTAAACCGATTTAACGCTGTACCCATCCACACTACAATGCTCTTTATATCGATATAAAGGGCTCTTTAAATCGGTTTCTGTACTCCTCCCCAACGAGAGGAGTAGCACTAAAATTGGTATTACCATATCAGATTAGGGTTACTGTGGCCGCAAAT
>NC_133769.1:68932290-68941926 GCF_003597395.2 Chelonoidis abingdonii | reverse complement strand
TCGACTTTATACAATCTGTTTTATAAAACCGGTTTATGTAAAATCGGAATAATCCTGTAGTGTAGACGTACCCTCAGGTAACAGCCTGCTCTAGAGATCAGAGAGGTAAGACTGTACTACTAGTGAGTGAAACACTTCTCTCTCCCAACAAAGTATCAGTCAATGAAATGAACCCAAGCCACAAAATATGAATCCAGATTTCAACCATAACAAAATTCATGGATTCAGATTTTGGTTTAGACTCATCTATCTCAAATAACCAGGAAGCAAAAGGCAGGGTCCTGGGAACACCATAGCACAATGGGACCCAACTGCAAACCCACAGTCCTGACATTCTGGTAACAGAAATATACTCCAGCTCCATCCAATGCAATTTCTAGGGTGGATGGAACTTTAACCTTCATTCCCACCCTACAAAACCCAATCCCACCTCCACAGCTGTGGCTCATAGAAAAATGCCAAGAGCCTTGGCCATGGAATCACAGAGTGTGAAGAAGACAGTTTGTACCTCTCAGAGCTATTTTTCAGGCTGTCTACAGACTCAGGCAGGCAACACTGAATAAGTTTACAAAGGATTCATATTTTAAAGGTTATCTTTGCAACCATAAGGGAAATATCATAGAAATGTAAGGCTGGAAGGGATCTCAAGAGGTCATCTGCTCCCTGGCACTGAGGCAGGACCAAGTATACCTAGACCTGATAGGTGTTTGTCAAACCGACTCTTGAAAGTGCCAGTGATGGGGATTTCACAACCTCCTTAGTAACATATTCCAGTACTTATCTATCCTTATATTTAGAAAGTTTTCCCAAATATCTAGCCTAAATCTCCCTTGTTGCAGATTAATTATGACTTCTTCTCCTACCTTCAGTGGACATGGAGGACGGTTGATCACTGTCCTCTTTATAGCAGCTCTTAAGATATTTGAAGGCTGTTATCAGGTCCCCCTGTCCTCTGGTGTCTGTGCCTTGTCATGGCGGGACAGCTTGCATGTTCTAATGATCCCCAGAGTCTGTGTTGGTGGGGCCTTTTTGCTCCTGATAGGTTCAACCATGCCAGATTGGTCTTTGGGGGAGGGGCCAGACAAAACAGACACCCTGGTCCTCCAGGTTGGGGGTTAGGCACAGGGCTAACAACCTATCCCGTAAAAAACAAAATATGTTACGGAAACAGCAATGGAGAAATCGACCATTACTCTGTGTGACAGCGTTCAGGAGTCAATGATCTGTATGACTGTCAGTGGTGAAAGCCGAAAGGAAGCCAATGGCATGAAGAGTGAAGTGCTCAACACCAAGACAAAAACCAGACTTGGTTTTTGGAGCATACGGATAATGTACGAAACAGGGACACTAGCTCAGGTCACAGCAGAGATGAGATGCTACAGCTTACACATCCTGGGTGTCAGTGAGAGCAGATGGATGGGATCAGGAAGATTAACAACAGCCTCGGGAGAAACTGTGCTGTTTTTTGGATGGGATGATGGACAACACTATGAGGGTGTTGCCATCCTTTTGAAGAAGGGAGTGGAGCATTCCCTGCTTGAATGGAAATCCATCAGCAGCAGACTTATGAGAGCCAGACTGAAAGGGAAACATAATAATATCACCCTGATTCAGTGTTATACTCTGTCAAATGACAGTGATGAAGAAGTAAAGGACAAATTCTACCTTACATTACAAGCAGAGTTAGAGAGAGTACCATGCCACGACCTAACTGTCTTCATGGAAGACCTGAATGCCAAGGCTGGTAAGGACAACACGAAAGAACAATGGGAAGACATGGGTGTGGCACCATGAATTAAAATGGAGAAAGGCTTGTTGATTTCTGTAACATGAATGACCTAGTCATCGGCAGAATCCTATTTGAACTTCATGAAAATCACAAGCTCACATGGTGTTCTCCAAATGGCAGAGATAAGAACCAGATTGACAATCTCATGATCAATGACAAATGGTGATGCTCATTAACAGGTGTTAAACTGAGAAGGGGTGCAGGTGTTGGCAGCGACCACCACCTCGTGACAGCTTCCGTCAAGCTAAAACTGAGAAGTGTGGGTCCGCCAAACAAAGGATAATAAACGTTATGATATTGACAAGTTAAAGTCCCTTGAAATACAGAAAGCCTTCGTTCTGCAGTTAAAGAACAGGTTTCAAGCACTTGCAAACCTTGATGAAAAGGAGGGGATGGACTGCAGATGAGGAGATCAACAAGAAGTGGGACAAAGTAACAGCAATTTATAAACAGAGCAGTGAAGTCTGTCTAGGTTACAGGCACAAGAGAAGGAAGGAGTGGATTACATCCAGCAGATGGAATGCCACAGAAACCAGATGAGCCCTGAAGAAAAAAATTTTAGACACAAAATCCCGATGCTAAAGGACAAATACCACGAGCAGTATAGCAAGGCACATCGGAAGGTCAAACGCCTTGTGAGGGCAGACAAACGGCATTATATTGATAATCTAGCAACCCAAGCAGAGGATGCAGCTGCTCGTGGTGAACAAGGAACCGTCTCCAAAATGACTCCTATCTCAGTGGGGTAAATCCAGAGCAGTCACACTGATTTCAGTGAAGTTCTCCCACATTTACACCCGCGGATTCAGCCACAAGGTATTATCGGTGGTAAACAGCAGACACCAACAAAGAATCATCAGGAACAAACAAGGATACCTACTAACACCCGAAAAAGAACAAGAAATGCGCTGGACAGAGCATTTCAAAGAATTGATGAACAGGGAGCCATCTAAAGAGGAAGCAAAAGAAGATCTTGATATCAACACAGACACCCCAGCTAAGGAAGAGATTGTTCATGCCATCAAATTCTTAAAAAATGGGAAAGCTCCTGGGAAGGATAACTTGAATGCAGAATTGTTCAAAGTAAATCCTGAGTGAGCAGCATCTATCCTGGCCCCTCTATTGACATCAGTTTGGGAAAGGGAAAAAGTGCCAGATGAGTGGACCAATGGGGTTATAGTGAAGATACCAAGAAAGAAACTCTCAGTGGTATCACACTTTTATCTGTGCCAAGCAAAGTATTGTGTAAGATCATAGTCCGGTGTATATCAGAGGCAGTTGATAGCATTCTCAGAAAAAAGCAAGCCGGTTTTCAGAAAGGGCATGGATATACAGACTAGATCTTCACTCTACGAAACATGATAGAACAGTGCTTAGAATGGCAACGGCAACTCTACACAAATTTCATAGACTTGGAGAAGGCTTTTGATAGCATTCACAGGGCCAGCCTATAGCGCATTCTGTGGGCATATGGAATTCCTTTCCATACAATCAACGTCATCAAAAGCTTCTATTTCAACTTTACATGCAGTGTTGATCACAGTGAGCTCAGTTCTGAAGTCAAAACGGGAGTATGTCAGAGGTGTGTCATGTCTGCAATCCTCTTCAACATTGCCATTGGCTGGCTAATGCAGCATACAACAGAAGACATTCCAAGATGCATTAAATGGACACTCTTCTCATCCCTTGAAGACCTGGACTTCACAGATGATGTCGCTCTCCTATCACATGCGCAACACCATATACAAGAAAAAATTCGATTCAATGCATTCAGCCAGCAAAATTGGACTGAAAATCAACTGCAATAAGACAGATATCATGACCTTTAATATTGCCTCACCATCAGTATGGATAGAGGATTATGTTCTCACCAGTGTAGAAATATTCACATACTCGGGCAGCACCATCAGCCAGGACAGTGGAACAAGCGAGGACACCCAAAACAAAATCAATAAAGCCAGGAACACCTTCAGGAGCTTAAATACAGTCTGGAAATCATCAAAATACAACACCAAAGCCAAACTCAAGCTTTGTCAGAGCTGCGTACTTTCAACACTACTTTATAGTGCAGAATGCTGGGGAATGAGAAAGTATGACATGTCCAAACTGTCCTCATTCCACACAACCTGCCTTAGAAAAATCCAACATATCTTTTGGCCCAGAACAGTCTCAAACCAAGATCTATTGACACAGTGCAGCAAGAAGATCTGAGCACCATCATTGCCAGGAGGCGCTGGAGATGGATTGGTCATGTGCTTTGGATGGAAACTGATTCCATCACCAGAGTAGCAATAAGATGGACACTCGAAGGCAAGTGAAAATGAGACCACCTGAAAACAACATGGTGAAGAGCTGTGGAAGCCGAGCTGAAAAACCTGGTGCACAGTTGGGGAACTACTGAAAGACTTGCCAGAAACAGACATGAGTGGAGGAGCTTCGTTACTGCCCTAAATGCCAGAGGTGTAATGGGAACATCATGATGATGATGATCAGGTCCACGCTTGGTTTCCTTTTCTCAATACTAAACATGCCCAATTTTTTTAGCCTTTCCTCATAGGTCACTTTTTCTAAACCTTTTATCGTTTTTGTTCTCCTCTGAACACTCTCCTGTTTGTCCACATTTTTCTTAAAATGTGGTGCCCAAAACTGGACACAGTAGTTATTAGCTGTAGCCTCACCAGTGCTGACTAGAGCAGGACAATTACCTTCCATATCTTACATCCAATACTCCTTTTAATACACCTAAGAATGATATTAGCCTTTTTTGCAACTACATTACATTGTTGGCTTATATTCAGTCTGTGATCCACTATAACCCCCAGATCCTTTTCAGTAGTACCACTGCCTAGTCAGTTATTTCCCATTTTATAGTTGTGCATTTGATTTTCTTTTATAAGTGTAGTATTTTGCATTTACTTTTATTGAAATTTATCTTGTTGATTTCATACCAATTCTCCAATTTATCAAAGACATTTTGAATTCTAATCCTGCCTCCAAAGTGCTAGCAACCCCTCCCAGATTGCTGTCACTCTTAAAATTTATAAGCATACTCACCACTCCATTACTGAAGTTATTAATGAAAATATTGACTCATACCAGACCAAGAACTGATTCCTGTGGGGCCCCACTATGTATGTCTTCCAGGTTTGACAGCAAATCACTGGTAACTACTCCTTGAATATGCTTTTTTTGGACCAGTTATGCACTAACCTTATAATAATTTCACTTAGAGCACATTTCCTTAGTTTGCTTATGAGACTGTCCTATGGGCATTCCTAAACTAAAAATTACTAAATTACAGCCTTAATAAAATTAAGATCTATCTTGTCTATTGCTTCCTGCCTATATATGTGGGCAGTAACCCTGTCAAAGAAGGAAAGTAGGTTGGTTTGGGATGATTTGTTCTTGACCAACCCATGTTGGCTATTACTTTTCATCTAATGTTCTTCTAGATGCTTATACACTGATAATTTAGTAATCTGCTTCAGTATCTTTCTAGGTATTGAAGTTAGGCTGACAGATTTATAATACCTTGGGTCTTCTCTGTTGCTTTTTCTAAATATGGGCAAACTTAGTATCTTTCTCCAGTTTTCCATGACTTTTTGAAGATAATTGCTAATGGTTCTAAGAATGCATCAACTAATTCCTTAAGTACCCTAGGGTAAAATTTGTCAGGCCCTGCTAACTCAAATACATCTAATTTATATAAATATTCTTTAAACTGTTCTTTCCATATTATGACTTGTATTTCTTCCTCCTTGTTGTTAATATTGTATTAAGCATCTGGTCACCATTAACTATTTTTAGTGACGACTGAAGCAAAATGGGCATTAAACAGTTCAGCCTCCTTGATGTTGTCCATTATTAGGTATCCTTCCCTGCTAAGTTGTGTACCTACATAAAAATTTAAATAAAAAAAGAAACACCGACTTCCTATCACCTTAACAAAATCTATGTCCCAACTCACTCATGAAATACAGATATATCAGGTTAAAACACAGCAATGAGGTTACTCAGAATAATAATACTTAACTCTTTTATATAGTACTTTTATCTACTAGATCTTAAAGCACCTTACAAAAAGGAAGGACGTATCACTGTCCGCACATTACAGATACTGGGGAAACTGAGGCAGAGAGCAGAGCTGTGACTTGGTCAAGGTAACACGGTAGGTCATTGTCAGAACTGGCGATAACCACTGGATCACACCGCATCCTAGTGAAAGAATTTCAATGTATGGGTTGAGTTGTGTTGGAGACACACAATTCAAAATTTTCATAATTCTTCTGTGCAAATGTAGACACACTGGTAGATTGCTAAGGCTATATTTTCAAGACCAAATTTTTCAGGGAAAACCTTGTGGTACATGTTTTTCTGCCCACAAATTGGGTAACTAAGCAATTAACTAAAGTGAAACCTGAACTCCAGCAGTTAACAGTTTTCCACAGGGACTGTATACTCTACAATGCACCTGAATGAGAGGACTGAGTTACAATAAGGTGGTACTCTGACTCAGTATTCTCAGATCTCAGTTTGTAGGATAGATAGGACTGTATGTAACAGTGTTTCACGCCACAATATTATGCTGATTTTATTCTGAATCACTTGTTCCCAGCACATTTGCAACTTTTAAAAAGGTAAAACTTTAAATGTACAACTATTTAAATCTAAATACTACAGTATTAGCACTGTTACCTAAATAATAAAGGCTCTAAGTCTAAGCAGGCAAATTTTGTTTCATGATGTCAACTTTCTCATTACAGGCTGTTTTAGGCCAGTCTTAATCATCAAGAAAAAGATAAAGGAGAAAGCAATGCCTCAGAGATTTTATTGTCATCTATAATCTCAGTTTGTAGGTCCTGTGGTAAAGAGCTGCTTGAGACCATTGCTTCTGAAAAGCCAAGGAAATGTACAGTTCACTGTAGTGAACACTATATTTGGTAGTAAGAGTTTGCATTGGGCCCCTAGTGATTTAATAGCCAGGACAATACCTGATGACCACTTATTATTTCTATTTCCTTGTAAAGCTCAAGGACATTACATGCAATGAGTGTATTAATGTATTATTATGCTTGCAATTTTGCACCAAAGTCAGGAAATTCAGAGTCACATTTCATACAGCTATTGAATTCTGCCACATTAAACACAAATATTAAGGCAATTATAATTAACATTAATACTCAAAGTAGGACATATTCAAGACGGGTGAGTTGCAGTTACTGTGGGAATCATAACTTTGAAGACTGTACAGTACTGAGTTACATATGTATAATTTAATACTCTGAATTGCACTGAAACTGATAATAAGGGCTATAAATACCATGATTCTATGGCATGATACTTGTTATATCACTTTCTAATTTTTAAAAAGCCAAATGTAGAAAAATCCCTCCCAAATTGTGTCAGGAAATGGAGCAGCTTTCACATGTGCTCATCTGTTTTTGTAGGACATCCACATACTACCTGAGGGAAACACTGATTGCTAGGCAGACATATCAATGTGAAATATGGAGTGAGACTTGAGCCTTGACCATGACAAGGGGAAAGCAGATTTTTCACCATGGATGTATCTGAATGAACTAATGAAATATTCAGGAATCTAAAATTCATTCCAGGTGAATTGGTGATTTTGATCACAATCATATCTCTGTAGCAGTCCAGCTACATATCTACTAATGTGCCCCACATCCTGAGAGGTTTGCTATTCACAAAACAGTTCTACTGCCCTAGGGGATTCAAGTTCAAGAATCCAACTCTGTTAGAGTTTAGGACAGCTAATAGCACAGTACAACGTAACACCCTGCCTGTATTCTTTATGGCCAAACCCTAATTCTGGCACTCAGTCTACAGACATGCTCTGTACCTATGGAAGAACTGGTGGGATCCTTTGAAGGTCAGAGAGGTGAAGGAATTTTCTCCCCTCATCTCACTCTATGCCACAAAATAACAGAGGAGCTTCAGGGCTTGGGGTATTCTCTCAGACCTGCTGTACCCCCCATGGCTATTTGCTTGCCCCCATTTCACTTCTCTCTGGAAAATGAACAGTACAACAGAGTTACAGATGCAGTCTCCCTCCTGCACAAACTCCTACACTCTGGGATGAGGGAGCCCCAATGGAATTGTGCCTACTCTGTAATCTTCTGCACCCCTCCGCCCGCTTTCCCCTGCCCAGTACATCAATGTATGTCTCTGTAAGGTTCTACTGTGCCTGGCGCCCTCCGTGCACATAGAAGGAAGCTTTTACTTTATGTGTATTGGGTAAGGAGAGATTTTTCACTTCATTCATCACTTAGCCTAATCACTGCAGCATACTGGAAATCAGTGGTAAACTGTAAAGAGACCTTTCATACTGAGGAAGACAAAATTGCACATATTAGACCTAAGGCATAAACCCTTCATCTTTTCACTTGTTTTTCATAGCATTTCTTGCCTCATGTCTGCTAATTATTGAAAGCATTTAGGTTTGATCAAGGCTTTGGACTTCTTCCCAGTCACCTTCTCTTCCTGCTTAGCCCTCTGGTGAAGTCCTAATGCTGACTATACATCATCACATTGTCTCCTCCTACCTAGATGCCTTCCCCAGTACCTCCTTTCACAATCCCTGTAGACAACCCCACCATCCTGCCCATCACTCAGGCCCATAACCTGGGTGTTATCTTTGACTCGGACCTCCCTCTAGCTTATCACATCCAGCTTATGTCTAAATCTTGCAGATTCTTTCTACATAACATACTGATACAGTCTTTCCTATCCATGGACATAGCTACAACTCCAGCTTTTTCTCTTGCCTTGACAAATACAGTCTTGCTCTGCTCATATCAATTCCAATGGTACTGCAAAGATCATTTCCTAACCTGTTGTTTTGACTATGTCATCCTCTCATTGCAGCCCTCCACTGGCTCTCCCTTCTCTATTGCTTCAAACATAAGCTACTTGTCTTCACTTTCAAGGACGTTCACAGCCTATTCCCTACCTATCTTCTCTCATTCGCGTCATATTATTGCCAACCTTAAAGGTTAAAAAATCACGAGTCAGACCCCCCCCAAAATCATGGGGTTTTTAAAAAGATTGTTTCTTTTGGTTTGTCTTGATTTTTAGAACTTCCCTGCCTTTTTCTATCTCTCTGTGTGTGTGTGCATGTGTGTTACCAACTCCCATAAGTAAGGTATTTGGCCCCTGCTTCAGGAGCTCTCACCCCTATATCCCACCATCTCCCTGGCCAGCAATTAATTCTGCCCTCACATCAATTCTTCCCTCTAGTATCCACATCAGTTCTGTCCCCTTAACCCCACCTTAGCTCCTGCTGCAGCTCTAGGGGTTCCTCACACCCCTCTCCCAGCCCTGAGGGGCAGCTGCAGAAAGGTCCCCTTCTCCACATTCCCGGCTGGACGTTGCAGGGAGGGAGAGGAGCAGAGAGGTTGTATCTCATTCCTCACAGGAGGGAGTGGAGCTGCACTGATGCTGAGCCCTTTCTGCTCCCTCCCCTTCTGTGAGAATGGTGCTAGCTCCTGAGGGATGGGGGAGAGAGCTCTGGCTACTCCTGCAAAAGGCTGCTCTTCCCAAGGAGGCAGACCAGTGGGGAAGGCAGCCAATCATAGAATATCAGGGTTGGAAGGGACCTCAGGACATCATCTAGTCCAACCCCCTGCTCAAAGCAGGACCAACCCCAACTAAATTATCCTAGCCAGGGCTTTGTTAGGCTAGACCTTAAAAACCTCTAAGGAAGGAGATTCCAGCACCTCCCTAGGTAACCCATTCCAGTGCTTCACCACCCTCCTAGTGAAAAAGTTTTTCCTAATATCCAACCTAAACCTCCCCCACTGCAACTTGAGACCATTACTCCTTGT
>NC_133769.1:68892714-68931449 GCF_003597395.2 Chelonoidis abingdonii | reverse complement strand
AGTCCATTCATCCAGCCCATACTTCTTTAACTTGCTGGCAAGAATACTGTGGGAGACCATATCAAAAGCTTTGCTAAAGTCAAGGAATAACACATCCATTGCTTTCCCCTCATCCACAGTCCCAGTTATCTCCTCAGAGGGGGTTTCTCCCAGGCAGAGCTGAAATGTGTGAGAGGGCTGGAGCTTCTTGTGTCACAGTGAGACTAGTTCTGGGCCCAGCTGAAATCCTATGAGATCATGAGCACTGGCAACACTGCTGTCAATATGTTGACTCCCATCTCTGATTGACTCACAATGCCAGCCTCCTTGTCCCTTTGTTACATTTTCAAAGAAGCACCTACATGGTTTCTCCCACGCTGCCCTTCATGCTTAGAAGGAGCTCCCCAATAACATCTGCAAATCTGAAGATTTGCCTTCACTAGACTCATTATCCACGTTCAGATCCCTCCTTTTCTGGGATGCCTACAAAAACTTGACAACAGATAAGCAGCTGGTGTGCAGAGATCACTGCCTACCATGCAGACGGACAGTCTTTTATTGTTTCCCTATACTGCCCCATCAGTCTATCCCTCTGTTGTCTTATCTGAGATTGAAAACGCTTTGGGGTAGGGACTTATCTTTTTTCTGCATTTGCACAGTGCCTAGCACATAACTAGGGTTCCTAGGGAGTACAGTAATACGCAATTAATAATCAAGTTTCCATGGGAACAGATTGTGAAGTCACCAGCACTAGATTATCACTTCTTCTCTGGATCAAACATTAGGCAAGGCGGGGTTGTGAACGAGGGAGGTGGCCCTTGTTCAAACACATATCAGATATAAGAGAATATAGAAAGTGACCAGCCAAGCACACTGGGCCAAGTTCTGCTGTTACCATTGAAGTCAACAGAGTTTCAGTAATTGACAGTAGAAAGCTCACTCTTTTCAATACATGTTTTGGATAGTTTTAGATTTGCTTCATTACAAGGGATCTCTTTCAATGCATGGGATCTCCTGTGTCATCAGTACACAATGGACTTATGTTACAGATTCCTCCAAATGCTATTGGGAAATAAATGCACATAGAAATCTCTTGCATATCTTTGCTGATATAAGCCCTTATATCACCAAAGGAAAGAAAAAAAAAGACCATTCTGGTTCTGAAGTTGCATGGTTGTGATACTGACACGGAACACTAGACCATGATGTTATTTCATGGTCTACAAAGAAACTACCTACAATTCTGTATTCTACTGTACAGTCAAGTTAAGGTTACTTATTCAGGGTTTTCCTGATAAATTAGCCTAGACATGCAGAAAGCCTTGTGACAAAAAACAGTTTGGTAAGAACACTTTTGTTGCACTTGAAGTCCACAAGTTAACACAGCAACGCCATTTCTGTCCCTGGTTTAAAGTTACACTATGATCTGGTGTTCTATCATAGGTTAGTTGTCTCCTCTCTGCAGCCCAGTCTGTAAATTCCATCACAAAAGTTTTCTTTTAAACATTAAAAAGAAGAATCTTAGCTAGGAAAATGACAGTGATTCCTATGGCTCCCAGTTCTTGAGGGGGAAAGCTGGGGGGAGGGAGAGAGCAGGTGACATCTCAGAGCAGAGTCGAAGAACCTGAGAAGGGGAAAGCAAGGGGAGAATTCAGCGAGAGAGAAGTTCAGGACAAGGTAAACTCTTTAGGTACTAATATGGCCTCCATCATCATAGTATTGAAGCCCAGGGACAGAGAGAACCAGTTATTTTGGGGACCATGTTAAGAAGGCTTAATGTCTGGGTGCATTTAGGCTCATTTCCTCTTAATCCACACTATGCTCTTCCACAGAGTCTGCATTTTAATTTGATCAATCAATGTTGAGCTAGCAGGAGCAAGGCAAACTACAGTTAACAATGACCTCTACTTCCCCACACCGATACTGCTCTTCCCACATTCACTGGAGTATAATTATGAAAAACCTCTTCAGTGGAACAAATCTACAGTGCAATTTTTCTCCTTCCAATCAGAGAACTGCGAAAATGTCAGGCCCAAGAAGAGGTAACTGATAAGGCTTAAAAGAGTAACAAACTTGTAACAAACTGGTCTAACTTAATTCCAGATAAGCTATGATTACTTTAAGCTAGTCCTGCAGAGTCAAAAGAAATACCATGTCAGCAGTGACTCTGGCTCAAGTAATGAGCATGTAATAAAGGAAAAACAATATCTGATTAAATCCTAGTGGACACAGACAATATCCTCTTTCTGAAATGGTTCTGTGGAAGGTCCCTAAAAATTGGCCTGACTGGCTAGTTATCTAGCAAGCCACATCTCTGTGCCCAAAAGATAAAGCTATATTTGTGCCATGCTGATCGAGCATGTTGACTGATTTGAGGCAGTCTGGGAGGGGAACTATTAAGGAGAGAACGTGCACAGTGGATTTAGTACCAATTTGTCCTGCTTACTGCTCGTTTATCTTCTCTGTTTTTTGTTTTTCTCCTCACTCTAGAAATAGTGCTGAATGTATTATAAGATAATATCAGGTGCAAAACATTTTGGATATTGATCACCTGATTATTTGGTAGCAGCATCATATACCTTGGCAGGCTGGATCTTTCAATACCTCTCTCCTCATTCACTGCACTCAATACACATTTAGCCAGCCAGGTCTGTCTCATGATTTAATGACAAAGTCCAGACAGAACCTTTTGGTAACCACAGAAAAGTGCATCTGAAGTTTATTTCAATAATAAGGAAATTAAACATACTTGAGATGGGCCAACAAATCTGTACGCAGTGTTCAAGATGTGGGTGTACCATGGATTTATATAGAGGCAATATGATATTTTCTGCATTATTATCTACCGCTTTCTTAATTATTCTCAATATTCTGTTCACTTTTTTGAATGCCACTGCACACTGAGTGGAACTATCCACAATGACTCCAAGATCTCTTTCTTATGTGGTAACAGCTAATTTAGACCCCATTATTTTATATGTATAGTTGGGATTATGTTTTTCAATGTGCATTACTTTGCATTTATCAACATTAAATTTTATCTGTCATTTTGTTGCCCAGTCACCCAGTTTTGAGAGAAACTTTTGTAGAAAGGAGAGATCCTTTTGAGAGATCCTTGACTACTGCAAGGTTCTCTTCTAAGCTGTTTCACCTGTGCCTATATTCACTGTATTCCAGAGAAGGGAAACCTGAGTGCAGCTTGTTCCCGTGGGCTGGCCATTTTGCAAAACCACTTGCCCTGAGGTGGGAGCGTGGCATGCAGGGTGACCAGCCAGAGAAGAGGCTGGATTAAATAACCTACCAGTCATAGAGTTTGACAAGAAGTCTAAAACAGCTATAATTAGAGCAGGGATTTTTCCATGGTTGCAACTTCTTGTCAAACTCTATGACTGATAGGTTATTTAATCCAACCTTGACTCCTGTACTCCAGCTCTGCAAGAGGTGCAGGCAGAGTTGATGGGGGAGTGGCAGCAGTTGACTCACCATGGTGAAGACGCCACGGTAAGTTGATCTAAGTATGTCGACTTCAGCTATGTTATTCATGTAGCTGAAGTTGCGTAACTTAGATCGAACCCCCCCTCCCAGTGTAGATCAGGGCTAAGAAGAACTTTGAAAATTCCTCTTCCTGCCTCTGTTCTCATTGAATTCTGCAAATTTCTGGCATAGTACCATTCTCTTCAGATGGTGCAGTACCTTGGTAATGTTCCCTAAAGGCTTTTCATGACCTCCAATCATAACTGCTTTGAAACCCACAATGATCTCTGTAGATTCTTCTAAGAATATCACAAAATTAGTAATTTAACTATTTTCCCCATAGACTTCAGATGAAAGGATCACATTTTCTAAGTTTTTGAGTGGCAGAAATCTGCTTTCAGATCCATGCCTTTTCTATTATATAATTGAAACATTAGAATTTTTTTAGCCTTGCTTAAAAATATGAGTGCACTAACTTGCACAACTATATCAATATTTTAGAAGCTACCCAAATCTTACAGATGCCAAAAAAGGAAGCTTTACAATCTTTGCTAATCTCTAATGCAAGATATATCCATTATTTATGAAGTTAGCAGACAAAAGGGGAACTGCTGTTGAGTGAAATCCTAAACAATATTATACAATAGAAGCCCTAGGCAGCTAGACACCACAGGTTTTTGTTATTAGCACTGCGGTCCAATCTCTCAGGAGATGAACAGTGAAAGTCATCAGAAAGTTTATACTTTTTAAATATGAGCAGGATTAAGTAAAAAAAAAAAACGAATATATTCCTCATTATGTTAAATTCTTGTTACTGCTCTCAATCCATCATTTTGTACCACCCCATATTGACTTTCAACAGCTCTGCATTTCCTGCTCTGCTCTTAGCATATTTTCTAGATTCATTTTTGGTTTTATTAAAGGCAAATAACCCATGATAATAGAATGCCATGGTGGAGACTTAGACACAGCACTCAGGAGCCGACAGAAGCTTGTAACTTTTCTCTCTTTTGTATAGGTAGTAACTTGTATATGGGGCTAGCCTTAATACTGGCAAATTAGAGACCAATGCCAAGTTGCAATTTCCTGAAAGCTGAGTTTTATAAATCTTTAAGCATTATTTGTTTCTATTATGGATGATGAAATTGGTACAGATTTCTATTCCAGACAGGGTTAGGGGAGGTAGCATGTAGGAGGTGAGGAGGATGAGATAATTTCCCCAACATCCAGGTTGGGGGCTACTTAACCAGAAACTAAGACCTCATTTTAGTCTTCCCTTCTGGCCCTTGGTTTCCTTTTCTGCTCTAAGACCTAAGGCGATGTATGAAATTGTTTCCGAATTTCTGATTCTTTTGTCTTACTAGGTATATAGATACCACCATTATTGCAAGAGGTGGTCTAGTAGCAGATCCAGTCCATGCCTTACAGTTGTGTTGAGTTGCCTTAATATTGCACATAGTGCTTTTACATCTGTACAAATACCTACAAATGTATAGAGCCTCTCTACAAGCAAGGTGAGAAAACTAAGGCAGAGAAATTAAATTATTTGCCCAGTGTCACAGAGGGAATCAAGGTTGGAGATGAAAACTAGGCATTTTGGCTCCTATTCCTGTGCTCAGACCACACTTTGTTTGCTTTATAGATCATTTGTAAAGCTTCCAGATCATTCTTAAAGCTTCTAGAACATTCCTGGTCCAGTGTGGGGGAAAAAAATCTGGGATACTTTTAAATTATTGTACTTAGTTCTCTCTGCTCAGTTTTTCACTTGTTCATGAGCAGTGACAGAGTTAAAAAAACCCAACAACCCTCCCAAAGCATTGAACAAGGGCAAGGCTATACAGAAACCAAATGCCATACCATTTAAAATGGACAGGAAACCTTTCAAAATATCCTGAGAAGGAAGTGACCAATGTCTGCCAAGGGGAAGAGCTAATTTAAGGATCTCTCTTGCTTACTGCTTAAAAAGAATTTCTTCATCTGGCTTTTGCGCTATGTGTGTAAATTTACAAAACAGAAAGGTACACACACGTAAGGGAAAATGTTTTTACTTCTCTAACATTTTGAAATGTTCAAGCTTTCTAAGAATTATGAAATCTTTTGTCTATTGAGAAACTATATTTTCAACATTTCTCCTTTGTGTCATTTACTAAAAAAACAGAGAATGTTTAAACTTAAAAGTAGTCAGAGAGGAATGAGCAACTTTATGAATATGGGGAGGAAAGTGAAGTCTGATGTCAAATGATTATTTTTCTTTAGAAGTACATTCAATGAATTTTTGTCTTTGGCTCAAGGTTTGCACAAATTCCCAATTCTTTGCTTTACCACATAAAGAAAACACTTATAGGAAGTATCAACACGAAACAGGCAAAATGTTTCTATATGTCTGGACTATTCAAGGAATTAAACTTCAGGTGAGTAAAGCTCTAAAGGTGAACTGTAAAACTAAAATTAGTTTTATGTTTTGTGCCTTCTAATGCTCCATTCTGATCTATGCAACAAAAATCTTATCTGAAAAGTTAGAGGATCTCGGTAAGATCTTTGGAGGACCTGGAATTGACTTCACAAGATGTTGATACATGATCCAGATGTCTCCTTGTATGTCTGCACTACAATAAAAGAACCATGCCTGGCTTGAGTCATCTGACTCAGGCTCCCAGGTTGGGCTGCCCAGAGGATTCAGGGGGCCTGAGGCAAAGCAATTTCGGGGGCCTCTTCTATAAAAAAAAAGTTGCAATACTATAGAATACTATATTCTTGTGGGGGCCCCTGCAGGACCCAGGGCCTGGGGCAAATTGCCCCTCTTGCCCCCTCTCTTGGCAGCCATGCTCTCAGGGCTCGGGCTGCAGGTCTATAAAATTGAAGTGTAGATGTTTGGGCTTTGGCTGGCATCCAACATCCAAGACCCCATGGCTAGGCGAGGTTTCCAGAACCCAAGTCTGGACATCTATGCTGCTATTTTATAGCCCCACAGCCCAAGCCCCACAAGCTGCAGCTGTGCCATTGGCCTTTTATCATACTGCAAACATAACCTCCCAGGCCAAACACGAACATGATAGGAATGCTGTTCTTTCCTACAGCAAGTCTTAAGAATGCTGAGTTATAGAATCTTGGTGGAGGGAATCTGGCTATGGAACAATCTTCCAGAGGCTATTAGGCAAATCCAGCCACTGACCAACTTTAGGAAACATTGCCAAAACCTCCTCTTTGATAAAGCTTTTCCACCATAAATGCTGCTCACAATTTGAACACTCAAATGCCAGCAGTGCCAGAGACTCCATGAAGTTCATTAAGGACTTTTCTCTTGCTACTGATTTTATGTGAAGGCACTCAGACACTACAGTGAGGAGTGACAATATGAAACCCAAAGACAGATAATATTCCAGATTCAACATTGTCCCTCTTTCCTTAAATGAAGGCCTAAGCCCTGATTCTGTAAACACCTTTGCAAATGAGTTGCTTTGCTCCCCTGTGGAATCTCATTGAAGACAATAGGATTATTTGTATGAGCAAAGTTGCACATGTGCATAAGTGTTTGCAGAATCACCTCTCAGACAGCTGTAGCTCAGGTTTCAGCCTGTAGTGAGGTCACACCAGGGGTCTTCTGAAGAGCTTGCCGAAATTCTCCCAGACAAAGTGTAATGAGAATTTGATATTTCTAATGTAAAAACAAGCTGAAATAATAAATGAAGTGCTGGGGCCATGTTTCCACATCAGAAGGGAGCAAGAAGAGCTTCAAGCACTTCTTTGCAATTCACCTTTTAAGCCACTTCTGAAAGCAAGCTTAAAGCTGCATAGTGATAGCTTAGGTACCAGCGATTGTGACTTGAGCACATTCATAATGTGGAAGCAGTGTAAAATTCAGACCAGTGACATGTATATTTGATGCTTTAGAAGAGCCAATTTCACAATGCTGAAAACAGTTATCAGCCAAATCATCTGGGAGGAAGACTTTAATCAGAAACATCTGAATGATAATTGGGAATCATTTAAGAACACCTTCCACAGCTGCTACTCTGCAACCTGTCACAATTAAGGAAGATAGCTGTTCTGGTTAAAAAAACAGCCTGGTTTAGAGGGGAAGTGAAGAGAGCTGTGAAAAATAAAAAATAAAATAAAAATAATATACAACAAATGGAAGAAAGAGGAAATTGATAGTAATTAATATAAATCAAAAGTTAGGAATTGTAGAAAATTGATAGAGAAGCAAAGGGACACAAGGAGAAATCTATGGCCCACAGTGTTAAGGACAATAAGAAGCAGTTTTTAAAATACAATAGAAACAAAAAGAATCCGGAAAATGATATTGGTCTATTACTAGGTGGAAATGTAGAATTACCCATAATAATTCAGAAAAGGTGGACGTGTTCAATAAATATTTCTGTTCTGTATCTGAGGAAAAAACAGATGAGATAGTCTGATGACAGGTGATGATGAATCTCTTTCCATTCCACTAGTACCTCTGGAGGATATTTCACAAAAGCTACTAAAATTTGATATTTTTAAATCAGCAGATAGATAACTTGCTTCCAAGAATTTTAAGAGAGCTGGCTGAGGAGCGAGCTGGACTGTTAGTGTTGATTTTCAATAAATCGTGTAGTAGTAGGGAAGTTCCAGAACACTGGAAGAAATGTAGTGAATGTAGTGCCAATTTTTAGAAAGGGTAAATAGAGATGACCTGGATAATTTTAGGCCTGTCAGCCTGATGCTGATCCCGGGCAAGGTAATATAGTGACTGTTACAGGACTCAGTTAATAAAGAACTAAAGAAGGGTAATGTAATTAATGCGCAAAACATGGAAAACAGATCCTGTCAAACTAACTTGATATCTTTTTTTGATAAGATTACAAGTGGGGTAAATAAAGGTAATGACATTGATGTAATATACTTCTGTAAGGTGTTTGACTTGGTGCCGCACAACATTTTGATTAAACAACTAGCATGATATACAATTAACATAGCAAACATTAAAGGGATTAAAAACTGGCTAACTGATAAATGTCAAAATGTAACTGTAAAGAAGGAATCATCATAGAGTGGATGTGTTTTCAGTGGGTTCTTTGCCCTATGCTATTTAACATTTTTATCATTCACTTGGAAGAAAACATAAAATCATCATTTATAAAGTTTGCAGATAACAAAAATGAATGGTAAATAATGAAGAGGACAACACATTGATTCGGAGCAATCTAGGTAATGGCTAAACTGGGTGCAAGCAAACAATATGCATTTTAATATGGTTAAATGTAAATGTATACATTTAGGAACAAAGAATATTGGCCATACTTTACAGGATGGAGGACTCTATCCTGGGAAGTAGTGATTCTGGAAAAGATTTGGGGGGTCACAGTAGATAATCAGATGAACATAAGAACCAAGTGTGATGCTGTGGCTCAAGAGTACTAATGGAGTCTTGGCATGCATAAACAGCAGAATCTCAAATGAACAGAGAGCTTATCTGACATCTTTATTTGACTGTGATGTGACCACAGCTGGAATATTGTGTTAGTTCTGGGGCTCACAATTCAAGACAGATGTTGCTAAATTGAAGATGGTTCAGAGAAGAGTCATGAGAATGATTAAGGGATTAGAAAACATTTCTTATAGGGGTAGGCTCACGGAGCTCAGTGTGTTTAGTTTAAGAAAGAGTAGTGACTTGACTACATAAGTACCTACATGGGGAACAAATATTTGATAATGGCATAGGCAGTGGTTGAACCACTGACTCACAGAGGCTAGCCCCCAGCCCCCAGCCCCTCCCTTGCCTGACGCCTCACCACACCCTTTCCCCCCAAGGCCACATCCTCCTCCCCACAGCCGTGAGCCTACCCACCCCCAGAGCTCCGGACTCCCCCTCCAACCCTGGAGCACCAGATGGGCAGGTGGCACGTGGCCCAGCCTCCCAGAGCACCAAGCAGGCGGGCAGCGCATGGCCCCCCAGAGCATTAGGGAGACAGGTGGGCCCCTCCCAGCCCCAGAGCACAGGGTGGCATGTAGTCCAGCCCCCAAAACACCAAGTGGGTGTCCGACCCCCCTGAGCCTCAGCATACCAGACAGCATGGCCCCCAGCCCTGGGTGGCGTGTGGCTCTCCCCTGCAACCCTGGAGTGGCAGGTGGTGCACAGCCTCCCCCCAGCCCTGGAGCACTGAGCAGCGTGGCCCCACTGCCAGGGCCCCGCCAGCATTGGGCAGCCCCAGCTACCCCAAGTCCCACCCCCCCCAGTCCCAGTCCCAGCAGGCTTCCCTTCTTGGAAGTGGAGCAGCCTACGTGGGCTGGGGCCAACTAGCACCCAGAGGAGAGGGGGCCTCCGGACGGAGCGGGGGCAGGGGCACGCGGCGCTTTGGGCAGGCTCAGCCTTCCTCTGCCTATTAGATGTGTGGCCCCTCGATAATGGGCTCTTCAGTCTAACAGAGAAAAGTATAACATAATCCAATGGATGGAAGTTGAAGATAGACAAATTCAGAATGGAAATAAGGTGTACATTTTTAACAGGGAGATTATTTAACCATTTGAACAGTTTACCAAGGGTTGTGGTGGATTCTCTATCACTGACAATTCTTAAAACAAGATTGGATGTCTTTCTGAAAGATCTGCTCTAAGAATTATTTTGGGGGTAATTCTGTGGCCTGTGTTTTACAGGAGATTAGACTACACCAGGGGCAGGCAACCTATGGCACATGTGCCGAAGGCAGCACGCGAGCTGATTTTCAGTGGCACTCACACTGCCTGGGTTCTGGCCACTGGTCCGGGGGGCTCTGCATTTTAATTTAATTTTAAATGAAGCTTCTTAAACATTTTAAAAACCTTATTTACTTTACATATGACAATAGTTTAGTTATATATATTATAGACTTATAGAAAGACAACTTCTAAAAACATTAAAATATATTACTGGCACGTGAAACCTTAAATCAGAGTGAATAAACGAAGACTTGGCACATCACTTCTGAAAGGTTGGTGAACCCTGGACTAGACAATCCCAATGGTCCCTTCTGGCTTTAAGCTCTATGAATCTATTATGGCTAGAAATTTAGAACTGCTATTCTATATTTTAAAAAAGAGATTATATCAGCATTATTGCTAAGCTCTGTTGTCATGATTTCAGATTCCTTACTTTTTCCTTTTGTTTGTTTAAAAAATTGCATATCCCTCTATCCCTTTAAGTTTAGAGCATGAGGATATCAGTGAGAAGTAAAACCTGGAAGCAGCTGAGGAGGGGACTCAGGGTATCCACATTTCTTTTATGCACATTGGATTGGCAATACTAGGTGTATTTAATATATATCTCATTATTACATGAAACATTCAAATTAAAGAAATCATCCTGCTGTCCAGTTTCCTGATGTGTCAGTACATCAGAGTGCAGCCACGAAGAGCAGAGAAAGTTTGATATGAATTGGAGTTTTTGAAGATGCACAGGGAACCTGTAGAAAGGCATCAAACCTGGCAGAAAAAAAAAAGTAACAGCTCAGGGAGGAAAAATGGCTTTTAAGAACAGACCTTAGATCCTGCAAAATGATACATGGGCCCACAGAGGACAAGAGATAATGAAGAAGAAAGCAGGGGATGCAATAAACCTGATAGAAATGACTGAATAATGAAAGCAAGTTGGTACAGTACTACCTACCAATACTGTAGGCAAATTATAATAGATGTTCAGGAATTGACTGGGAATAGGGTAAATTTACTCGTTAATGTTCTGCAGTACCTAGGTTTACTTATCCAGGAATGGCCATTCTTTTAAGCTAGTCAGATCACAGGACTGGTGAACAGACATTTACAGCGATGGCATAAAGAGTCTCCTGGTAGTCTTTAACACTAGGTTGTGTGACAGCATAGAGGCTAGGAAAGATATGAGACTGAGACATTAGTGAAATAACACTAGACCTGATCCTGCAACCTTTACTTGCTCTTAGTATCCTTAACAGAATCAAGCCCACCGTGTGTTAAGTGTGTGCCTGAAAGAGTCTCATACTTAATGTAATACAACAAAACCTGTTTCCCAAGCTGTGGTTGATGTCGTAGTTAATGCTCATATATGGATTTAGACTGCTGTTTGAGTCCAAGCATTGTTATACTCATTGTGCTGGGCATTAGTCAGAAAATCAGAATTAATTCCAAAAGACACACACAGACAAAAGCTACTCTCATATTGTTGAGAGAAAGATATTAGATTCTATGAGTCCGATTCTGATTCTGCTTACACCAATTTAATTCCAATGACTTAGTGGAGTTACTCCTGGTTTACTACCATATTAGGAAGATCAAATCCTATATGACTCAGACTGTAGTATGCCAAGTTATTTCTAAGAAAGTTTATAATGAAAAAGTATACCAAAAAACAAACAAACAAAAAAACACAGAATAGTTTGCTAATTTTTGTTCAAAAATTAAAAAGCAGGAAAAACACCTTTCTACATAAGCATTTTCCACTCTTTCAAACTGATGACATTAAAGGAATGACACAGAGAAACTTAGATGCATCCATGAAGAGGATAACCAGGAATGAGGGCCAGCATCATCCACTCTTTGCAGTCACAGGAAACTCATTATTTCGGACACAGCCATCTGACCATGAGAGATGATGGCACCTCACTTTTCCAGAGGATCATGCCCACTTCCAATCTCAAATCCCTTTCATTATGCTTAAGGGGAAAATTATTTTGCAGCCCTGAATTTGATAACACGTCACTAAATTTGCAGATTTTATTTTTGGAAAGGTTTATTAATCTCAATTGGAAAGACAGTACAGTACCTAGAACATCTTCTCAAGGGAAAAGAAATAGATCCAAGTATGGGCCCAAATCCTGCAAATGCTTTATCTATGCAGCTTTACCTATGTGGGACAGATCAACTCACATAGGCCCTGTAGTTGGAATGTACTCTACAAGGTCAGGCTATAGCTCTGAACACTGTTTTTATCACTGAAGAGAGACACTGGATATTTGACAGTGCTCAGATGTTCCCCTGAACAATCACTCTCAAAGTAATGTATTATCCTCCAGAATATTAATCAAGACACATGTACACGTGTTTTCTATTTTGAGATGATGATGATCTCCTTCAATTTTCATCTGAGGCTTCCAATTGTGAACTCTTCAGGGCACTGAAGTCAATAGCAAAAGCAAAACTCTTTATGTCTTCACCCTACTTCTTCCTGGAAAGCACGTAGCACGTGGTGGGTAACAATATCAGAAATGATTGAAAAAATGTGAGTAATTTCAACAGAATCTGTGATAACCAGTAAAGGTGTCAGCACAGGAAAAACAGTAAGTGCAGTGTTAATTATTTAAAACTAGGACAAGAATGCCATAATCTTTAGTCCAAGTGTGTCTAAACTATGAGCCATGAGTCAAATGAAGCCCACAGTTCTAAAATATAGCCTGGAACTGTCTTATTTTTGCTCTGGGGGTTTGGCTTCGGTGACATACTGCCAAAATCGTAACAAGTGGAACCCTCAAAACATTTCCTCTTTGGCCTACACTGGGCAACATTCTATTCTATGCCATGTTCACTTTAGCATCTGAGTAACATTCCCAGCATAAAATATTATTCATGCCCCTAAAAAATTAATCCTTGAGTTCCATTGTTTTACCTCCTCCTTCATGAATTCTATATCTTCCCTACCCAAATCTACCAGTCTTTCTGCCATCAACCCTATCGAAACATCACCTCTCTTCAGTACTGCAGAGGCTCCTCTAGGTGGATCTCCTACCTGGCAGCTATTCGTTGTAGCAGCACTGGTGGTGGCAAATGAGTTGTCTTGCAGCCTCTGGCTGGAGGGTGGTTGGGAAGGAGAAATGGGTCCCCGTGATGTTGGCCTAGGTAGGGGAAATGGGTCCACTTTGGTTCTTTATGTGAGCAGGTCTCCCCTGACTACTTGCAATCTAACCTGAATAGCAAAGTTAATGGGAACATTGAATGGGAAAGTACAGCAGAGTTTTGCCCAATGGGAGAGGAATTTTGGATTGGATCCACAATATTTTCATTTGATAGAATCTTACAGCAGAGTTTTCAGACCTTAAATAGTTAAGGATTGTATTATTCTTGTAAGCCCATACCTAACTCAATGACAGACTCTCCCTTTGCCATACCTAGCTTTTTCTAGAAGCTGTAGACACTGAAAGCAAGTACCTATGTGTTTGTTTCTAAGGCCTGGTCTACACTGGTGGTGATGGTGGAGGAGAGGAAGATTGATCTAAGTTATGCAACTTCAGCTACGTGAATAATGTAGCTGAAGTGGATGTACTTAGATCGACTTATCGTGGTGTCTTCACCATGGTGAGTTGACTGCTGCTGCTCCCATCAACTCCACCTGCGCCTCTCGTGGCGGTGGAGTACAGGAGTTGACGGGAGAGAGTTCGGGGATTGAATAATCGTGTCTAGACTAGACACGATAAATTGACCCCGCTGGATCGATCGCTACCCCCCGATCTGGTGGGTAGTGTAGACATACCCTATATCTCTCCAGTCACTCCTGAGCTATATAAACACTACACTCGTCTCTGCTGACTTCCTGGTTATTTATCTTTGAGATGACTGACACACCTTTTCACTAACTTGAGTAAAAACTGAGAATTTGGCCCCAGTACTTTAAGATCAAGTGAAAGTCATAAAAATTATACTTATTTAATGTGATGTAACTTATTAGATTATGGATAAGACGATATTTTTACATGAATTTCCAGTTACTTCAAACCATTGTTTTGTACCACCCCATGCTGACTTTTAACAGAACAGGTTTTCCATCATCTTGGACAATTTTCGATATCGTTTTGTAGTGATTAACTCTAGTAACCTTGCAGATCTCTCAGTCAGATTCACTAGAAATAGGTAATGCTATTAATAATGAGTTGCCTGTGCTAAATGCAAGTGCTAATCAACTCAAGGCCTCTCTGGGGATAGGGATGAGTTTCCCTTCTCATGCAGGCACATTTGAATTTTTTGAAAAATTAAGACTGTAACTCTCAAAATATTTAAGTCTAGTAATAGTACTTTACCTCATCTCTGTTACCAAATAGTAACAAGGGCTAGAGAGCAAGAAACTCCTCATAAAACACTGGGGAAGAAAAGTACATTTCAGATTACCCAAAGGCTAGGGAGCTAACTCAGTGTGTAGCTGAAATGAAAGCAGCACTTTAAACATTTTTTTTTATAGAGCTGGAAATGTACATTATGCTGTGCAGGAAGAGGTCAGTGCCTTATAGATAACAACTCCTTCCCCAAAGGGCTTACAGTCTGCCACACAAGCATAAAAGAAGAAAAGAAAAAGACAGTATGATATTAGAGAGCACATACCGCGCTGGGGGTGGCCTGTGGAGCATTGCTTCCTGAAGAAGCAGGTGCATTTTTAGTAGCTCCTTGACGCTAGAGAAGAGTTTTTTGTTCAGCTTTATAGCTGGTAGTGATAGAAATGAAAAGGTTCATTTACATCTTCGTAGGCAAGAAGGTCAACCAAAATGTGAAACAGATCATTAAGATTCAGATGATTTTAGGAAGCTATCGCTGCAGTGCTTCAGTGAGTCAGCAGCAATGCTGCCCCGTGAACATTATTTTAGTTCCTTGTATGAAACTAAAAGCTGGGTGGAGTGAAAACCCTGCTGATGTGACTTCCTTAACACAAATATACAGGGGTGCTAAGTCAGTATGCGGAAAACTGTGAAAATGACATTACGGGAAGGGTACGGTATAAGGATATGGAAGTGATCAGCTTTGTTAATATTTATATTATGTTATGCCGTGAGTGCTGTTTGGATACGTGTGAAAAAAGAAACAAGGGACGCTTAAACCACCTTTTTTTCTTCTGAACCTGGTCCCTATTGTCATTTCACCTATGGGCTGACTAATGAAATGGCTCTAGTCCTTCTGCCCCCTCTAACCTAATAAGTGTGGGAATTTGTCCAGAAGAATGCTGGCGCAGACATTTGTATGATCATGGGCAAGAAAGCTGCCTTCTTCCACCTCACTCCCTCCTACCTATTCTGATCATATTATTCTCTAGCCCTCACAGCATGGGGCATCTGCTCACATTAGCCAAGCCTTGGGGGCATAGAGTTTAGAGCCAGAAGACAGCTGATTGCCAATAGATTATTTACTCTTTCTCCTGGGACAGCAAAATAATTAAAAGTAACAAGAGAAAATAATTCAAAAGACCAAGAACAAACAATGAACAGAAGAGATTGTAGCTGGGACCAAATCAGCCACACAGAACTTGCATCTTTAATATCCATCTGTGTGTAAAAAAATTCATAGCTTTAGAGGAGCTGAATCAGCACCTTAACACAGTGCTCAGACTTTCAACAACATATCATCTAAACACAAATTTATATAGAGCTAGAAGTATGTTAGGTGCTTTATGAAATCAACACATTTATTAAGAATTAGTGGATTTTGGTGAAGGATGTTCTTATTTTGACTGTGTGCTATGCCGAGTTAGGTCTACAAGCTCAAAAAGTAGATTTCCTGTGGTCATATTGTACCACTGATTTTTAATCAGAACTTCCCATTGCTCTCAATAGAGAGTTCTAATTCTAAATCGCTAGCACAGTCTGGCCATAGGTTTGGGTTTTTAAAAGCTTTGTATTTAACCAGCAACAAGAAAGAAACAAAGGATAGAGCAAGTATAAAGAAATACAAAGTCTGGATTCTGAATGACCACAGGTACACCGTTAGGATATGTCCAGCTTCTGCTGAAGTTAAAGGGAGCTGGATCAGGCCCTCAGCAATAAGTAGTTTTTATTGAACATAAAGGCCTAATGGAGCGTTGATTGAAACTAGAGTCATTGACAATAATAGGAGCTGGAGCGGGCCCCAAGAGCTGTGCTCGTTTGTTCCAAGAAATCCAGTGTATTGTTCAGTTTCCTACTTTTACAAAACACAAGAACAATGAGATTAAACATGTATTCTAGCACTAGACATTTGATTATTGAAAATTCAACATAAGTTACAAGCTAGAAGGAGGAGGGATTTATAAAATGCAATACAAAATATGCTATGTAACATCTTAAGAACTAAAGACTGTTGTTAAATTAAGAAAAACCTGTACTGTCTGCTTTATGTTGATCTCTTCTTTCATATATTTAGAGTAGGACTTAATACTGGAGAGAATGTTCGATTTTCTTGGTAAGTTAGTTTAGAGAAACTTGGCTGAGAGAAACTAAGATCTTCATTATCCCCATGCCAACAATAACCTATTACAGGGGCAGGGGTGCTAGAACAATTTGTATAGTGTGGGTGCTGAGAGCCATTGAACCAAACTGTAAACTCTATATATGATCGAAATCATGTCAAGTCACACAGCAGCACCCCAAGCATCCATACTTCCAGCACCTATGCACAGAGGAAAGGGGAGTTTATACACAGAGGGGACTTCCATGGACTGGAGGGAAGAAACAGATTACAGAATTGGAAATCCCCGTTTCTCTACTGGAGGCTTCTCTCTGGTGGTTTTAATTTTAATCTTAAACGAATCTGGGTCTGTTCTTGCTTCTGCTGAACTCAGTAACAAAACTTCAATGTAAGCGGGATCAAAGCCATTGTGCTGGGGAAGACAATGGAATTTCAATTTGAAACCAGGATGCCACGTATCCTGATGTAAGGGATTTTATGTGACACTGGGTACACAAAGCTGCAGTTTCCAATAATTTTTATGTACCAAATATATTAATAGCTCAGTGAAAGAATACTGGAAAATGAAAATGTACATCTTTCTTCTGTCAGGAGAGATAGTTTGAATGATGCAGGGACAAAGATAGGTTTCAATTCTGCAAGACCTCCGTGAGCAGAACTCCCATTGCTTCAGCGGAAATTCTGCAGTCAGGGAGATTGCAGGAACAGACTTTTTCAGATTCTGTATATCACCTGAACCATATTTTTTTTTTTGGTAGCAAAATTATTTAAAAAAAAAAAGAATATGAAGCCTATTTTACTACTTTCATGTCATCACTGAATTTTCAGATCAAGAAGTAGTTTATATTTGCACAATATTAACCATGGCTATCTAGCATTTTTTGCATTTACTGACCCTGACTCTGTATCAGTAACATCTCTTGCTATTTAAAGGAATTTAACATTTCCTTTCCAATTCTAGGAGAAGCTGCAGGGTCCCAGAAAATCAGGAAACAATCCATAATCTATCCACATATTGCATGTACTGACATACAATCTAAACAAGTATAAGGAAATGACAAGGCACAGGCCCTTTAACACATGGACAGTATGATTATCTAGGGTTTTCTGTTTTTAAGCGGAGAGAACCTTTATCTTTTATTAATGTTCTATGTGGTTTAGGGAAAAGTTTTCCTGAAGCTGCTAACTTGATAGTCCAGGCGCTCTAAAGGAGGAATTCATGTGACATTCAGAAATGTACACATGACTAATTAAGTTGCCTGCTGACTGTTTATGACACCCAAGAACTTTCAGCAATAATAACTTCAGCAGTACAAATATGTCAAGTAAAAATTAAAAAGCGAACTTTGGGGAGCCAAAAAACCAGATCATTTAGATTTATTCAACAGGAGAACCTACGCAATTCTTTGCAATTATTTTCAGTGGTATAAATTGTAAGCAATTTCTAAAGACATAAAATTAGTTAAAAAACAATGACATGCTAGCATGAAACCCTAGATGCTCCCCAGCTGCAAGCCAGATTTGCAGTGAGGCTCCCACTGAAGTCAATGTGTGCACTCTAGAGTAGAACTTGGCCCCTCACATTATTTATGATGATTAGCGCATTACTTAGTGTTAAGACTTAAGTAATGAGCTTATGCTGGAGGGGGGACGGATAGTTCAGTGGTTTGAGCATTGGCCTGTTAAACCTAAGGTTGTGAGTTCAATCCTTTAGGGCCCCACTTAGGGAGCTGGGGCAAAAATCAGTATTTGGTCCTGCTAGCAAAGGTAGGGGGCTGGACTCAAGGTCCCTTCAAGTTCTAGGAGATTGGTATATCTCTTATTATTACCTAGGGAGGTTGTGGAATCTCCATCTCTGGAGATATTTAAGAGTAGGTTAGATAAATGTCTATCAGGGATGCTCTAGACAGTATTTGGTCCTGCCATGAGGGCAGGGGACTTGACTCAATGACCTCTCAAGGTCCCTTCCAGTCCTAGAGTCTATGAATCTATGCATAAGACTAGAATAGCCTGATGTGGGCTATTAATACTGCTGTGTAGGAACATCACTACTTTCATCTGAGAATCTAAAATAATTTTTATAAAATTAAATAAGTGTCACACCACCCCTGCATGGGAGGTAAGTATTATACCCATTTAATAGATATACATGGGTATTAAGTGAGTTATCCATGGTTGCATAGCAAATCAGTGGTCAAACCAGATTAGAACCCAGGAGTCCTGATTCCCAGCCCCCTCCTATTAACCCTTGATCCCATTCTTTCCCCTACCTTTGCAATAAATATTTTTCAAAACAATCAATCCTTTACCACCATGTGTCTAGAAACATACTGGCTAAGATTCTGTGCTGTGCCTCTAAGAGGACAGCATAACACTCACAGGCAAGGGGAAAGACTGTCCCAATCCTGGACTGCTTTACAGCCATAATACAGACATGCATGGAGGGAGCCTAAGTTATATATCCAGCTGCCCTAGGGGCTGCAGTGCTGTCCAGAATTACTGCCCCTTCCCCACCATGCCAAGACTGGTAAGAGTGTCACTGGGAGGCAGATTTACAGCTGTTTTCAGAAGGGAATTCTCCTTTGGCTGGTTTCAGGGCTTTTAGGGCCCCTTTATTCTGCTCTGGCTATTTTACCCATCATAAAGTGTTTGGAATGGGGGTGAGGATCTCACTCATTCTCTTCTTTTGAGGCCTGAGTTTTCTCCACCAGCACATATGAGAAGAATAATGGGAAAGGGAAAGGACAATGTGATACCAAGATATTTAACCATTAAAGAAAAAATGAGAGAATTTTTTTTTAACCCAGATTGTTACTACTTTCTTAGACTTGTAGACTTAAAGGCCAGAAGCGACCATCATGATCATCCAGTCTGACATCCTGCACATCACATGCCACAGAACCTCACCCAGCTTCTCCTGTGATCGGCCCATAACCTCTGGTTGAGTTACTGAAGTCCTCAAATCATGATTTAAAGACTTCATATTACAGAGATTCTACCATTTATTCTAGTTAAAACCACCATGTGACCCATATCCCAGGCTGCAGATGAAGGCAAAAAATCTCCAGGGTTTCTATCAATCTGACCTGGGGAAAATTCCTTTCTGACCCCAAATATAGCATCAGTTAGACATGGGGTTCTCAAACTTTTTCTTTCTGAGGCCTTCTCAACATGCTAAAAAAACTCCATGGCCTACCTGTGCCACAACTGTTTTTCTGCATATAAAAGCCAGGGCCATGTTAGGGGGTAGCAAGCAGGGAAATTTGCCCAGGGCCCCATTCCACAGGGGGCCCTGCAAAGCTAAGTTGCTCAGGCTTCAGCTTCAGCCCTGGATGGCAGGGCTTGGGGCCTCAAGTTTCAGCCCCATGCAATAGTGCTTCGGCTTTCTGCCCTGGACCTCAGCAAGTCTAATTCCGGCCCTGCTTGGTGGACCCCCTGAAACCTGCTCATGGCCCCTAGAGGGCCCCAGATCCCTGATTCAGAGCCACTGAGTTAAACCAAATACATTAAACAAAACATGTATAATCTATTAAGAACTCCATACTAGTGTTTGTCTGGAGCGTTAACAAACATTAAACGTAAGTCTCAGAGGTTACCCTTCATTTGTGGGAACAGAGGACTGCTGACACTACCAACATACCTCCTGAGACAATTCCTTGGTGACCTATCTCATCTCACCATGTCTGTGATGGGCAGTCCCCCATGGCCACACCACAGAAAATTAAAGAAAGGGAAAAGGAGGAAACATTACCTATAAGGTATATAACACAATATTTAATATAGCTGAGCACAAATAAACTCCTCAAATGGCTTATCACAGCTACAGACATATTCCATGTACTTGTCTCAAACCACAAAATTAATACCCTGACTGGAATTTCTCAGAAATCTAGTGTGTTCTGATTCATGATGTTGGTTCAGTCTACATATTACCATAGTTACAATATTCTTAGGAAATGGAAGTGTTAGCGGGTCAGCTAATCCAGAAGAGTCCTAAAAAGAATAGATTTTAATGACTGCTCAGTTGTTGTTTCTTATTCTAGTCCTGCTTTGAAATGGAATGTTAGAATTAAAAGATCAAAGACAGGAAAGAATGAAGCACATGTCTTATCGTATACTCTCTTTTATCCTGGTGGCTGATCGTGGTTCTGGATATCAAGCTATGCATTCATGGAGCAGGAGAGGGGCTATTACACCCTCTCTTTTACCAGGTTATTGCAGGCTTTCCTAGTGTCTACTCTACTCTTTTGGCAATCAATAATCGGAGAGCAAAGATGAATAATTTAATAAATTCTAGTGAAAGTGGAGCAAAATTGACTAAAGACAGAAGGTTGCACAATAATGAAGGCTTCTTGCACCACTTTGCTTTATATAGGTCACTAGAGGTAAGCACCCACAATTACATTAATCTCACTAAAACTTTCAACAGTTTGCAAGTAGCTAACTCTGCAGCACTCAAGTCGGGTATAATCAAGAAACTGTTGGTGCAACAATTACAGTTTCTCCTTGTTCAATCTAAACTAGGAAATGGGGAACAGAAGCCATGATACCACGGGAAAAGTGCTTAAGTAGATATAAAAAAGCGTAATAGAAAAAAATAGTAGACACTGGATTCTAGCAAATATAAACCTTGTTGTATGGAAGAGGACTGGGAATTATATAAAAATGAGTAGAAGCAAGTCAAAGTGATAATTAGAGGATTCAAAATAAGCACTTATTGATAAACGCACAGAAAAATTCTACTAACCTGAGAAGTAAAGTAGGAAACATTTTTTCTGTCCCAGGAACATTTGAGATTTCAATTTTTTTTTTCTCATTCTGCATTGAGCTGAAACCAAGACCTTTCAAACCAGGGAAAGAAAAGCCCAGAATAGGCAGGGCACTACTGGAAAGAGAAGAGCCAGGTTCAAGTCTCTGAATGAAGCAGAGCAGGGATTTGAACTTGCTCTCCCATACCCACAACCCAGGGCCCTCTCCATTGAGCTATGCTGAGGAAGGTATGTAGTTTTCTCATTCTGAGCAGAAGTTCCATCCTGGACCCAAGAAACCTCTTCTGATGAAGATTCAATCAAAACTGGTGCATTTCCTTGAAAAGATTTGTTTTTGCCAAATCTACACTGTTTGTGATAAAAAAACAAGCCTATCAAAAAATTCCCTACCAGTTCTAATCAGAAGATCCCTCAAATATCTTTTCACGGGACAGTAGGTAAAAGAAAAAACCAATCCACCAGAAAGGGTTGTGGCTAGTTGGAGGGTAGGATCAAGAAACTGGACAATTAAACAATGAATTTAGTTCTGTCCCTACAGATAAGCCAAGAAAATGGAGAGCTGCATAAGCTATTTCTGTGTCTCCTGAAATGGAGGGGCAAGACTTCAGGACAGTCCCAGGCAAAAAACTTCTGGGCCTTCAAAATTCCAACTGACTGACCTGTTTGGAAAACATTGTGTGTCTAGTTTGTGTCAAATCCCTTTGCTCCCCACTCATTCTTCAGATCCCAAATTAACCTTAGATTGTATTTTACTCATATAACACCAATGAGAAAAGACATATCATGGTTATCAGCAGAAGAAGTTTAGGGGAGCAATGGAAAAGGCCAGTAGACTGCTACTTCATCAGGTATGCTCCCTCAGTGGCAAAATACAGGACAGCAGAGAGCAGGATCCAGGAGAGGCCTCCACGTACCATAGGGGATGCTGTAAGCATATTTGTTCTATTCCTGTCCGACTTTAGGCAGGTCACTTAGCCTCTGAGAGCCTCAGTTCCCCATCTGTAAAATGGGGATAACAACCCTATCTCACAGGAGGGTTGTGAGGATAACTACATTAAAGACTAGGAGATGCTGCTCATATACTATGGTGATGGTGGCCATATAAGTATCTAAGTATCTACTAGTTTCCACACATCATAATGTATGTATTATTATCTAAGTAGAGGAATCTTAGCAGAGAGGAATTTGATTATAAAATTAATAAAAACTGGTGACTAGAGTTACATAGAAGTTTCATGGCTATTATAAGGGCTCTATATCCAAGAGGGAATAATATTGGGACACAACCAACTTACTGAAACATCTGGTTAGTCACTCACCAACAGATACATTCCAAACAACACTTTTTGTCTGCAGAGCATATTCTCCATCTATCTGTTTTAGAGTTTTATTATACAGTCATGCATTATTTGAGTGCTGTCCATGCAAAATTGATAGTGATGGCAAAGTCTCTAGTGCACTTCATGGAGGCACTGCCATTTCACCCTTTTCAGGGCAAAGGCTCTGCTTGGGGATTCCATTCTCAATCTCTTAGATTTTATTAATTTATGTTTGAAAATGGTGCAGTTGTTGCAGGGTATTAATTGTTTTGGTTGGTTAGTAGTTTTTGGGGTAGAAATGGTGCCAGTGTTGGGAGTGTCATTCTTATGGCCTTTTGAAAAGCCAGGTTTTGCAGCATTTCCTAATGTCTGTCAGATTCTGGAATCACCTACTCACCTCTGGAAGATTGTACCACAGCCAGATCCCCTTGGCTGAGAATGCCTTGTCCCCTATTCTCACCTGTTTTGTGATTTGCACTATGCCAAACAACCAGAGCTGCTTCAGTGGTTCATTGAGTGAAGTTGTTGTTCATGCAGCTGAAGGTAGATTCATTAACCTCTTTGAAGATTAGGATCAAAGCTTTAAACAGGCATCAGAAGCTAACTGGGAGCCATGGAAAGGCTTGAGCATGGGCTTGATTTTTTCACAGTGGGCTAAACCACTGAGGAGGTGGGCAGCTGCATTCTGTACCATCTGGAGGTCTGTGCATCGTCTTCAGACTCAGTCTCAGATACAGTGAATTACATAATCCAGCCTGGAGCACTGTGGCCAATCCCTCATCCGGGAGGAAGGAATTAAGTTCCTAGTGAGCTGGAGGTGAAAGCAGCATTTTTAGATAGTGGAGCTACCTGTTCATCGAAGCTCAGGGGGAGTCAAACAGGACCCTGACTCTTTGCATTAATTTGGAAGAATGGAGGCTGTATGCCTTCAGTGAAAGGTGAAAACAGCAGCTTCAACAGTTCTTCAAAGCACATCCCTAGTCCTCCTACCAAAAAAGCGTCCCTGTTTTTTCTTATGTCTAATTCAATGGATGCCTTTAGGTTTCAGTATACCCCACAGCCCTTGGCTGTGACTTAGCACCACCTTTGAAGTATCACTGTAGCCATTCAAAAGGACTGTGAGGCACATTTAGGAATCAAAGTCAACAGCTGAAGAAACTGGGGCCCCTTTTTGAAGAAGGAAATGACAGAGAGATGGAATTGTGGGTGGGGATAGATGGGAATAAGGAAGTGATGACTGGGGAAACATGTCCCAAAGTCTTCATTAAAGCCACCATGAATCTAAAGTGGACTCTGTTAGGAGAACAGCTCTTCTGCCATTGTCACAGACTGTAATTATATTGCCCACACTGCTTTTTAGATGGCCACAATAGTGTCATCTAGGTTAGCCATCCATAGACTAAACACAAACAAGTGGCAGCGCTTCACTGAGAAGAGTCTGCATAGTCTCACCTTCTGAATAATAGCTGTGCTGATTAACAGTTTCAGACATTTTTAATAAGGAAAGCTGTGAATCTCTGCCAAACCATTGATCCACCAACAAGGATATAACTGATCCATGCAACTATTTTAATTAAAATGTGTCAGCCCTATTTATTGGCCCAACTGATCGAGTCACTCACAGAAAAATTTTAGATTAAAAACTAAAGGCACTTTACAACTGCTTTGGGGCCTTCAGAAGGGGGCAAGACCAAAACAAGATTCACAAATGAAAATTAAAATGGAGAGTTAGAGTACATAGATAAAATCAGGGTGTTCCAGTCGAGTAGGCCAGTTGCAACTAAAATTCTCTTTCTTCATGTATGCACAAGTTCACCTTTACACACACAAACTTGAAATATTATTACTTGTTAAGTGCTGAGGTGCTTGGTAGTATACTAGACACAAAGAAGACAGTCCCTGAGAAACACTCATTCATTCTACTACTCTGCGCTTGGATAGTATTGTCATGGAGCGGGGTGTTTGTTAGGTCCTGTTGAAGTTAGTATGACCAGATGTCCTGATTTTATAGGAATAGTCCTGATTTTTGGACTATTTCTCGTATAAGCGCCTATTACCCCCCACCCCTGTCCCAATTTTTCACACTTGCTGTCTGGTCACCCTAGTTGAAGTTGATGGGTGTAACAGCAACCTTTCATCCACAATAAACATGCAACATGCAGTTGAGCTCCTATATGGAATAAATAGCTGAAACAATAGGAGCCTCTGCCCAAAACAAAGCCACACACAAGACTGCCAGAGGAGTTAGCTGTGTGGCTCAAGGGAGTTCCTCTGTGATCTGATAAATTCAAAGGCAGGGGATTAATTGTATTGACATGGTATAGGTGTGACAGAGAGGAAGGAGATGAGAAACACCATAGAAACATCTGTGATTGATGCGGTGTTTTCAGTTTAGTGAGTCTGGTGAAGACATGCTAAGTCAATGGGAGAGAGCTAACTGCTCAAGTAAAAAAGGAGCAACAGTATGTCATGAAGTCCACCTTACTCAGAATTTGACCTAGGTCGTACAGGGTCACATTAAGAACAGTGTAAGAGGGACCCATTCTGATGGGAACTGTTATTCTTTCTCTTTCACAGGTTCACTTTCCAGTGTGTTGTGTTATATTTTCTCTCTCTTGCAGTCTGATCCTCAACTAATAGCTCTTGTATCTGGACCGCCAGCATACGTATAGACAGGCACTACTGCATATTCTGGTGTTTGACAGAAAGATGCAGCTTTGTTACTTATACGGTTTCCTCCTCAAACGAAAGTAACAACCAAAAACTTTAATATGTCTTACATTATAATAAGATGTCTTGAATCCTAAACTGGCTCATGGAAGATGAGCGGTTAATTAAAGTCTTCCTTGGTATGATTGACTTAATCTATTGAAATGGATCCCCTTGTGCAATATGACTCTAGATAGCTTAAAATATAAGTAGTAGTCCATCATTAGCCCAATCAATAATGGTACCTGTCACAGTTTGGTTAAATTAGCAATGGTAGTTCCTCTAGTATTCCCACCTCAGTCATGGAGTTTCCTGTTAGAGATTTTCAGCATTTTTTTTTTGAAATTTTGATAATTTTTTTCATGAAAAATTTTCGCTGTGTTTTGAAGAGGTCTAGTTCTGGTCTTTTTTTTTTTTAATTTGATGCCCCCTTTGATAGTTCATTCTAATTTTTCTCAAGAATTCCACAGTATTAAGGACATTGTCTCAGATGGATTTGTTGTTACTGTCAGTTACTCATGGAATTAATTTGGTTCATAAATTTCTTTTCTAAGCCCTTCATTATTCATATTACACTTCTTATTTCTCTAGCTGTGGATCATAGCATTTAATCCTAGCCTCTCAAACAATTCTTTCTGAGTTACACTGCTTAACTCACACTATGCACTTAAATAGAAAAACACTTATTCATTTCATTGAGCAAAGTCTCAAATGCACATTATCTGAGGATGAAAAGCATGTCAAGCTATCTTATTTCTGGACTTCTGTTGCTACTTCAAACACAGTAAGCGTAGTACTTTTAAATCAGGTCATGGATATTTTTATAAAAATGCTTGGGGTTAGGAGAAAGAATGGATGAGGCTGGGAGATAGGGAAAGGAATTAATTTATATGTATGCTATTGCCATGCAGTTCAGAGCTGGGAACTAGAAGAGGCAGTTGCCTTGTTCATAGTTCTTAAAATTCTCGCAGTTATCTACTGGCCAAGGAAAAAGAAAAAGAGAAATAGTACAAGGAGGAAAAGGCTAGCAGAGACTGAAATACAACTATTTAGTGATATAAGGCAAAACTGAACTGTATCACTTCACTACAGCAGGCTGTTCATTGATAATAGCATACCACCTCAGCCAGTGGAAGAAAAAGTCCTACTTCTGAATTTGTCATATCTGCAGAAAAACCAAAAGGTGGGAGGTCTGGAAGGCTATACAGGCCTGCAGAAGCTTTCAGCTGTAAACTGAGCTAATTCTTACCCTTTGTTTTCTGAACAACAGTATTAAGGCATTTGGACAGTGCTTCTTTGTGTTAGAAGCCTATTTTAAAGACATTGGTTGAAATGCACTGACTCCAGCTCTAGAGGAACCTGATTCTGCAGTCCTTATACAGCCAAACTTCCATTGACCTCTGAGATCTTTGCTTGTGTAAGGGCTGCTTAGGGCCAGATTTCCAATGGAATTTAGGCACTGAAAGATGCAGCTAGGCACCTAGTGAGATTTTCAAAAGCACCTATGCATCTTCAGGTGCCTAAATACCTTTGAAAATCTGGCCTTAAATCGTCTGTAGGAGGAGTGGGCAAACTTTTTGGCCTGAGAGCCACATCTGGGAATAGAAATTGTATGGCGGGCCATGAATGCTCACAAAATTGGGGTTGGAGGTAGGAGGGGGTGAGGGCTCTGACTGAGGGTGTGGGTTCTAGGGTTGGGCTGGGGATGAGGAGTTTGGGGTATAGGAGGGTGCTCTGGGCTGGGACCAAGGGGTTTGGAGGGGAGGAAGGGGCTCAGGGCTGGGGCAGGGGACTGAGGTATGGGGAGAGGCTCGGGGTGCAGGCTCTGAGTGGCACTTACCTCAAGTGGCTCCCGGAAGCAGTGGCATGTCCCTTCTCTGACTCCTATGTGGGGAGCGGCCAGGCAGCTCCCATTGGACCACTGGAGCGGGCCATTGGAGTGCATAGGAGCAGCCCCCAACCCTGCGCCCCAGCTAGAGCACTGGAGCTGGGCCGTGCCGTGGCTTGTGGGAGCCGCGTGGTGCAGCCTCTGACCCTGCGCCCCGCCTGGAGTAGGGTAAGTCCCAGACCCCCCTCCCCATTGGGAGCTCACGGGCTGGCTTAAAATGGTTTGCGGGCCATAGTTTGCCCACCCCGACCTATAGAGAATGGGTAAATAATGAGAGGTCAGGATGGAAAAATAGTGGGATTGTCCTTTGCATAATTAAGACTGAGATACTGTTGAACAACTATAAAAAAGCCAAAATCCCTTACAAGGCAGAATAACTTAATGTGAAAAGAGTGGCCATTAGAAAAGATAACATGAAAAGACTGCATAACGACCCATTATTAAGCCTATCATATAATTTTAAATGGTGTACTATTGGTTTCTTCATTTTTCCTTTTCTTTTTCTCTAGAGAATTATCAATGAGATTTGAATTGTAAATTGTCCATGCAGATCTCACTATCAATTCCAAGCAAGAGCTGAAATAAACATATCAGGCATATTCCTAAAGCTGGTGAGGGATGTCATTTACTCAGGAAGATTAAACAACAACTGAGCAAATCCATTCTTCACAAAGAAAGGTGTCAGGAGATTCTGATGTGTCCTAATCATTTTGGAAAGGTCTGTGTATTGTGAATCATTTCCAATTTTTTTTTCTGAGGATGAGAAAAAGAATGGTTCTTGCATATACAGATCAATATAATTTAATTAGCTTTAATGACGAGGCCTCCTACGAGAAAAAACAATTAAACTGTATTAAAATGCAGCCTTTTTCTTGAATCTTCAGCCCTTTGCTTCTCCAAGAAAACAGTAGAAGAACAGAGATCTAATCTAATAAGAAGTGTAGCTGTGTAGTAAGAATATGTTATGTTTTTTCTTAATAACAGACTCCCTGCTGTACTTACCAAGAGACAGAGATGCATAATAAAATACAATGGACACCTTGAATTTAGGCTCTATTCTGCACAAGCCAGTCACTTCCATGCAATGTATTTAATATTTGATTTGAAGAAGTTAAAATAAGGATAACAGATTTTCATGCTTCAAGGCATCAACTGATTGCCTGAAAAGGCCTTGAAGGAATCCCGCTTCACACTTCTATTCCAAACCTTGTACATACTGTTGGATAAGTGCCCATTAAGATATGCACATGCCTAAACTGAGTAGCCCTATGCTTCCTGCACCTGTCCTCCTTCATCCCAACCTCTTCATGTCGTTTGTTAACCTTAGTGATCACATTGTGTCTCAAACGGGACTTGAAGCTTCTTGGGGCAAGGATCATATCCATTAATCTATATCTAATATATCCAGGGCCGAATTAATTCTCCTGTGAGCCCCTGTATTCCAGTCTTTTTCCTAATTTAAAACAAAATATATCACAATTATGGCATCCAGGCTATTAATGCTATGCTAATCTTGCCTTTTAATTAACACAAAGCTGTTCTGTGGTTACATTTCAGTATTAAAACACATAGAATAAAGTTAAGTTAATTCAAAATAGCCTACTTCTTCCCATAAAAGTTTCTTTCTAGGAGGGAGTTTGGGTGCACGAGGGGGCTCCAGGCAGGGCAGAGTGTTGAGGTGCAAGAGAGGGTGAGGAGTGCGGGGTCTGGGAGGGAGTTTGGGTGCAGGAGGGGATTCTGACCTGGGACAGAGGTTGGGGTGCAGGAGGGGGTGCAAGGCGCAGACTCTGGCTGGGAGGCGCTTACAACAGGCAGCTCCCAGCTAGCAGTGCAGCAGGGTTCAGGCAGGCTGCTGGCACGTCACTGTGTGCCCCTGGGGGCAGGGGGACAGTGTGTCTTCCCCCCCTGCCAGGGACCCCAGAGATGTGCCATCAGCCAGCCACTTCCAGGAGCAGCGTGGGGCCACAGCATGCAGGCAGGCAGCCTGCCTGAGCCCTGCTGCGCCAGGGCCCCCCTGAGTCCAGGGCCTTGGACAGCAGCTCCTAAAGCTCCTGCGTTAATCCAGCCCTGATTATATCTAACATTATTATATCTAATATATCTATTAAGGAATCTATTAATTGTAGTATACTTTTGGCAATAGTAAAAATAAAATATATGACAATATTTGGTGCTCACTCCTCCCCACTCACCTCTGAAGCAACATGTATTGGCTATTGCTAATGGGGGGGATACTAGTCTTGATTGACCTGATCAAGTTTGACAAATCATACTATCTTTTCAGTGACCAATGGTGTGCACAAATGTACTGCTGTGTCCAGTCATTCTGGGAATGTCTGATGTCATAATTCCTGCCCAGTCTTATTTATTTCAATTGGCGTATTAGAACTTTCAAACCTCCACATACTTAACCCTTGTTGATAAAATAAATATTTGTCATACAGCAGGTCACATTGTTTGGCGTTATGTTACTGTGTAAAGAAAGCACTTATAATACATAGGCACAGTGGGCTAGCAATACATTTACTATGAGAATCTTAAATCTGAATATCCCTAACTTGTGGGATTAAAATCTCAAAATCGATGTTCTGTTAGTATGATTTTTTCCATTGAAAGTAATGCATTTAAAATATTATATTTAAGTTCTAACAGAGCTATTTAGTTACAGAACAATCCAAAAAAAATCTATCTATTAGATGATAGCTGGAAAAGCAAGTACTAATCCTTAAGTTATCTCCAGAAATCTGAAATTCTCCTCTTCTTTTCTGTGGCATAAGCAGCTTCATTTGAGTATGAACAACTGTCTGCATAGTAGTGATGATGACCCCTAGCACCAATATAGTTAAGAATCTGTCAGCAATTCCACCATCAATTCTATTTTTCCAGGTGTTTATAACTCACATTTGAAAATCAATTCCAGGCTTAGTGAGGGAGCAAACTCCCTGGTCTAACATCCTGCACATTTGTAACATGCATACAGCATTTGGGAGAACAGACCCCAAGGTCTCAGCCCAAGACCAGTTTTTGTGCTTGAAATATTTATGGCAGAGTATCATCATCATCATGCTACAGCAGTGAAGGAAAAAAAAACGGAGGTGGTTCAAATGCAAAATAGTTCTTTGATATTCTAATTAAAATTGCTTGATCTTTGTCCTTATGTCTTCAAATGAAATCTGAGGCATATAAAAAATATGTGCAGACATTTGCTGTCTATTGTGTCCAATTGCATTATTAAGCCTGCTTTGTATAGTCCATTTTCTCTATAACTAGTTTCGTCATTAGTGAGCAAACGAAACTCCTTGCACTCTTGTCCTACATGGTCAATAGTTGATAATGGCAACTATTATAGCTATTGGTTGAAACAGGGTCACATGGCCCTGCAACCTAAAACAGAATAATCTCAGTGGCTTGCTGTGACAGGAGACTGTGTTTGAGTCCTTAAACCTTTTCTGAGCTAAGAAACAAAACCTGCTCTCTTCTCCAGAGGCTGGGTGAACACACTGGGGAAGCAGAATTCTGACAGCCCATGCTATACATTGCACATTTCCTGTTCTCAGGTATTCATGTTCTAGATTTTTAAAATTCATTACTGACAATCTGACTTGAATGAAAATATTGAATTCTATGCACCTCTATTGTAATGAAAGCCTGGTATGCTAAAGCAAATAATAGAGGGTTCTGAAAAGATCTTTGAACCTTAATCTTTACCTGAAGCCCTGTGTAGTACAAAGCTGTGCACTTATCAGAGCAACCATTTATTTTCAGCATGTCTCATTGGAAATAAATTATTTAGTGTTGTTAGATTACCTATAAATGACACCAATCAATTAATACCCAGCCACTAGTCTTGCAGGATTTTGTCAGAGACCAGGATGATAAAGCTCTTAACTGTCCACATTTCCTAGTAAGGAGGATTATGATAATATCAGTTTATTTTTATAGAATTTTTAATTGACGAGTAATTTCTCCAAACTTTCTGCACTAAATACTGGACATAGGCAGAACTAAGCTCTTGAACAAAAACATGATATAAGCAAAGCCTCCCCCTTCATGGAAAGCCCCCATTTTGAATGTAGGCTGATAGCAATAGTCAAGAGTTTGGGACTGTTGGCTGCAGTAGTTTTCCATATAGCAGCACTAGCCTTTACATATTGAAAAGAATCATGGTCTTCACTCTCCCTTTTGATTTTTATTGACATTTCATCTGCACATTAACCATTCACAGTATTTTGGTAAACGCTGCCTGGAAGGCCGCAGGAAACACATTTGGTAAGTATAGAACAAAGAGCCAGATATTATCCCTGCCTGCAATTCCACAAACATGTTAGAATGATACATTCATTTACTTTTCTTGATTTAAAATATGTAATGATTTTATCTTTGATTGGGAGCAATATCACACACTTGTTATGTAGACGCTGAGCCACGCTAAGAGCAATTTTGACAAATAGACTGAAATTTGACAGAGGTGATTTGGAGTGTGGCATCACATTTTAAAAGACAAGTATCAGGGGGTAGCCGTGTTAGTCTATATCCACAAAAACAACAAGGATTCCGGTGGTACCTTAAAGACTAACACATTTATTTGAGCATAAGCTTTTGTGGGTAAAAAACCTCTTACCCATGAAAGCTTATGCCCAAATAAATCTGTTAGTCTTCAAGGTGCTATCAGATTCCTTGTTTTTATCTTAAAAGACAAATGTCAGAGTGATGGATAAACTGAGGTTAGCATGCACTAGACATGTATGTTTTAAGGACAGTGCTTAATTCTTTGATATAGGTTAGGACATCTTGGTCTAACATTTGGATTTTTACATTTGTATCTTTTCTTTAGCCCCATTTCCCCAGGCCAGGTTGTTCAGAATCCACTGAATTCACTTAGAACACACCCTATATTGACCTGGTATTGATACATACAGAGTGAAAATAGCATCTGAATTGTAGTTATAGCAGAGGTGACAATGATGAGTTTTAATGCAGCTGGTGGTTACTGTTCAGCAGATATGAAATCTTATATCAGTTATAGCCATACTGTAGAGACTGTTGAATAAGAACACAAATTGTCTTTACATTGTAAGTTTCCATTATTCCTTGTCTTTCACAATGCCAAGAAAATATAGTTACTGATGCAGATAGTTTCAGTTTGCTATGTCCAGCCAGTACTGGTTTCAGTATAACATTATTTCTCTCTCTCAAAGCAGTGATTACTCTCACACAGGGCCAGATTAACACATAAGCACTAGAGATCCATGCCTTTGGCCTCACTTCTGGAGTCATATGATTACATCAGAACCTCTTTTTTTGAAAAAAAGTACATTTCTAGTGCTAGTTATTGGGAAAGAGAAGCTTGAAAAGGTGGCTCATGTAACCAACGCAGTAGTGTTGCAGGCAGTCAGAAACAAGAGTTCTGAGAGGTGTGGACTACCCTTGTCACCTCAGTACAGTGTTAACACCGCCCCATTTCAAATGAAGATTGTGTGTGTGAGGAGAAGAGTGCAGTGTGCCAGGCCCACCCATCCAAGCACATACCTCACAACAACGGTCTGAGTAGTAGGGGCACCTACTGCCATTGATAGCGGGGGTGGAGGGCTTATTGCCTCTGCCTGTCTGGAGGGGTAGAGGATTCCCTACTACTGCCACTCTGAGTGGGGGTGGGTGTCACAGTGTAGGGGTGGGGCAGCAGAGCAGGGCCATGGGAGTTGGAAATCCCCATTTCCTGGTTTGTGTAGGGCATCAGTTTACCTTAATCCAGCCCTGCTCACAAACAAAAAACAAACAATGCACAGGTACGTTTTCAGGATCCAAGGTACCAACATTTCTAGTCCTCTCTAATCACCTTTCGACAACCAGATAGGGATAACTGAGAAATCTTTTTGTGGATTCATAGTACTATTTAAACCCACCCTTCCCCACTCCCAGATCTAGAGTTCCTACCCCTCCCCTTGCAATGAAGAAATGAATATCACAATATCAATTAAGCATTAACTGGCGCTGTGGACACTGGAGCGTAAATCTAAGCCTTTAATTAAATGAAAAACCAATAATCGTAAGTAGCAAACAACTTGCTTTTCTTAATGCTGATGTAGGAATAATAGTTCCAAACAGTGACTAACAAAACTAGAACCATATTTTAAAACATTCATCCTATAGATCTCTATATATTCTCATATTTGTAATAAAAAGACTTACTTTATAAGTGAGGTGCAGCAGGCAGTGTTCTATAGGAAAGGGTATTTATATCAGTCTGCAAATACCTGCTGAATCTGATGGACTATCTAAATTCAATAGGCTAAGCTAGTCACAAGTGACTCCCTTCTCTAGTCCAGCATCTCAAACCAAAAGGAAAAAAAGGAAGGAAGACACTTCAGGCAAGTAGACGACCTGTGGGTGGGAGGGGGAAGGTTATAATAAATGTTCACGGGAAACAAGTGCCAATGAGAGCTTTGTGAGCATGTAAGGACTTCATGTGCTCAACTTGTGTAAGCAAATGAGGAAAATTGATGCACTGACTGGTGAGGTGACTTGCCACTCAGCAGCTTCTGAGAGAAAAGGAAACAGAAGTCATTAGTCCAGTCACCCAGGACCCTGGTAGAACACTAGACATCTTTTATATTTGAGAGACAAGATGTGCGAGGATCTTGGCAAGGTGGAACAGATTGTTTAGCTTTATGCTTTACAATCTGTTCCACCTTGTATTTAGCTGTGACATTCAGAGTAAGTTTCCCAGACCTGAAGAAGAGTTCTGGGTATGTCGCTCGAAAGCTTGTCTCTCTCACCAATGGAAGCTGGGTTGATACAAGATATTACCTCACACCTTGTCGTTCTAATATCCTAGGACCAACACCGCTAGAGCAATATTGCACAGATCTTTTCTTGGCACAAGGCAGCCCCATTGACTCAGATGCAGTTGTCCAATTGCAACCAAGAGCAGAATTTATCCTGAAACGTCTATTGTCCAAGACTACTATAATGTTCAAATGCTGTAAGAAAATGGTGCACCATGTACTTATATTTGGCTCAGTTCTCTCTATGGAAAAAACAGTAACACTTGCCAGGATCCTGTACAGCATACCATACGTAGCCTTTTAGTATGCAGTAGCAGATGTGATAATACTATTTTTTCCTCAGTGTTTGTAGGATCCTCTTCTTACTTCATCCTTAAGTGATGTGTCTCTGTGTTTAGAAAGTCACTGGTGTATCATAACTGCAGTTCTCTTGGGTGTGCCATAATCTGCACTGGCAACTAGCTTGCCAACTTCTTTGTATGCGCTCTAGCTAACAAAACATTTAACTGATACAGATGAAATATTAATGGTTCCCAAGCTGTTTAGGCACTACAGCTTTACTAGACCATCATAGGACTACTTTTGTTTGAGCTGGTCAAAAACAAACTAAAAAGCAAATAGGGGCATTGCTAAAAAAAGTCACCAAAATCCACCATTTTTTGTCAACATTTTGAAAAAATTTGCATTGAAATTTGAGCCAGTTCTAAAAAGTTCCATGGAGCATTTACTTGCAGTAAACCAGTTATAATCTGGGAACAGCAAAGTGTGATTGAATGATTCTGAAATAGGGACAACTGCTGTGATAAACCCATGACCTCACCCCACGCTCCCAGTAATATTTACCATCTCATTGTTCGGCAACAGTAAAGATGTCAAGGGCAACTGGGGTAGATCATAAGAAGTCAGGACGATTTTGTAGCCTCTTTTCTTGTTTTTGAATGGTACTTAGGCACTTATCATAAGAGGAGAAGTGTAGTGTAGGGTTTTGAAAAGAAAATGCCTGTTGACATGCTGAGGGTGCTTCATACTCAAGTGGTAGAGAAGAAGAGCAAAGAAGTGTAATGAAAAGTAGAGCGATCGCATGGCTAAAGGAGTGTTTGTTCTGCTGCATGAATGGAGGAGGTGTGAGTGAAACATCATTGAAATATCCCCTGAAAGTGTCCACCTCCCCATCTCTTATGACAGTATTATAGGGCAAGAGGAAATGTTTTGTACAGAGAACAATGTGGCTTGCTACATTTCTAGAATGAATGCAAATGTGCTATGGGAGGCATGGTCTTTGGAAAGAGTGGAGTGGAGTTACACTGGCATAAACTGGTACAAGAGAATCAAGCCCATTTTCCTAAAAAAGAGGGAAGTGGGACTTTTGGTTAGGACCACATGTGAAAGCTTGCACTGATGCTATGCCTAGCACACTTTACATGAAGAGAGTGCTGTTTATCCACCATGTGTAGCAAGTGCTAAATTCACCTAATTGACTTCAGCAGAGGCCAATATGTGAAGGGTTGATAGCTCAAGCTCACTTTTCAAAAGTGATACGTGTTTTTTATTTAACATTTGACAAATATATCTTCTCTGTGAGCCTAAGAGAATGCAACCAGGACACCCGGTAAACTGGAATTTGTATGTAATGTGTGGTAGAGTCAGCTAAAGATTTCAGTATGCATACTCCTTAACTGCCTCACTCTGCTATATGCTCCTCTCAGACATCAATCCTTCTTTCAACACCTGTAAATAATATACTGGGCACAATTTACAATGACCTTAGAAAGCATTTTTATATTAAGCTACAACAAAAGTAGCAGCAGGTGTATGTAACCCATCCAAAGGATCTTTCAGAAGTCAGATTAAATCCTGTTACTTTTACTCAAGCAAATCCCATTGTCTTCAATGGGTTTACTTGTCTAAATATGGCAAATGGGATTTGGCCCATTGCATGAGCCTAATGTTGCAATACACTTCATATTTGCTTCATTCTGCCAAAGGCACTTTAAGTAACCTTTTATATGTCTGTTTAGTAAAACCCCATGCAGCAACAGAAAAGATAACCAATCAATTAAATGTAAAGATGATCTGTCCATCAATTGACTCAGTCCAGTCATACATCATCTGATTCTAGTGGTATTATTTCCAGTCTTTAATAAACTCTACATGTCATCAAGGTCAAATTTCTTATTCAAGTACCTTGTATCCTATCTATAGCAAGGGAAGAGTGTCAGAAGTTCTGGGAGTCAGGATAAAAGTTTGAGTACACAATATACATCTTAGAGATGATGAGCAGGGCAGACTATTTGGACTTGTTTCTGCTTGCTAAATCATGCAGGTGCTCAGATTCTCTGGTTTAAGAACCTGAATATAATACAGTACATCCTGTGTTGTGAAGTTGCAGTGTTTTCTCCTTCTGGGCATCAATTTATTTCACAAAAGTCATTGAGCAGTCATCAGATAATTACTACTACAGCAGCTTTGTGAATGCAGCAAAAATGTTTCCCCACAAGCATTCACTCTAATTTAAGCATGAATTCTCTCTGTGTTCATGCTTCTGTTGTGTTTGGTTTCCCCAAGAACACTTGAGGGATGGAGTTTTACATCCTCAAATACTTGAAGAAACTACGTTTTAAGCATGTACGCTGAAATATTTGTGGAATGCAAAAGTGCCAGGTCATGATGACAAATTAGTTCTGGCGCTAATATTACAGTATTCCTTTACATCTGCCTGGGGCCTAAGTGGTCCATCTGTCAGACAAGCATTTCCGTTCTCTGCTGGCATCACCATTGCTCTTCATTACATTCTACTGTTCAGTAAAAAGCACTTGTATATTTTATATAGGACACTGTTTATCACAGTAAGGGTATAACATTTCTCAAACTCCTTGCCAAAGTAGCAATTAATTGAGCCAGGCAGGGGCCTGACACTTGGACAAAACAGAACATTACGAGAACATAAGTAGATGAAGAACAAATAATTTATGAGACAAGGTGATCTGATATACATATACTTGTGATTCCAGTTTGCAAGAGGCACCCCAACCTGTTATTCATCTTAGGTCTCAGCAATATTTCAACAAACCATGCTAGGAACAATCATGTTGGAAAATGGTTGTCAAGCCCAGGCAAAACTTGCTGTATTAGCTCCCCCCAACTCCTATGATAGTTGCTAGCATGATTGCATCATTTCTCCCCATGCACTGTGGACAGGTTTTTTGTTTTTTAAAGCTAAAAAGTTATGCTATATACAGTACAGTACTGTTCTTATTTACAGCAGTAGAGTGCATATGCAGACTGTTCTGATTGTGCAAGGCTGCAACAGTTTGAAAATGGTTCTAAATGGTGGTTACAAACTATAGTGTGGACAGAGCCCCAAAGAGCTTATAACAAGTTCACAGGGAGTTTTATGATGAAGTATTATCTTGTTTTATTATGCTTTTGCATAGGGCCAGTTCTGGAGGCTGCTTAGATGGCAGCGTCAGGGCCTATCACTATGGCAACATTGCCTTTCTGCTGCGGAAGGGGAAAGCAGAGGAGAATCCACACAGCAGATGACACATTTCTGATGGGTAACCCTATACTGTAAGTTCTTCTGGGCAGGGAACATTTGTTATGTTTATGCAGAGTCTAGCACTGAGGGCTGGGCCTCTGGGTAATGCAAATAAAATAACCATGTAGGAAGGTGATGGGATAGTGAAGTGGACAACTTACTCACAAATTGCCAAAAGCACAAACCTACCTAAGCTCAGTGTCGGACTCAAACGTTTTCACATGGGTGAATCACTTTTACAAAATGTTTACTCTCCAGGATAGGGCTCACAGTATAAAATTGGATAGTACAGAAGTATTACAGGCCTGTTTCTTCACTGCCTTGTCTAGTCATTCAGAGTTTGATCCTGCACTATTCTAGTTTAGGAGTGTTTTGCTATCAACTTCACTGGGAGTGGTATCATGCCCTTACCTGTGCAAGGCGAGTGTGGAGTAGGTATATAATGCTGCTATTCTGATTAGAATAGTGTTTTGCAGCCACTGCCACAGGTGTCAGTGACAACCCAAGGTGCAAGGCAGTAGAGAAGCAGAACACAGATGTTTTATTTGCAGTATACAGGAATAGAAGGCTAAACCAACATTCTTTTCATGTAGCAGCAAAATATGCTGCCTAAAATAGCTCACATTCTGTGGTGATGGTTGCCCTGAAAGTGTAATCAATACAAAAATCAGCTGTAAAGGTCTAAATTAGTCAAATCAGGCATAATTCCAGACTCTCTAAGCTGCATGCAGCTCCTGCACATAGTAAATAGACACACTAACTAGGATAAAATATAATTAATAGGACTTAAATTTCTATGTATAAGCATCTGTTCAAAATATGGTACAAAAAGCAATTTTGTATCATAGTTCAGACCTGTCCTTGGAGATTTTATAGAAGAAATTGTAATTACATGCTCATTGCAGTCAGGGCCGTCCTTAGGATTTATGGTGCCCTAGGTGAGATTATTAAACTGTGCTGATCTGCTCTTAGCAACACAAATATAAGCATACAGTACTGGAAAACTTGCCACATTCACGTTATTAAAACCAGTTTAACTTAATGAAGCACACTGTAATGCTGATGCATTAGCACTAAAGAAGCAGCACTATAGAAAAAATTCTGATTTGACAGAATGATGCAAATAATATAATTTTTTAAATTTGTCAA